>NC_067403.1:71171464-71479321 GCF_016432865.1 Antechinus flavipes | reverse complement strand
ACTGATTTTACTCCTTTGGTCTCCCTCTTACCATAGTCTACATGCAGACAACTATATCTTATTACATCCTTTTTCCTGTTTATAAACATCCCTTTAAAGTTTGTTTTACTTGAGACCCTTCCCTTTCCAATTCCTTTTTCTCAGTCCCTCAAACCCCTTTGCTGTCCCCATACATTTCCCTAGTGAGTATAATGTATTTCTAAATTAACTTCTTTTGATTGTGTTGAATTTTCATTTATTCAGTTCAGACAAGATTGGGGTTCACAAAATATTCACTTCCTTTCCCACTTCATGTTAGTATATCTTTCTTTTAATGTGCCCTAAAGATGATTATTTCAATTTAAAGAATTCTCATTTCCTTTCTCTTCTGTGCCTAAATCAAGAATATTGTAATTTAAATACTGAAAAGTTAAAAAAAAAAAAAAAAAAACAACTCCTCAAACTCAACAACAGTGAAAACATTAAAATATTACTTAATAAGAGTTTACCATCATCAAACATGTTCTTTGTTTAACTGGAAATAAGAGTATTATAATCACTGGCTGTCAAGGAAATTACATCTGAATAATTAAATGAAATTTAAAATAAAAATTGAAAAAATAAAATAAACTCTGCTGATAGAGACCTTCTTAATTCTTTCTAAATACATCTTTAAGGATCTAAAGTCATACTACACATAGCTAAGCTCCCAACTTTATAAGTTGTTTCTGTTGAGTTTCCTGAAAAGAGAGTAAGTTTTCAAGTACTTTATGAAACTGTCAAAGCACATTTAAGCCAATGTAAAATGAAATGTCATTAATTTCAAAGAATAGGTATAATAGTTGTCATTAAAAAGCAACCATAAAAAAGGTATATAATTCCAAATAAAAACTTAACAATATTAGGGCTTAATATACTGATTTGTTCTAATATATTTACAGAGTATCACTTTTGGTGGTAAATTGCATAACATTCATAAGTAAAAATTTTGTAATATTTGTAAGTAAAGATCCTAATTGAACAATCTGATTCATTAATTCCACCGAAAAGAGTAAGGGGATTTTTTTGCTACTCTAAAAAATTCACACTTAAGAAGAAAAACTACTAATATTTCAAACTTTTATAATTCAAACATATATTTACAATCAACCCAGAATTGAAACATGTCCAAAAATTCTAGAGTGATCCCAAAGGAGATTCCTTTTCTGCATACTGACCTCCCCACTCCACTCAAGATTAATAAAATTGAGACTATATATAAACCAATAAAAGTTTATAAGAGAAACAGTTTCACTGATATGCATGCATGTGTGTGTACACAAATAAGGATTACAACTAAAACTTAGTAGATTTAGTTATTCTTATAATGAATTCATTTCACATATAATTATATTATTATGTGATCATATAATGGAAGAAAAGTGTATTGCTAAATTTTGTTATTACCCCTTTTTTGCCTCTTAAAAAGTAATGTTATCACAAGCTTGTATTTATTTTTGAGCCGAAATTTGTCATTATAATAAGAGCAAAGGGAAAATCATTTACCTTAATACATATACCACAACCAATGCAAAGTGTTTCAGAAATCCATGCGATTTTGCTCTGTGGTGTAACCTCTATGCATAGTTTTCCTAGTAAAAGAAACAAAGTGCAAAACATTTTAACTAGTACAATTATGACAGTGCTTACTTATTTTGAGGCATATGATACTAATTTAGATATTAATTTTATAATTTTGAGTACAACAAGCTGGTAAGAAGTTCAGACACTGATGTAAGATTTACCACAATCAGGCTTTCAATGTATATTCTGGTCTTCTGTTTTTTTTTTTTTTTTTTTCCTGTATAACATTCTACACAGAGGAACTTTGTGCAGCCAAAATAGCTAGTTGTTCTCCTATTTTATCTGATCCTTTTTTGCCTCTATCCAGATTCTTTCTACAACTCTAATTGTAGAAATCCTCTATGTTAATGTAGAATCCACCTCAGTAATCACAAAAATTAAATCTTTCCTAATTCTATACCAGTTAGAAATGATTAAATCTTCATTAAATCTTTCCTGATTCTATCTCAGTTAGAAATGATGCTTTCTTCAACTTCCCCTCTATTTTTTCTTTTTCTTCCTTTTTCTCCTTTGCCATTATTATACCCCAATTTGTTTTAGAGTTATTTATATACACATCACAGAATCAGAGAGTTAAAAGGCAGTTTGGTGGTCAACTAATCCAACATTTTACCTTTCTATTAAACATAAGCTTTTGAGAGCCAGGGACTATTTAATTTTTTCACCTGTATTCCCAGTACCTAACTCAGTGTATGAAAATTGTCTGGGCTCAAGGATTATTAAATTCTAACTGTACATAGTAGGTATATGTAAATCTGCCTTGAAAATAAGTAGGAAGGATCTTCCTAATAACTTATTAAGTAGGTTTTTCAACCTATCTACTCTCTCCCTGCCTATTAATCTAATAAAACCTAATCTATCAAGCAAAACTCTACTCAGAAGTCTTGACCTAGAGGACAAGATGGGACTTTTCAGTATTGCAAGAATAAAAGAAACAACAGGATTTGAATATTCCCCTGAAAGTATTTTTGGATAATAAAATTGATTGATTATGACAGCTAAATTCCACAATATAGGTTTTATTATTTTTTTTTTTTGGGGGGGGGGGGGTTAGGCTTGAAAAGTACTCTCTTTGTTATTAACCAGAATTCTCAAGGCTACTTATCCATTTTATGCACACCAATTTTCTCTCAGAAAAAGAAAAAAAAAAGATATTCCTTTATGTGGGGATAAAACCATTACAACAGAATATATTAGTCTGTACTCAAAATTTGTCCAAAATTATTTTGAAGCCAAATTAGTTTGTTTAAATTCTCCTTCTTACACTGACATAGTTTACAGAATAACTCACCCATTCGCACTACTGGACAGCTCTTTTTGCACTCTTGTCGGCATTTCTTTGGCTTACATTTGTCATGATTGACAATAGCAATTCTTGTTAATTTGTCTGCCATATTCGTCAATGCAGGCTTACAATACAGCAAGAAAGATGACTCTGTAAGCAAGAGAAGCAGGAACCCAGGTCTTCTTGATTAAAAAGGAAAAAAAAAAAAAGGGTTAAAAATAAATTGACTCCTTCTGTATCAAAATGTTAATATTAAGTATTCATATTTTCATATGAAATCTTGTTCATATTATGAAGCACATGCATTATATTTCAATACAAGTATTCAGTTTCTGCAAAATAAAGTAGGTAAACATTTTTGTTCACAATTCTAAAATAAAATATGAAGTACACTTAAATTCACTTTAGTTATGGAATCAAAACGTAATGGGGTTAAATAGAGGTTCATTGTATACTTTTTTATCTGTCACAGCACAGGCTGAAATAAGAACAAATTTGGTTTTGACCACTTTCAAGAGGATTTATGTGGGAAGAATTAGAGGGACCTCACTATAACATTATTTACCAATGATAATTTTATGTTGGTATCATCAACCTAACCTCTAATTAATTTCAAATACTTTGCTATATTGAAAAACGTATAAGAATAGTGAACACAATACATAAAAAAACACATGAAAGAGCTGGAGAACCTACTTGTATTTTGAAGAAATGGTAACAATAAAAACAAAGACTGAAAGGTCAGGGTAATGAAATTCTACAAACTGAATATAGATATTAAGGATGTATCCTCTGGGATGCTCAATTGTGAACTTAAAAAATCCTCTGTAAATTCAAAGAATTTACATTTAAAAATTTCTCAATAGAGAAATACATTAACTGTTTTAAGATTTATACAAGATGAAAAATATTACATCATGAGACTTTGGAATATTGTACATTATGGATAAATGACTATTTAATTCAGGATGCATAGCACATAAAAAAGGACGTGAAATTTTGTTAAATTTAAGTAACAATATATTTAACTATCAAAATGACCAAATGTTGATTTATTAAAGTCTTGTGACTTTATTATTAAGGCAGACATAAGGAGTATTCTTAGACTATTGATTAAATTAAATTATTCCAAAAGATATCACAACTCTCAAGGTCAATCATATCTCAAAATGCCCACAAGGTTTATGAAGTTGTATAATAGAAATAGAATCCCCAAACAAGGTTTTTCTTATTGTCTGTATCAATAATCCCTGATCAAGATTATGGAACATGGATGGATGCAGTCCAGGATATTTCCAAATATTTAAAAGAAAAAATTAAAAAACCTCAATAAATTTTTTTCTAATAGGAAAGTGTTGAGTTTTACAAATTGATACCTCACTGATTTTTTAGTATTTGTTCAATACCTAGAAAATCAAAAAAAGGGGACTTGGTGATCCCTAACATTCCTTTCAGTTCCAAACAAAGATTTATCTGTTATTTAATCACATCTCTTGAGCACAAGCCCTTAATTTAAGACTTTTCCTATGTCTTGTTCTTGATTCCCTGTTTCATCACTTTCTTTTCTATACCTTGAATTGGCCAAGACACCTGAAACTCAATGTGTCTAAAAGAAAACTTTTTTATCTTCCTCCCAAGATCCTCCCTTATTCCCAATTTTCTGATTACTGTCAAGTATTCTTATCCTCCCAGTCAATTCAGGCTCCAAACTCGGGTGTTATTCTCTATTTATCTGCACTTTTAATCAATCTGTTATCGTCTGGTCATTTTAACCTGCACATCTCTCCTACATGTCTCATTATCTCTCAATTTATCTGCACTTTTAGCCACTCTGTTACCAACTCTGTCATTTCTATCTACACAACATCTCTCCTATATGTTCCATTACCTCCACTTTACAGTCACATCTAGTTCAGGCACACAATACCACAGACATTCTAGTTAGCTTTTTCTGCATCGATTTTCTCCCCTAATTTAGCTTGGTAAATTCTTTATCAAGCTTAAATAATCTATAAAACCAATGACAAAATTGCTAGAAGTCTTGCCTAAAAATTACATTGCAAATAAATCTATACTAAGCAGTATAACTAAGTTGTCAAAGTAATTGTACTAAAGTACATGCCTGACCATGTTACACGCAACCTCTCCAATGAAAACTACGGGTTCTATGTTACCTCTGAGATCAAATACAAAATTCCTGTTTGGTCTGATGCAACCAGCCCCTGATTACCTTTCTAGTCATATGTTCTTCTTCCCTCTATGTCAAAGATATGCTCGCTTATTTGCTATTCCTCACACACAAGTCCATTTCCTAACTAATAAGTTGCCTGCCATGTTTGGAATGCTCTGCCTACTGGTGTTAAGACTCCCTGCTGCTCCCATCACTGGTGCCTCCCCTTTAAAATTACCTTTCATTTACTCTGTATGTCTTATATGTTCATAGTTATTTTCATGTTGTCTTCCCAATTAGAATGAGACTACCATGATGGCAGGAACCATGTTTTTGCATACGCTGCATCTCCAGCAGACAGCCACATGGCTGGCACATAATAAAAGCTCAATAAATGCTTCATGACTGATTCTGAACCTAAACTTCTTGAGGGCTGGGAATGGTTTTATTTGTCCCTTATATATAGTAGACTGAAGAAATAAAATTTCTTTTCAGTGAATTTTTATTTTTTATGACATAACAGGGTAAGAGCTAGAAGGTATCCAGAGATTAATATAATCATACAAATTAAATTCATAAAAAAATTCTTTCTAAGGCTTATATTTTAACTGAATGAAATTCTTTACCAAACTGAAATAATCTGCAAAACTAATGACACATGATTGCTATAAGCCTTCTTTACAAATTGTATTGCAAATAAATCTACAAGAAGTATAAATCAAAAATGTGTTAATAAATTCACTTTCCATAAGGGCAATGTTATGAAACTACTTGATCATCTGAACTGTATTAAAACAATATTCCTATTTTCTCAGACTCAGTAAAATGTTTCAAAATAAAAAATTTGAGCTAATAATTCAGAAGTTTAACTACAGAAATAGAATTTGGAGATGGCAAGAAACAGCACAGGCATGACTAGAAAATGATTTATATACTAAAACAAATGTGGCAGTAGGCAAGAAACAGCACAGGCACGACTGGAAAATGATTTATATACTAAAACAAAATGTGGCAGTGTCTGAGTTAACATACAATTTGTAAAAAAAAATCTTATTTTCCCATACATATGAAAATTTATTTGTGAACATGGTTAACTTATTTTTCTAAGCCAAAGTTATTCTTATTTTCCTCTTCCCTGAAGAAAGAATGCCTATAGGACTCTTCATCAACAAATCAAGCATTATTAACCCTTTGAGACATGCCAGGAAATGTTCTAGATAGCTGGGACATAAATACAAAAAGGAGTCTGTTCCTCCCTTCAAGGAGCTTACATTTTACTTGGTAGATACACCACATTCACAGATTAATTGATACACAATATACACAAAATGCTCCTACAATTTGAAGAGGGGCTCTAGAAAATGGAGAAATGAAATCGGGAATACTAAGCTTTGAAGTAAACTAGGGGTTCCAAGAGGCAATTGAGAAAAAGAAAGGCATTCCAGATATGGGGTAGAACTATGCAAAGGCATATGGATTGGAAATGGGAATACATCATCAGGAGTAAAGCAAGTGCCGGTTTGATTAAAATCGAAAAAAGTGGAAGAGATAGGGCTTAAAGCTAATCAACCTAGAAAGCTAGACTACAACCAAATTGTAAATGGGAAATGGGAAGCTGTGATTTGGGCAACTGACTCCTAGGAGCATAAAAGAAAGATCTAAATTTAATAAAGCAAACAGAATAAAAAGGGAAGTACAAATCCTTCACTTAGCAGACATGAAAATGGAGACCAGCTGGATACAAATGTGTGCTAGCTAATACTAACAAGGGCAGGAAAAAAATTAAAGGGTTTCTTGGGGTTTTTTAAAAATCTCAAATAATAACTACTAACATTTATATAGGCTTTCTTTTACAAAATGCTTTTATATAAGTTCTACAATAAAAATTATGATCATAGTTTTAGACCTGTAAGAAACTTCAAAGGAAACCTAGTTCAACACCCTCATTTATGGCAAAAGATGCTTATGCTAAGGAACAATGCTAAGTGTTACACAGGTAGTAAGGGAGGGGGGAAATATGAGCTCAAGGCTTGCTACCCATTCAAGCAGTCTTGCCACTGTACCTTGTTTGTTAATTTTCAACACTATTTAGTAAGTAGGGAAGGATGTCATTATCCCCATTTTAAAAGATGAAATCCTATTCGGTTACCAAGTTATTATAGAAAATGCAACACAACTTGATTCATCTTAGCAATTAGTGTTCTAGTAGCAGTCAATAAATATTTAATAGTATCACATGAAAATGCACATATCTCTAGTCACAGCTAGTTAACACTCATAAAAACATGTAAGACGGGAGTGGTGAACAACTGATTTCAGAAAGTAAACCTTAGACATCTCTAACATCTTGCCCATTTTGAGGAGTTGGGGTAGGCTAAGTAGGTAGGGGTATGTGTGATTTCACAAATTTATGTCTGTGGAAATGCCTTCTGCTGATGAAGATCAGGAACTCTGTAACTTAGAGTTGCCAAGTAAAGTCCTAGAGAATCTAAGTTTCTTGAGAAGGTTTCGTTTACCTTTGTATTCCTAAGTTAAAGTGTATACAGCAGACACTAAATAAATGCTTGATTACAGTTTAAGAGATTTAAGAGACAATATAAAAGTGACTACATGACTGTCATCTAGTTGCTATGTGTCAAAGGTAGAACTCCACTGTGTCCCACATTCTGTTCACTAAACCAAGCTGCTATTGGAGATGCATATAGTACAGACTTAATGTTTACTGAATTTTAATAAAGAAATATCATTCCTTTGTCATTTAAATATTAGACTTCCTTGGAAAATAATGTTTTATTTTTGAAGAGGGGAGAGGAGTTTTTCCAATCCAAATGAAACTCAAGATAATGACCCATCCTTGTTAACAGTGGATGG
The DNA here is from genome assembly GCF_016432865.1 of Antechinus flavipes. Lineage (NCBI taxonomy): Eukaryota > Metazoa > Chordata > Mammalia > Dasyuromorphia > Dasyuridae > Antechinus > Antechinus flavipes. The sequence continues at coordinate 71,471,393 of NC_067403.1, read as the reverse complement.
CTGGGTTGCTGGAAAGTGGTGGTTATCTCAATACACACAGGCCATCATGGGCAAGTAGCGACAACCAAAAAGTCATGATTGTGATTACCAATTGTCAACGTGGCTTACTAGAAAGAATTTTAAAAATCAACCAAGTCTTGCAAACAAGAGCCGATAGCTTCACAAGATGGTCCCCCGAACATGATAGAAACTAAACCTATTGCTGTTAAGGGTACCAAGTGCCTCCCCAATTCACCCACACCGACGACCTCGATGTCATCTTTGCCTCCTCACACCTTCACCCCCACATCCAATCTGCCGCCGAGTCCTCTTGTTTCTACCTTCACAACCAGCGCCCCCATCCTGGTGCAGACCCTTGTCTGCCCGAAGCCTCTCTCCCCACTCAGCTGCTCCTCCGGCATCAAACACCAAGCACACTGTCCTGGAAGAGCCTTGCTGACTTGGCCCCTCACTCCATATGCTACAGGATCCTGCGCCACTCCACCTGTGCCAATTCGCGGCATCTTCAAAGGCTGGAATTGACCGGCCTGGGATCCGTTCCCTTCCCGTCTCCTCTACAGGACCTGCTTCCCTAGAGCAGGGGCTGGTCTGAATTTCTCCCATTCCCAGCTTACAGTAGGTGTTTAATAAACACACAGAAGAGTGGGGAAGAGAGGACAAGTTGGGCCAGACATTTAGGAGGAATGACTCGTATTCCAAAGAGCAAACATGGGAGGAGAGGGAAAAGTAAAGGTAGTAGGGAGGAGGGTCGTGGAGAAGTGACAATGGAGCGAATTAATTTCAGCAAAGGTATTAACTTCCTTTGCCAGCAATAAGACTCAATAGTGGACGAAGCAGCCTCGGGAGGTTGAGCGAATCTGGCCCGGGACATATAAGAGGGCGCCCAGTTAGTGGCGAATGGGTGAAAGGTCACGGGGAAGGGGGCGAGCACGGCAGGGCGGCCGCAGCATGGGGAGAGAAGCCCTCCGGCCATCCGAGCAAAGACTTAAGCCCAAAATGCCGGTAGGGGTGGGGGTGCGGCCATCCGAGCAAAGACTTAAGCCCAAAATGCCGGTAGGGGTGGGGGTGCGGTGACTCATCTTCCAGGACACTGGCGCGGCCAGCGGGGAGGAGAGGCCCGCTGTCCCACATTTTCTGAAGGCATGGGGGAGGGTCCCAAGAACTCAGAAGGCTGGGTGCTGGCTTGCGAGGGGCTGCCCTTAGCCATGCGGGTTGGAGCCGGGGCAGGGAGAACACCAGCGTCTGATCCGAGGTGACAGAGCCTAGATTCTAACACGCGGACGCCCCACCCCCACGCCGCAGCCCCAAGCTCGCGCCCCGGCGGTTCCGGCTGACCCGCCCGGCACGAGCCCCCGGCGCCCCTGTCTCCCGGCCTAGCCCTCGGACCCGCTCTCGCTCTCTCCCTCCGCGGACGAAGGCTTTTCTCGTCTCCGCTCCGCTCCGGAGAGGACAGAGGACCCGCGCCCCGGCTGCCCACCTTACCTGGAAGAAAACGACCGCCCCGGGAGCGGGGAGGGCGGCGGCAGCCACGACCTAGGATCCGGCCTCAGGCTGTGGGCCGCACAACGTGTTCCTGCGGCCGCCGGCCAAAATGGCGGTGCCCAGCCGCCGCCTCGCGCTCACCGTAGAGACGGAAGTGCGCGTGCGTAGAGTAGCCTGCTGGTGGGGGGGGCGCTGCGAGGAGGGAGGAAGGTTTAGGTAGACCTGAAGAGCGGTTGACGTCATCGGAGTGCGCCGCGAAGTGGCGTATGGAGGGCGGCGCCGGAGCTGTTGGGAGCCCGCGGAGGTCTGAAGAGAGGAGACTAGTCAACCTTGCTGGACTGAGGTGTACCGTGTCGTGCCGGGACTCCCGCTTGCCACGCTGCGGCCTGGAGAACCGTAAGTGAAGGGCGGCGGGGAGGAACACGTCCCGGCTGCTCACGTCTCCTCCTCTGGTCCCTCAGGAGCCGCTCCCCGGCCCACCCGTGCCTCAGTATCCCCTTGGCGCCGCGGTCCGCACTGTGCCGGGTTGTAACCTCCCGGGAGAGGTCTAAGTGAAAGCGAATAGAATAGAACTGGGCTTGGAGCGAAGAGGACCCGGCTCCGTGGGCATCACTTGGCCTCAGCTGTTAAACGGGACTCGGGCTAGCCGAGTCCACTGACTGCAAGGGGGTCCGAGAAAACCCTGTGTGCGGAATGATTTGCAGACCCTGAAGCCACAGGGAAATGTGCATTCCCAACCGCAATAATGCCTGTCTTACTGGTGCCCCTGGTATTCGAGTTACTCGAGTTGTGGAGGAGACCGGACTTTCCTTGTTTGGAGAATAGTTAATTAAAATAGTCACTGCCCCATGCCACTATGAATCAAAAATTGAACTTCGTGCTGTCCCACGTTGGTTGGTTGGTGTATCCTGGTGCTATGGGAAGAGCACGAGTGGCAGCAGGCTGTGATGTCAGGGTGGGTATCCTGGGTGAGCTCCCCTTCTGTGTTTTGGGAGGTAGATTGGAATCGGATTGGTTGGTTTTTAATTTTCCTAAATTTGTCATTTTCACGGCAATATGAAAAATTGCCTTTCAGTTAATGAAATTCAACAGGGTGGTAATTGTAGTGTGTATGAGGTGCAGGTCTTAAGCAGTGTACTCAGTTATGGGGCAGCGGTGTCAAGCTCAAATAGAATATATAGGATTGTGATGGAATGCTATTGTGCTATAATAAATAATAAAAGGCGTAGTTTCAGAAAAACCTGAGAGCCTTATGTGAATTAGTGCGAAGGGAAGCCATCAGAGTCAGGAAAGTATTGTACACTGTAACAGCAATTTTACATGATAGCATAATAAGTATAATAATAATGAGCTGTGAAAAATTAGCTTTTCTGAATAATTCACCGGGATTTATGAAAAATGCTATCTACCTCCAAAAAGAGAAACTGATGAACTCTGAATACAGACTGAAGCCTATTTTTTATTTACTTTACCTCCCCCGCCCCCACAGGGAAATGTTTTACATGATCTGATATGTATAATGTATTTCTTGCCTTCTCAATGGGTGGGGAAGGGTATAAAGGGTGGGAGAGCATTTGAAACTAAAAACTAAGGTTAAAAAATTTTTAAGGACGTAGGAGAATGTAACTAAGGTATGGTACAATTATCAATTGGGGAAAAAATGAGAATCGGTTGTTAATAACCAATATCTTAGGGAGATTCAGAGCTCTGTTCCTTCTTTCAAACATATAGGTACTTCCAGGATTTTCTGTTGGGGATTTTTAATTTATTCTTTTTCTAATCTTTTTAAAATTCCTAATTGTTGTTGGGGATTTTTAACTTACTCTTTTTCTAGGTTTTGTTTTTGTTTTTTTTTTTTTTTTTTTATTGCTTACCCAATTCATTAATCTGCTCTTTCTCTCTTTTATTAATGTAAGCAATTAAGAGATATAAATTTTCTCCTAATTACTGCTTTGGTTGTATCCATAATTTTTTCTATGTTGTCTCATGATAGTTATTCTTTTTAATGAAATTATTAATTTTTTTTGTATAATCTGTTCTTTGACTCATTTTTAGGATTAAATTATTCATTTTCCAATTAGTTTTTTGTCTATGCTTCCAGGACCCTTTGTTGAATGTCATTTTTATTGCATTATGGTCCCCAAAAAATGCATTTCATATTTCTATTTTCAACACTTTTCTGCATATTTCATATTTTTTGAATTTGTGAGATTATGATGCTTTACTACATGGTGAAATTTTTATTATTTATTTATTTTTAGAAATAGCTTTTTATTTTTCAAAATACATAGAAAGATAGTTTGCAACATTTACCCTTGTAAAACCTTGTGTTCCATATTTTTCTCCCTCCCTCTCCCATCCTCCCCTCTCCTAAACAGCAAGTAATCCAATATAGATTAAACATGTACAGTTCTTTTAAACATATTTCTACATTTATTATGCTGCATAAGAAAAATGAGCTCAAAAAGGAGAGAAATGAGGAAGAAAAAACAAGCAAGGAAGCAATAACAAAATAAATGAAGGTACTTACTATATTGTGATCCACATTCAGTCCCCACAGTCCTCTCTCTAGGTGCAGATGGATCACAAGTCTATTGGAATTGTATGGTCAGTTTTTGTGAATGTGCCATGTACAGCTAAGAAAAAGTATACTCTTTTCTATTCCCATTAAGTATGCTCCAGAGGTTTATCATGTCTAACTTTCCTAGAATTCTATTTAGCTATTTAACTTCTTCCTTTTTTATTTTATACTTATAATTGCTTAGGTGTGAGCTGGAGCAAATTGAATTTCCATATCTGTATTATTACTTCATGTAATTCATTTTACTTTTCCTTTAAAAATTTGTTTTTCCATTTGATGCCTGTATGTGCACTTGCACATGTACGTGCACATGCAGTTTTGCTAATGTAGTTTTCCTGATTATCTCTTTTAATTAGGTCTACATGCTTTTGCTTTATCTGAGTTCATTTATAATTGTGCTTTTTTTTTTTTTTTTACTTCAGCTGAAGGATATGAGATTCTATTCCATTCTCTTATTTTACCTCTGTGTGTGTCCTTTTGTTTCAAGTGTTTTCTTATAAGTAACATTATTGGATTCTAGTTTCTAATCCCTTTTGCTATCTTGCATTTTATGAGTGAGTTTATTCCTTCTACATTCAGCATTATGATTGATTGCTAATTATATTTCCCTCCATCTTATTCTCTTCTATTTATCCTATTAAAAAACCCTTTTCCCTCTTCAAAAATCTCTAGCTTTTGATCATTGCCTCCCTTAATACATCTTCTTTCTTATCCCTCCTTTTTCTTAGTTCCTTCTCTTCGGACCTCCCTGTTAGGTAAGATAAATTTCAGTCTCTAGTTGTATATGTACATGTGGTCTTCCCTGTTTGATATAGTTCATCTGAGACTGAGGTTCAAATATTCCCTACTTTTTCCATCCCCTTCTCCACTGTAAAAACTCTTTCTTACACAAGATAATTTCCCCTTTTCTTTTGCTCATTCTCCTAGTACGTTGCTCTTTTTTACTCTCTTATTTTATATTTTGAGATCATCCAATGTAATAGGTTTGTACTCATGTCCTCTGTCTAAGGAGAATCCTTCCAATAATGAAAATGTTCTAATAATGATAAATTTCATAGGAGTTATATGTATCATCTTTCTATATGGGAATGTAAACAATTTAACCTTATGAGTTCTCATTAATGTTTAACTTTTATATTTCTTGAGTATCTCTTTTTCTGTTTGGAGCTGATCTTTTTATCAGGAATGCTTAAAGTTCTGTATTTCACTAAATGTTTATTTTCACCCCAGATGATTATATTCAGTTTTCTTGGGTAGGTTATTTTTGATTGTAATCCTAAATCCTTTGATTTCCAGAATAGCATTTCAAGCTTTTCACTTCTATATAGTAGTAGCTACTAAATCTTATATGATCATGATTGTTTTTCCACAGTATTTAAATTATTTCTTTCTGATTGTTTTTAGTATTTTCTCCTTAATCTGAGAGCTTTGGAATGTGGCTTTGATATTCCTGGAAATTTTCATTTTGAGATCTTTTTCAGGAGGTAATTCATGGATTCTTTTCAGTTTATACTTTGGCTCTGGTTCTACGACATCTGGGCAGTTTTCCTTTATAATTTCTTGAAATCTATTATCTAGTGGGTTTTTTTGGGGGGTAGGGGAAGGAGCCCAGTAACTCTTAAATTGTCTCTTATCAGTCTGTATTCTAGGTCAGTTGTTTTTCTCATGAGATAATTCACATTTTCTTCTTTTTTTATTCAGTCTTTTCACTATTTTTTGATTTTGTTTCTACATGTGTCATGGGATCATTAACGTCTACTTGGTCAATTCTAATTTTTAAAGAGTGATTTTATTCACTGAAGTTATGAAACTCTTAACAACCTCTTAATTCTCACTTTTGTCATTTTCTTACATTCCTGCTACTTAAATCTTTAAAAAAACACACACACACACACAACAAAACTTAATTTAATTTTTTTGTTGAATGAAAATTCACATTTTCCCTCACTCCAATGCTGCCTCCTCTATTAAAAAAAAAAAAAAAAAGAAAGAAAGAAAGAAAAAGAAAACCTTGTCAATAAATATTCATAATCCAAAGAAATCAAATCCCATATTGGCCATGTCATGTGTGATGTGTGTGTATGTGCCTGCAGATTTCTCAGTTGTACTCTGTGTCCATAATTTCTCTCTCAGAGTTAATATCATGTTTTTATTATTAGTCTTAAGGTATTGTGGTTAGTGTATATCAGTTTCCCCCTTGCTTTTAATAGAGAACTTGGTAAGAAGAGTGTGCTCAGCATCAGTGTTCTAGATCTGACATATCCACTACTACTTCTTTGCTCTTTTCTTTTTTCATCATCAGGAGTTGGATCATAGATTCTTATTTTTTTTCCTCGTTTTAAGTGAGTTCTTTTCCAATTCACCTTCAATACTTAATTTATTTTGCTTATGACTACTACCATCCTTACTCTGTTCTCTCTCTTATTTTTCCCTGTTTTCATTGTTGTTCAGTCAAGTCAGTTGTATCTGACTATGATCCTACTTAAGATTTTCCAGGCAAAGACACTAGAGTGGTTTGATATTTTTTCTCTCTCTAACTCATTTTACAAATGAAAAACCAGGCAAGCAGGGTTAAGTAACTTGCCCAGGATCACACAGTTAGTAAGTGACTGAAGTTATTTTTGAACTCAGGTCTTTTAGATTCCAGATTCAGTGTTCTATGTTCATTGCACTACTTAGTTGGCTCCTACCTCTTTCCTTACTGTTTCTATATTTAGTAAAACATTTGTGCATCCAACTATATATGTGTATTCCCCAATTTTTTCTCCATGTTTACATAAGTTTTCTACTTGTATATTCCAATTATGTGAGATAATTTCCCCATCCTTTCTCTTTTTGGCCATTTCAAAGTATTTCTTCTCTCCCCTTCCCCTCTTTTTCTCTTTCTTTTAAGATCATCAAAAAAAAAAAAAAAAGCCATAACTTGCTCTTCTGTGAAATTAGGCTTGTTTGATAACCATGATGATAGAGTTCTGAAGGGACATCTATTATCTTCATATTAGAATATAAACAATTTGTCTTTGTTTAGGCCTTTATGATTGTTTTATTATACTTCCTTTTTACATTTCTCTTGTCAATAATTCATTTGGACCCCTATTCTATTAGTATTAATCAATTTGATATAATTTCAAAGGGATATTGATTATCAGTATGAGAAATGATAAAAGTTATGTTCCCATAGCAGAGGAAAGCCAGAAGTCTGGAACCAGAAGTAGTCCAGAGGAGGGGAACAAGGGATTTTCTGAAACTGTATATAGAACTAGTTGTGTATTTAAAAAAAAAAAAAAAGCTGAAAGCAGGATAAAGGTTATAGCTTAATTAAAGTATGCATGCTTAATTGCTTCATGTATATTATTTTAATGGGCATACAATATAGGTAGCTGGAAGTGGGAGATATTAAGAGGTGTATGTTGTAGGAGAATGGGGAAAGAATGTTAACCTCATCACCCCAGCCACTGGGAAGATAGGGGAGGGATGTTGGCACCTAGAAAAGGGATAAAAAGTAGTTATGCTCTTGCTTCAAAAAGGCTATGAGCGCCTTTTGAGTTTCACACCCATTTCCTGAAGGAACATATTAAAAATTTAAACTTCTTTACTCATTCTGAATTTGTTCATTTATTGGGCCCTTATTTGGGGTTCAGAATTTTGTTTCCAATATCAGTTGGGTGTATCATGTCCCGGAGCTGTAAGCTGAAGATTCTGAGATCACTTGCTTAATCATAGAAAGTTAAGCAGAGACCTTCTACTCTTGTTTTCCTTGTCATGCTAAGCAAATGCAGTGCAGCAGAGAGTTACAAAAAAAGTGTCCAATTTATTTTTGTACCTCCGAATCATTCCTTCTTGTCCATTATGAGCAGGGGACCATTTTATGACTATCTCATGAACACTTAGTAGAGAAGCCCCCTACTTCACCCAACTCATGACTCGACTGACATATTTTGCTTATTTTAGCTTATGTTTCTTCTATCAATTGGTGAAATTATTCTGTTCTTGGCATAGCCATTCTTGAGTGTCCAGATCCTTCTTAATAAATTACATTTTGCTTGACTTACATTTCTTTTTTAAGTTTTTTTTTTTTTTTTAGTTATGTAATTCTTCCCCTCTTTTTTCACCTCTTAGTTAAAAATTAAGTAAAACTCTCTTTTTCAACTTCTGTTTATCAGGAGGTCTTTTTTTCCCTTCATTTTATTCTGTACCCCTTTTAAAAAGAATTTCTTTCTCTCATGCTCTTCCTTTTCTATTGTAGGCTTTCATTATTTAATATGTCCTTATGCTTGTTTATTTTTTCTGTACCATCCCTTTTCCTCATGGAATGAAAGTTTGTAATGTATCTGTTTTGAGTTCCCTCTTCTAAATTGTTTCTGTTACTGCCTGCCTTGTAGTTCTTTCCTTCACCACTATTCCCTCCTTTCTTTCCTCTTCCTCTTCATTTTTTCAAATGCTGACAGGAGATAGCAAGGATGGAAGTGTTGCCCAGTAGTAGAAAATTTCTTTTTTTATTTAATTACAAAATTCATTATTATTCTCAGTCATCTCCATGATCCTTTCTCCCATATTTATTGTAAAATCTTCTCCCTGTGTCTATGCCTTCTCACTCTTTTGGATATTACTTAACCTTAAGAGTTATGATTTCCCTTTTGAAGCAGGATGCTATCTTCAGAGACATAACAGTCTGTTTAAGCACCAAATCCCTGTATATTGCATTCATTTAAAGTCCCCGTTTCCCCTTACAGAACCTCTCTCTCCCTGACATGGAAGTGTTCTTCAGTGTTATCCCTTTCTATCATTGAACTGAGATTTTCCCTTTTCATTATCCCTATTTTAATCACAGACTTTCCCACCTCACCCATTTTCCTGTAGCCTGTCTTCAATTTTAGAGACTATAGGAATTATTGACTTACTTAGGTTATGTCACACAACCCCCTCTATCCCCTTACTTCCATTTACCTATTTATGCTCATTCTTATTCTGCAGTTTTCACTCACAAAAGAGTATTGATTCATCTGTAAGGCTGAACATTATGAGTTTTAGTTCAAGATGGTTCAGGTTTATTCTTCCACCTTCTATTAAGTTGTCTTCTGATGTATTTTAGGGGGGGAAATCTTAATGTTCCCTTGTTATATTGTTGTCATTTCTATTAACCCCACAGATGTCTTTCTCTCTAATTTTTTTCCTTTTTTTTTTCCCTCTTGGGAGCAGTTTATTTCAATTGCACATTTCTTGACTGCTATCTTTATCATTTTAAATGTTTCTTTTGTCTAGAGTATTTGCAAAGCAGTAAAGTTATAATTTACAAACTGATGGTTTGTGGCACTTCCACCTCAAGAAAGTCTGTTGGTGCCATTTTTCCAACAGCGTATGCTGTTTAGGAATGACAAATGTTCTCTATTTCATCAAAAGTCCATTTTTCCTATGTAGTTTCTCCAGCAGTTTATTTAATTGTGTATTTTCCTTTTTGTTTATCTTTCCATTAAAATTATTAAAAATAAAGAACATTAGGACAAAGTATTTGAGGTATAGCACCAAATGATGTGATTTAGGGAGAGCAATTGGCATCAACTTTTGGGGTTCAGTCATGTGATCAATTCACAATGGCCTTTTTTTTTTTTAGGGGGGGTAAAAAGTAGGTTTATTTAGGAGAAGAGGTTACAGACAAAATGAAGAAATGCAATAGACAACCAGGAGTAGTAAATATGAAATAGATAGGAAAGTGGTTTTAACAACAATGGGGAAAAAAAAGTTCCCCAGTGGAACTCACAATTAACTAGGAAGAAGGGAATATGCCATGAGGAAGGGAGTAAGCCATTAACTAGAGACTTAGCACCCTAAAAAAAGGAAAAAGACATGGGCAAGGGGTGAAGTAAAAGAAAGCAGGAGGCAGAATAGCATGGTGGGCTAACCCAAAATGGAGTCAGCAAAGATGGTATGGGTTATGGACAGATTTGTAAGGGAAAATTAACCTTGGGATTTGATGAAACTTGGATTTCTGACTGGACACAGCAAGGCAGGGCTACCCACAACTTCCCCAGAGATTGGGATTATAAGGCTGAACTGATCCCTATCAGTACCCTTCCTTGCTTACCTCAAGGAGTAATCTTATTAGTACTTCAGGCTTTCTCTGCCAACTTCACCCTGTAATCCAGGATTTCATCATGCTGATATAGGGTTTGTGTCACGTTCTGGTAATTCTTGCAATATTTCAAACTTTTTAATCAGTGCTATTTTTATATCAGTTATGGTGATCTATGGACAAATCTTTGATGGTATTGTTTTGGAGTACCATGAATCATAGCTATGTAAGGCCGGTAACTTTATCTATAAAATGTTATATGTGTTCTGATTGGTTCACCACTGACCTTTCAGGGCCTCCCTATTCCCTAAAACATATCAATATTGTAAGTAAACCAATGAATAGCCCTAAAATGGTCTCTTAAGTATTCAAATGAAAGAAAGAGTTAATCGATATAACGAACTTCATTGTTATTTCACTTTAAGAAATTGCCACAGACACCACCCTGATCAATCTCAGCAACTATTAACATTGAAGTAAGATCCTCCACCAGTAAAAATATTACTGCTTGCTGAAGGATCAGATGATAGTTAGCATTTTTTTTTTTTTTTAGCAATATTTTCTAATTAAGGTATGTACATTTTGGGGGAAACATCATATTATTATACCCTTGATAGAATATAATGTAAACATAACTTTTAATGCAATGAAATCTGAAAAAAATCATGTGACTCGATGTATTGCCATATTCATTTTGTTTATAGATTTCTGAGGTAAGCCTATAATCTATTTCTGTTTTTTTCCCCCCTGGTTGTTTTAGGAATGCTTGCCCTTTTGTTAAATATCTGTTTTGTTGATTGAGCTCGGGCTTATAAGGTATGTCATTTCGTTTTGTAATTTGAATTTAGGAGCTTTTGCTTTTTGTAATACTTTGTCATTAATGCTAAGCAGAATAGTCTTGTATTCTTCAAATTTACTTTGTTTGAAAGTTTCTCCTGGTCCCTTGTAAAATTTGTTGTTTGTCATTGGCATTGTTAAATTTAATTATATTGTATCTATCTTGGAATTTTCAGCATATTTTCCTTCTCTTTTCTGAAAGTGATCTGTATATTCTTTTTAATTAACACTTTATTTTTAACATGTTTTTTACCCAGTTGTCCTTTGTGTCTGTGTCTTTTTATTCTCAATCATTTATTCTCTTTTTTTTGTTTCTTTGGAGAGTTTTGTTACTGTATATTTAAGTTTTTCTTTCCTGCCAGTTATTTTTGTTATACGGTCATAATTTGTACTTTCATATTTCTCAATTTTCTTTTGAACCATTCAGGAACGAACATCTTGTTGTGGTTTCATACCATTTTGGGAATCCACAGATGTCGATTTGTGTTATTTTGTCTTGTAGTAATATGAGATTTTCAGACTGATTTAGGTGTCCTGGTAGCCATCTTCCTTTCTGTCGTTAGCATCTTCCCAGTTGATTTGTCTGTTTGTCTTCATGATTTTAAACTGTATTTTCTTCTTTCTGAAATCACTTTTATTTCTAATTCCTTTCCTCTTTCATGGCAGATTCTTCAAGGACCATACCTAGAATTGTCCCTGCTTCCTTCCATGATAAGCATTTATATTTCACCACTTTTCACTTGTCTTTCCTATGCGTCTATGCCTTCCTATGAGCTGTATCTTTGTGTTTTTGTGTATTCAAAGTTAAGTTCTATTGCTAGTTGCCACAGAATGGTGGGGTGAGGAGAAGGGTGGATACTGTTAGTAGAGACTGCCACTGCAGCAAGAGAATTTGAGAGCATTGGCTTGATAGATGTGAAAGGGATTAGGTATTAAATGCATTCTCTGCTGTTATTTACTTTATTATTAACCTACTTAAAGTTCTTGGTATTTTATTTAACTAGAGGACATATCTGCAATGATTATATATCTTAGATAAAATTCTTAATTTAGAGAGTTTTGAGAGTTCTTTTTTAATTTTTCCCCATATCACTGGAGTAGTACTAAGATTGTTGATCTCTTCATTCTCATTCAGGTTACATGACTAGACAACCTTATTTTCTAAGCCACGCATTTCATGATATCATAGTTTAGCAGTTACTTATGAATGTTTATTTGTTCTTTTTCTTTCATTATTGTCTTATTACTTTATAGTCTCCTTTGTTTTTTATGATCTCTATTCCCCAGAACATGATTGATTTTTGTAAGAGTACCATTAGATGCTTTAATATTTTATTCACTATTTTAATATATTCTCAAGTTATTTTCAAAACATGCATAGACATAATTCCCAAGGTTTTTTTTTTTTTTTTTAAACTCTTGGAGTAAGATGTTAATTATAATTAAAAAATAGAGGCTTAATATAAAGTAGTTTTGTTAAGTTTTTAAAGCTAGAATGGACAGTTATCAAATTCAGTCCTTTTATTTTGTAGGTAAACAAATAGGGTGGGGGAAAAATCAGAAATTTTAGAAGATTTTAGCTAGGTGATACATAAAAGATTATCTAGTCAAACTCTTTAATTACAAAAAAAATAGACTGATATTAGGGAAGATGAAATGATTTGAGTGAAACTGCACATCTACTTATTGACTAGAGTCAGGACTTTATAATCCATCTCCTGATCTATCTTCCTTTGCCACTAGGATGTAAGTACATTTCCAGTCATGAGGAATTTTTTTTTCTGGTTTTCTCTAAACTAACAGCAAAATGATTTAATTAAAGGTCCTAGCTTTTTCTTTTTATTAAACCTGAAAAGGATTTTAAGTCTCTTTGTAATCTGTCCTTTTTTTCTTTTTTAGAATAGTGAACAATGACCACACCAAACAAGACACCACCTGGTGCTGACCCTAAACAGTTGGAGAGGACTGGGACAGTACGTGAAATAGGTTCACAGGCTGTTTGGTCCCTCTCATCTTGTAAGCCAGGTAAAAAATAATACTTTATTTTGTAATAGTTGTACTTATTTTTCTTTCTATACGGAATTAAAAATTTGTTATATCATCAGTGAGAATGACATTCGTTATATACGTAGCTTAAGTGTACTCTTAGGATATTACAATAGTAGAAAGTCTTCATTGTGTTGTTTGGATACTTTGGGAGAATTTATGGAAATACTTGAGTAGCAATTGCATAGACTATGAAAGCATATTATATATTTGAATCATATTATAGATTTATATAAGTGTGATATCAGACACTCCTATAAAATTTACATTGTCTTTATTCTACTTTAAGAAAGTGAGGAAGTCCATGTTCTTGTTCATGTTATTCTTGTTCCCACTTCAGCTGTTGTAATTGTTATTATTATATGTATAAAGTAGTTATTATAAATATATAATTGTTATTATTAGGGAATTAGAAGTATCTATAGACCTACAGATATTGTACCCCTTACTATTTATAGAGGTACTGAAAAAGACAACAGCTTTGTCATTAAAAACTTTGTACCAGAGAAAAAATAGACTAGATTCACTATTGCTTTGTCAAATACCTAGCTTCATATAATGTTGAACTGTGATAGAGGAAGGATGATGCTCCCATTTTGTATGTTAGTTTAAAAAAAAATGAGTAGAATGAATTATATTATTGGCATCACCCTTAGTTACTAAGAATTTGGGGGAGCCAAATTTACAATTTCGTTGGTATCAAGAAGAACCAATGAGGAAACTCCTTTTACCAAAATAGATCAAGATCTCTTCTTCAACTTAAAAGTATTAAAGTTTTCCTGTCTCAGGACAGGCATCTAGAGCTTAAGTAATTTCTCTTTGGTGAGAGGTGCGACTTGAGCCTGGGCACACCTAACACTCAGATTGTTCTTTAGCCAGTGTGCTATGCTATCTCTCATATTAAGAATAATAAACATTATAATAATACATATCATAAATTGTTCAGCCATTTCTCAATTAACAAACAATCTCTTGGTCTTTAGTTATTTGCCACTACAAAAAAAGGGACTTCTCTAAATATTTGTAAATACTTTTCCTCTTTGTTTTTTTTGGGGGGAATGGACTCATTCTGTAACTTAAGACATTGTTGGTTCAGAGGGTATGAGTAATTTTTTGAGCATGTTTCCATATTATTTTCCAATAAAAAATAAAAGTACATCATTTAAAAAATTATTTTTTTCAAATGATAAAAAAATCTATTTTCTCTCCCTTTCAACTCCTCTACTCTCATTGGGAATAAAAGGAAAACAAAACACTTATGACAAATCAAAGAAAACAGATTTCTACAATGGGTAAAGCCAAAAAGCATACATCTCTTTCTGCACTCAATTCAGCACCTAAAAGATGTTAATATGTTTCATCTTCAGTCATCTGCAATTGTAGCTGGCCAATGAATTTATTAGAACTTTTTAAGTCTTTCAAAATTGTTTTTCTTTATATTATTGTTAACTCATTGTATAAACTGTTCTATTGATTTGCAGTTGTAAACACAAAAAATCTTATAGGAAAGCATATCATGAGCAGTTATCATTTCATAAAATTGAGAAACATTGGAAGATAAAACCAATTTAAATAAAGTTGGTAGGAGATCCAGTTAAATAAAGTCACCCTGAAGGTAGTATGGAAAAAATGGGAAGAGAGTTATAAACAGAAAGAACAAGATTTGTAAAAATATTTAAAAAAAAAAACTTTTTTCTCTATCAAAGAAAGGCAAGAGATTCACCACAATTGAACTATATCATTATAATTCCAGATGTGCTTTATAGAATTAGTAGAAATTGTGATAAGGAAAATAAAGTCAGGAAAAGCAGCAAGGTAAAAACAAGTATACATAAAGGAAATCTTTAGTGGAGGCAAAAATTATGAGGGGAGTGAATCCATTGAAAAATGAATGTTAAAGATTGCTTCTACATGTAATTGGAAAAAGATAAAATAATAAGTAGTAAAAAGAATAAATGGGAGAGGAGCCTAGAATTGCTAGGTCTTAAAACTATATTACAAAGCAGTGACTTTAAAACAATTTGTTACTATTTTAACAAATTTAGGGGTCAATGAATGGAACAGATTAGGTAAACAATAAGCATTGTTTGTGTGTGTATATATATATATATATATATATATATATATATATATGTCTGTATGTAGTATAGTGTTTGATAAACCAAGACTAGGTAAGGGATAAGAATGTACTATTGACAAAATCTTTTGAGAAGGTTGGTGAACAATCTTGCAGGAATTATAAAGTCCAACATCTCACATCATATAACAAGATCAGCTTTAAATAGATAAATAATCTAACATAAACAAAATCGTGAGAAAAAGAAATTACCTTTCAGATTCAAGAATAGCTGAATAACTCATGAAGAAACTGGGAATAAAGAGGATCATATAAGATAAAATTGACACCTTCAATTATAATTTTTAAAAAGTTTACACAAAAAAACCCAATGTGGCTACAATTAGAAGAGAAACTAGTAATTGGCGGTTGATGGGGGGAGTGGGGAGTGTGGATGGAAAAAAGGCCAGCACAGAATCCCATAGCAAGTTTTTCTGATAAGGGCCATATCACCAAGCATATAAGAAAACGATTTAAGTTTCTAAGAATAAAAATTATTTCTCAGTTAATAAATGGCCAAAGGGTTTGAACAGGGAGTTTTCAAAGGAATAAATATCAATTATGATTTGAAAAATTACTTGAAATTGAAGCTAATAATCAGAAAAATGCTAATGAAAACAGTTCTAAGGTTCTATCACATGCCTATCAGATAGGCAAAGTTGGAAAAAAAAGGGAAAATGACAAATGTTAAAGGAGATGTAGGGAAAACAGGCACAATCATGTACTGCTAGAACCAAGAATTGGTCCAACAATTCTGGTTAAACAATTTGGAATTATAAGTAAAAAATAAGTTCCTAAATTGCACTTTAGATCAGAGATCAGAGAAAGAGGAAAAGAACACATGTACAAAAATACTTATAAGAGCTCTTTTTTCTAGAGGCAAAGAACTGGAAAATAAGGGGCAGGAAAGAGAAGTAAGCAGAAGCAAGATAACATTGTATACAATAACAGCAATATTGATCAACTGTAATTGACTTAGCTCTTCTTAGCAATAAAATGATCCAAGATCATTCCAAAGAATTCAGATGATACTATCCCACTTTCACTGAAGGAAGTGAAGGATTCTGAATACAGATGGAAGCATACTATTTTTTACTTTTTAAATTTTTTTCATAGTTTGGGTCTGTATTTTCTTTTACATTATGACTAATATGGAAATGTTTTGCATGAATGCACATATATAACCTATATCAAAGTGTTTACTCTTTCAAGGAGGAGTAGGAGGTAATGAGGGTTAGAGAGAGAAAGAACTTGAAATTCAAATTTTTTAAAAATGAATGTTAAAAATTGTTTTTACATGTAATTCGGGGAAAATAAATGATTAGTCAAAAAGATTTTTAGACTACTTTTTTCATTTATTCAACTTAGGATTTTGTATACAAACCAAGTCACAATTTGCAAGCACAATGACATCCCTACTTTCCTCTTTCCAAAATACTAAATATATTAGTGTCCTTGCAGAAGGAAGGAAAGAAGGTCATCAAATAAGGAATAATTGAATCAATTATAGTATAACTGCAGTGAAATACTATTGAACTCTAAGAAATAAAGGAATAGTTTCAGAAAAAATTTGGGAAGGTTTGTATGAACCTATGCAAAACTTATTGTTGTAAGGGAAACGTCCTTAACGAGTTCATGAATTCAGTTAAGTCTTTGAGTACTTTTTGTTTCCTCAGTGGCTATTGAAATCCCATATTATATGCTTAATAGATATTATTAAATTGAATGTTATCAACTTTTCCATTGTTCACTAGAAAAATTATACTGTGGCTTTGGGTAGAATGATCTTCCCAAAATTTATATTTCCTCTCATTTTAAAATTCATTTTTTATTGACTGTTTATGTGGCTTGATGGACTTAATATTGGTGGATACATATTTATGTTTTTAGATCTTGTTGATATCATATTAGTTCTAAAGTCATAATTATGTGTCAAGTACAGTTAAAAATCAATTCTGAAAGCAGAGGACCTTCAGATTACACTTCTTATAATTACTTCTGCAGTCATCTTGAGAAATTACTTTGTGGGCTTTAATTTTCACATCTTTAAAATAAGATTGGACTAGATTATCTCTTTGAGATCCCTTCCAACTCTGGAGCTCTGAATCTGTAACCAGCTTTAAATTTATGAAACAAAATAATTTTTAACAGTATTTTATTATTCCAAATACATATGAAGATACAGGTAGGTTATATTTCTTTGCAGTTTTTTTCATTAATTCCCTTGAAATTCTTGATCATGTTCTTTCAAATGAATTTTGTTATTATTTTTTCTAGTCCTATAAAATAATTTCTTGGCATTTTGATTGGTTTGGTACTGAATTAGTAGATTAATTTTGATAGAATACCCATGAGTACTTGATATTCTTTCATTTGTTTAGATCTCTCTTTTTTTGCATGAGAAGTGCTTTGTAATTGTGTTTATATAATTCCTGGCTTTGTCTTGGCAGATAGACTCCCAAATATTTTATTTTAGTTATTTTAAATGGGATTTCTATTTTTCCTATTTGCTGCTGGACTTTTTGGTAACATATAGAAATGCCGGTGATTTTTGAGGGTTTATTTTATTATATCTTTGAACTTTGTTAAAGTTGTTTATTATCTTTAGTAGTCTTTTAGTTAATTCTCTAAATATACACATTATATCATCTGCAGAGTGATAGTTTTTTTCTTTTCCTATTCCAATTCCTTCCATTTATTTTTCTTCTCTTATTGCTAATGCTAACATTATTGAATAATAGTGGTGATAATGGGCAAAGTTGTTTTCCTCTTGATCTTATTGAATTTTCTAGCTTATCCCCATTTCATAAATATCTGTTAATTTTTTAAATAGATGCTACTTAGCATTTTAAGTAAAACTCCATTTGTTCCCATGCTCTTTAGTGTTTTAATAGGAGTGGGTGTTGTATTTTGTCAAATGCTTTTTTCCACATCTATTGAGATGGTCATATGATTTCTATTAGTTTGGTTATTGATATGGTCAATATGCTATTAATTTTACTGATATTGAATCTGCCCTGTATTCCTAGTATAAATAAATCCTACTTGATCATAGTGTATTATCCTGGTGTGATAAGTTGGTGTAATCTCTTTGCTTTTCCTTTTTACCTTGCCTTTTCTTCCAATACAATTCCTCTCCTATCCCAGTTTCTTTTTTATATTGTCACATTAAAGTCAACTTATACCTACACCCTCTAAGTATACCTCAGACAAAGATACGGATCTCAAGAGTTACATGTATAAATCTTCCCATATAGGGAGTAAAAATTTTAATCTTTAAAGAAGTTTGTTGTTTTTTTCTTTCCTTCCATTTATTTTTTTATGCTTCTCTTAAGTCTTGGTTTTGGAGATCAGTTTTTCTGTTCAGCTCTGGTCTTTTCATTAAAAAAGATTGAAAATCTCCTATTTCATTGAATGTCTACCTTTTCCTCTGAAAGAAAATGCTTAGTTTACTGGGCAGCTGACTTTTTTTTTTTTTTTAATTAAAGCTGTTTATTTTCAAAACATGTGCATGGATAATTTTTCAATATTGATTCTTGCAAAAACTTGTGTTCTAATTTTCCTGCCCCCTCCCCTAGATAGCAAGTAATCCAATATATGTTAAACATGGTAAAAATATATATGTTAAATATAATATATGCATACATATTTATTTTCTTGTGCAGCAAGATAATTATTTTTTCTAGTATAAAACAGGTGAGAGTATGTATTCAGTGAAATTGTTTGCTACAGTGATGGAGGAGATCCAGGGTAGAGTCCAAGTTTTGGGGATTTCTTGTGCAGAGTGAGATCCTGTAGATGATCCTGTTTGATGGATGTATGCTACATTGGAAAATTGTGGAGCCACCTGGAAGAGATCTAGTACCTCTCAAAAGATTTGGCTTGGATCATCTCCATAGGAAAAAAGAAATGAATGAAAATTGTTCCGATTATGACACACTTTTGAATGATTATTTGGAACAGATCATACAGATCTACAATGAGTTAGGCCTCAAGTTAAAAAGGAAAGTGAACTTATTTACCTTTGGGGAATTGTGTAGTTTCTTCACTGATTACAAGTTTCCCCAAAACAAAGGACCATCTTTTTAAGGGTAACCTTCTATTAGTGTTATATTGGGGCAATGAGATATGGAATATACTAGTCTCTGAAAAATTGAAGATGTATATTGCATAGAAGGTAATTAAGATAAATAGTTGATGTAATCAGGCTGCAATATGTAACCAATGAAGAACTTAAGAGAATAGTAGTAAAAGATGTCATTAGCAAAATGTATGGCAGAAAAAAAAAAGTTGGGCTTGATCATGGAGCATGGGATGACAAGATGATAGTGTTTAAAGTCAGCAGAAATGGAAGAAAGACTCCTAATTATTTGGACTGCCTATTTTTGGGAAGACAGACAATATTTGCACAAAATAGGGATGCGTGGATGAATTACATTCTATATCCTTGAAGAAAATATCCAAGTTGATAAGATCATCGATTCATTTGAGTGATTTAAATAATTATTTTTCTAAAGAGAATGATTTCTTGTATATTGAGCAAAATTGTTTTTCTTTGATTAAGTATCTCAGTGGAGCTTGTCATTATTGTTGATATGAATTATTGTTGCATAATATTATGATTTTGAGAGGGAAGGTACCGTAAGTGCCTAATGCTCTTATTTTATAGTTGAGAAACTGATATTTAGAGATTAAATATGTTTTCCAGCATCAGTCCACTAATGGCATGGCTGTCCCTAGGACCTAGACTTCCTAATTGACAGTCCTCTATTTCATTATCAGGCCTGCTTCAGAGTTTGGACTGAATGTTTAGTAAATCTAGAAGGGATGGGCTTTTCTTTGGTAGTGTTGATAATAGGATTTTGAGGGACTTATTTTCTAAATTCTTTATGGATTCATTTTTCTCCTAAAGTTGAGTGCTGGGAGATATTGGAGGGAGTTTTAGTTATGTGATGGTTGTCTTTAGTCTATAGAATTTTAATGTATTGGTATCCAATTGACTCATATTTATGATTTTTTTCCTGGAAATTTACATTTTGAGATTATTGTCCTATTGTTGTCTTCTTTATTAGGATTTGGAGTGGATCAGTTACGGGATGATAATCTGGAAACTTATTGGCAGTCAGATGGTTCACAACCTCATTTGGTGAACATCCAATTTAGGTAATATTTTGTTTTTCAATTTTTATGGGATATTTCAGGGGAGAATGTTATGATTTTAGTCCCAGTGGTGTAAATTTGAAAAACAATTTAAACTTATACATAGAACATTGCTCTTTTTTAAGATTTTGAGGTTAGTTCTGATCACCTAGGTGTAAATATCTTGAGGGCATGAATACTATGATTTATTAAGTACCTTAAACTGGCAATGCTCAGTAATTGTTGGTTGGTTAATTTCTGGAAGTTAATAAATCTCAAAAAGTGTGTTTTGCTAATGGCAGAATAATTAGCTTATTAGCAGATCTATAAGAAGTATGGCACATTCTTTAGCTGTTAACAAATCTTGGATTTGAAAAGGAACCTTTTACTTGTGATTTTTAACAGTTTTAACTATTGATGTCTTCATGTGATTGACTACAGTTCTAATCTAAGAAGCATAGGCAAGCAACCAATTTACTATGTTGCTCAGTTTATATATATTTTAAAAGATTCCATCATTATGATTTTAGAGTAGTAAAAATATATTTCAAATCTCTAAAACTAAGTCTGTGGTTTAAGTTGCTGTATACTTCATATTATCAGTGTATTTGTTTTGTTCCTTTTAAAAATTGATGACTTTTGTCTTCACATCAGTAATTTTGGGGGGATGAAGAGGAACTTTTCCCTCTTCCATACAGAATCTTTTGTAACAAAGATAATTCACAGTTGGAAAAACTGCAAGTCTCCACCAGTGATATATTTGTGTGCTTATTTCCCAGTTCCCCTCCTACCCACCCCCGATATTTAAATGTAATTATATGTAAAAAGAGGAAAAAAGTTTTTCTTTTGGATTTTTTTTCTTTTGAATTTAACCAGAATCAAATAAGATAAGCAATTCATATACAAAATAGCATAGACAAAGACAATTGTATATATGCCCATTACTGTATTTTATGAACAGCTTACTTTTTTGCATATAATAAATTCATAAATAAATGTTACTTCTCAGACTGTTCTACATTGTACATTTGTGTGTCCTACTGATTTTTTTTAACGCATTTAAAAAAATACTTTAGCAATTCTTTTCCTATTTTGTTGTGGTATCATTTTGCCCTCACACCAACACAAATAATAAAAGCAAAACCTTTGTATTGAATAATCAAGTGAAACAATCCCACCCACTTAGTACAGTTGAAAAAGTGTGTTCCATACTGTATGTTGATTTCTTCATCTCTCTGTCAGGAAGAGCTTGCTATCTTAGTGTACTGAAGAAATACTTTTTGCCTTTCTTTTTCCTGAGTTTGTGTCTTTGACAAGGGTAAGGTCCAAACCAGGTTTTTTATTGTGTCTGTCATTGAAAAACTTAAATAAAATAATTTATATTATTTTGGCAATTGTTCTTGATATTATGATAAATATTTTCACTATATTGCTGTATCTAAATTCCTTTCTGAGAATGAGGAAAAATATATTTCTCTCTTTACTCCTGAGATTTAACCCTCTTTTTATGTTTCATAGCAAGAAAATGATTTCATGCTTAACAAGAGAAAAGTTGATTTTTTTTCCTTGTGTCTTATACTCTGAAAGGTTAGGGAAGAAAAGTGGTCCCAGAATTACTCTCTTAATATGTTCTATAAACTGTAACATTTTTATCTGCGTGTGTGTGCGCACGTGCGCACACGCACACACACACACACACACACAGTGGTTTGAGCATCAGAATGACATAGGTGATGTAGACACCAGATGATGATAGAAACCAAAAGTTGGGGTTTAGTCATATGAAGAATTCACAATGGCCACTCTCTTTGGCAAAAGCTAGATTTATTTGGAGAAGAGGTTACAGACACATTAAAGAGATACAATAGATACCAGGAATGGCATATATGAAACAGAGTGGGAGAGCATATAGAGAACAAATTCTCTAATGGAGCTCAGTAGAAAGGGAGTGCCCCATGAGATTGGGACATGCCCTTAGCTGGCAGGCTAAATCCTGCAAAGGACAAAGCACCCTAAAAGAATTAGCTAGCTATAAGGAAGAGAAGTGGGGCTGGGAAGCATAGTGGAGTTAGAGGAGATACTACGTGGCATGGGAGAGGGGCAGGGGAAAGACATTATAAGGCATAGTGCCATGGCAGACTGACCCATAGGAAAGCAGCAGCCATGGGATGGCCCATAAGAAGATTATATAGGAAAACTAAACACCTTCCCAGAGAGTAGTTCCAAGATCATGGAGCTTGATCTCTATCAGAACCTCTCCCTGCCTGCCTCAAGAATTAATTTTTATCAATTCTTCTGCTAACCATAATTAATATTGAAGACCTCATCTCTTCCCCCCCCCTTTTTTAATTTAATTTTAATTTTTTTAAATTTTATAATAACTTTATATTGACAGAATCCATGCCAGGGTAATTTTTTTACATTATCCCTTGCACTCGCTTCTGTTCCGATTTTTCCCCTCCCTCCCTCCACCCCCTCCCCTAGACGGCAAGCAGTCCTATATATGTTAAATATGTTGCAGTATATCCTAGATACAATATATGTTTGCAGAATCGAACAGTTCTCTTGTTGCACAGGGAGAATTGGATTCAGAAGGTAAGAACAACTCGGAAAGAAAAACAAAAATGCAAATAGTTCACATTCATTTCCCAGTGTTTTTTCTTTGGGTGTAGCTGCTTCTGTCCATCATTTATCAATTGAAATTGAGTCTTTGTCAAAGAAATACACTTCCTTCAGAATACATCCTCATACAATATCGTTGTCGAAGTGTAAAGTGATCTCCTGGTTCTGCTCATTTCACTCAGCATCAGTTCATGTAAGTCTCGCCAGTCCTCTCTGTATTCATCCTGCTGGTCATTTCTTACAGAACAATAATATTCCATAACATTCATATACCACAATTTACCCAGCCATTCTCCAATTGATGGGCATCCATTCAATTTCCATTTTCTAGCCACTACAAATAGGGCTGCTACAAACATTTTGGCACATACAGGTCCCTTTCCCTTCTTTAGTATCTCTTTGGGATATAAGCCCAATAGAAACACTGCTGGATTAAAGGGTATGCACAATTTGATAACTTTTTGGGCATAATTCCAGATTGCTCTCCAGAATGGTTGGATTTGTGCACAGTTCCACAAACAATGCATCAGTGTCCCAGTTTTCGCGCATCCCCTCCAACATTCATCATTATTTTTTCCTGTCATCTTAGCCAATCTGACAGGTGTGTAGTGGTATCTCAGAATTGGCTTAATTTGCATTTCTCTGATCAATAATGATTTGGAACACTCTTTTATATGAGTGGTAATAGTTTCAATTTCATCATCTGAAAATTGTCTGTTCATATCCTTTGACTATTTATCAATTGGAGAATGGCTTGATTTCTTATAAATTTGACTCAGTTCTCTATATATTTTGGAAATGAGGCTTTTATCAGAACCTTTAACTGTGAAGATGTTTTCCCAGTTTGTTGCTTCCCTTCTAATCTTGTTTGCATTAGTTTTGTTTGTACAAAAGCTTTTTAATTTGATATAATCAAAATTTTCTATTTTGTGATCGGTAATAGTCTCTAGTTCATCTTTGGTCACAAATTTCTTTCTCCTCCACAAGTCTGAGAGATAAACTATTCTATGTTCCTCCAATTTATTTATAATCTCATTCTTTATGCCTAAGTCATGGACCCATTTCGATCTTATCTTGGTATATGGTGTTAGGTGTGGGTCCATGCCTAATTTCTGCCATACTAATTTCCAGTTATCCCAGTAGTTTTTATCGAATAATGAAATCTTATCCCAAAAGTTAGGATCTTTGGGTTTGTCAAACACTAGATAGCTATAGTTGACTATTCTGTCTTGTGAACCTAACCTTTTCCACTGATCAGCTAATCTATTTCTTAGCCAATACCAAATGGTTTTGGTGACTGCTGCTTTATAATATAATTTTAGATCAGGTACAGCTAGGCCACCTTCATTTGATTTTTTTTTTCAGAAGACCTCATCTCTTACACACACACACACACACACACACACACACACACACTCTGTATTTGAGGTGGATGTGTGTATATATGATTATTTTGAATATATGTAATTGTGTGTGTGTGTGTGTGTGTGTGTATAAAAGCTAGATTATGAAGCAGTCAGTAAGTTACATGTGTTCAGCTATTGTTGAAGAATGAGATGTTCCACATAAGAGAATCTTCCACATAAGTGCAGCTTATTCCTTTAAGGACCAAAATAAATTTTTAAAATTTAGGGTACTCTTGCCTTAAAGAATGTGACACAATCATGATTTAATATTGATGGTTGTAATGGTCCAGAATTCTGGAGAAATGTGTTAAGTCAGTGGAATTGATAAGGCAATGGTTATCTAGTTTAACATGGTGATTAATAGTTCTCTAAGTTCAGTACATGTACTTAGTACTTAATATAGTTCTACAAAATTGACACCTATTCTACAAGATTCACACCTATAATGATGTAATTATAATAGAATATATAAACTGGGACAAACCCAGCCAGAGACATTCATTCCAATCTCCCACCTTTGTGGTGGCTGGAGGCTGGAGGAGATATTCATTCCAACTTCCACCACTGTGGGGGACTGGAACAGACTCGGGGAAGACTGGAGGACTCAGGGAAACTTCAAGAAAGAGACCATCATGGTGGTCCTGCCTCCCCCACAAAAACGAAGAAACATTCCAAAGGACCTCCAGAAAGCTAGTTTGGGCCTCAGGCAAGGAGACAAGACTGTGAAGGAGATAATAAAGAATTCCCCATTTTTTGTTTTGTGCTGTTATTTTCCCCTTACAGCATGGTCTTCACACTGAAGAATACAAGCAGCACTATCACCTCTGGATGGTTGTAACAGGTTTTGATCGTGGCAAACTTTCAAATGGAGAAGAAGACTGAAGTCAGAGCAGGCATTTAAATCTCTCATCAGGCTCCTGGATCAGTCCTTTTATGTTTTGGCCTATTTAATTACCCTGATTAAAAAAGTCTTACTGGGGCTCTTCTTCCTTAACTCTGGAAGAATCCTTCCCATGAACAGCTCTAGTTCTTCTTAGAATTCTTATTCCCCACTTTGGGCGCTATATATTGTTAAGGGATAGGTCAATTCTCCAGAGCCTCCACATCTATGGATTATAATGTCTGAAGGAGTTGCAAGGCAGCCTTTGCTGATACAGATGTTGCGGAATGGGAACAAGATAAATTGGAGGCAGAGGGGAAGAGGACAGAGGTCAGACAATGCAAAGGCCTCTCAGAGAGGTCAGAGAACAGCAACGGCCGCTCAGTCTCCTTGTGTCGTCCTCCTCTCACAAGAGGTGATCCGTTCTGGGTTGGCTCTCCAGCAGCCACTGTCAGGTGGCTCCCGTGTATTCCAACAGATGGTGAAAGATGTTTTATGCTTCTGTAGAAAAATAGTAGATTGTTATTGTAGAACTTGATCAAACAAGGCAGTGTATTCATTTATTTTTTACTTAATTGTATTTCTTTGTTATGAGACAAGGCTCTATTTGGGATTTGGGAGCTGTCATTGGTGAATGATAGCAATACTTTTAAAAGCATAATCAAATATTTTTAAAGAAAAAGACATATGGGATGTATTTTTTCATCCAGAAATCCAGAAATCCAGAAATGTTTGTTATAGCCTATGATGGGCCTAATGAGGTGTTTTGATAGATCCATCTCTTTCCACTGTAAATGGCCACAGATTACTGTGCTTTTTGAGTTTTACCTATTTTTTAAACAGTTTTTATTGATATTTTTTGTTTGAATCTTTCATATCCCCATTTAACCTTTCATGTTCCTTTTTCCACAGCCTTTCCTTATAACAAAGGATAAAAAGGAAGAAAAATAAAATTTTGCAAAAATGACCAAGTTTGATATTGTCTACAATTCCATAGTTTTTCTTTATCTCCTTTACTGTCAGATTTATTTGTCACTTCTTACTGCTGTCAAAATATCTTAGGTGCTTTTCCAATAAAACCTCCAATTAGAATTTGCTGTATATAATCCACTGTGGATTGGGAAAACAGCTAGCTAAGCATTTCAATGATGCTTAAAATGAGAGTAAATGAAGTTTTGAGGACCTTTGTCAAGAGGAATATATATATGAACCTGATGTCATCTATTAAGACCACTTTGAGAATTCTTTTGCTTTCTCTCACCCCCTCCTACTTTGATTAATTGAATCAATGAATCAAAATTTTTTGAAGAATATAGAGGGCAGAGGGCAGTCCTAGGGAAATAAGAGATATCATAATAAAGAAAAGAGCATTGTAGCAGGTATCAGGAAGGTGTGCTTTTAGATATTGGAGTTCAGATACCAACTGTGTCTCTGACCTCCTGAGTCAAATTTTCTTCATCTGAACTTAGGGATGGTAGTCCTGACCTCACAAGAATTTAAAAAATTATGTGTATCAAATATATAAAAGTGTTTTGCAAAATTCAAAGCCACATGTAAAATATTGGTTACTATTTTTAAATTATTGTTAATAGCGATTGCTGGTCAATTACAGTCAAATCAAACCACAGATATTTATTGTCAACCTTCATGATCATGACGTATACTTTGAAGAATATAGCAGCATATCAATCACATGGCCCCTGTCCTTACAAAATTTACTCATGGGAAAAAAAGATTCAGATACATGAAATAAGTATGATATAATCTCTAATCTTGCTAAATTAGGTAGCACATAGAATAAAATGCTGTTAAGTGGTAATAAGATAGGCATCATTGTGAGCAAGACAATGAGTCAGAAAAATGCCATGGAAAATGGAAAGTTCTCATTTATCTATGAAAGTAGAAGATTAGGATAGCCAGAATGGCTGATATTACTGGATTATTCTAATTTCTTGATTATGTTCTGTATAAGTTTGCTAAATAAAATGATCAGATGCCTGAGGTGTTAATGTATTTATACTATTTTTCACATTCTCTGAATTATTCAGTTAGATATGTGATCTCATCAGTATGGTTTTTCTCTCCAAAGACATAGACTGCAATCCAGACATGATTGCCCTTCTTATATAACTATTTTTCATTCATTCTCAGCATACTAGAGATCTTTCTTACTTTCTCTTGATATCATAAAGATACCAATTGAATAATGGGCCATCGATCAGTTATCTTTTGCTCTCAATATGTGGCTCATTGAAAAAACAAAAACAAAACCATCACACATTTCTGAGGGATCCTTTACACTGTTGCTTTTGTGTATCTATATTATAAATAGAACACTGAACTTAGAATCAGAAAGACTGAATCTGAATGTGGACTCATGTGCTTTCTGACTGTGACCTTGGGGAAGTCACTTAAAATATGCCTCAATGTCTTCATCTATAAGGTGGGGGTGAATATAGTATTTTGCTCTTGGGATTTGAGTATTGTGAGGATCAGCTGAGAAAATACAGGCAAATTGTTTTGTAAACCTTAAAATGCTTATATAAGTGCCTGGCTCCATCCAATGTGTACTTCATTGGTCCTTTGGTGCTCCTCAGTTTTGATTCTTTTGCTACTGTGGTGTTCATGATTAATAGTCATAAAGTATCGTCACAATAATATTAATGTCATAAAGTTAACACCACTGGTTTAGAGAAAAGATTGGGGTCAATGAAAGACTTTTGTAATTTCCCCAAAACAAGCTAGCATACTCTCTTCTTGCTTGACTTTTAAGCATTATCTTTTTGCAGTGTCTTGTCACAGAGAGATAAATGCACATACATATGTATGCACACTCTTGTGTGTCTTGATAATAGGTGTTTGTCACTCATTTAGTGTTTCTTTGCAGATAGTTAAGCCAAATTTTTTAAGTGATTATGACTGTCATTTAAGAGGCTCTAAAAAAAATTCTGGGCCTGATAGTATGTTATCTGCAAAGACAAACATGTGGAAATTAGTTTCTATAGGAAATTTCCCTTTAATTGGGACTCATACTAAATTTCTATGATAGTGGCAAACAATTTTGATTAGCATATGTCTTTTTGTTTTTGTGTTTCACTTTGTATTAGTGTTGAGGATATTTAAACAAGATTATCTCATACCTTTCAGGGAGTCATATTATTGTGACATCTTTCACAGCTTGTTGGAGAAAGACTTTTTTTTTTTTTTTTTGGTTGTTCCATCTCTGCAAATACAGACTCTTAGATGTCTTTCTTTTTTTGGAGGGGTGGGAGAAAGTAACAAAAAGCTCCAAGATTTTTTTCATATCTTTGAAATTTTTTTCCCCTTCAGAAATATTGAGAATAAATGCTTCATTGATTTCAAGATTATATCATCTTCAGGATGGACTCCCTCTGTAAAAACTTGGTCTCGTTCAACTGTTTTTTTTTTTTTTTTTGCTCTCTAGTGTTTCCACTTCCTCAAAAAATTTATCTAAAAGTGAAGGTAGAGCCCCAATGCGGGTGGGGAAGGGGTTGTTCATTGCTCTTGAAAAGAATTTATTATAAAAATTGCTTAAGGCAATTTCCTTCTTTGGTCTGTTCTGTTTCTTTCTTCTAGTTTCATCCTTAAAAGTCTTGGATAACTGTTTTGTTGGGTTTTTTGCCAAGGTTCTTTATGTTATTTTTTTCTTCCCACAGCTGTTTGTTTTGTTAGACATTTCAGTTTATAATTTTCCATTTACCTTCTCCCTGTGATTTGGTAAATGAAGTTATAGTTTTAAAGTGGGCCTGCCGTGGACTATTACATCTTTCTGTTTGGCAAGTATTTAGGCCCTTTTAGATGATGGCATTGTTTAGGCTCTTTGGTATTTTTATGGCAGTTGATTTCCATCAGCTATACTTGTATATGAAACTGTTTGATGTCAGCATCTTTTAACATGTCCACTTTCCACTTTTTTGTTTCAAAATTTGTTTAAATTGATTAGGTAGGAGTTATTTTAATTTTACTCCATGTCTTCATCATTCTCCTAGTTTTAAATTAATTTCATCTTTGCTCAAATAGGTAACTTGTATACAGAAATGATTCCATTATTCGTAATATGTTGGTAAAGTTTCAGTTTGATTTTTGTGATGCTAATAATAATAAATATGATAAATTAGCAAGCATTTATTAAGTTTACAATATATTGCTGGGGAGGCAGCTAGACAGCTTAGTGGAGAGAGCACTGAGCCTGGAGTCTGGAGTAGGGAGATCCTGAGTTCAGATTCAGTTGCAGATGCTCACTAGCCAAGTGATCCTGGACAAGGCCCTTAACTTCTGTTTTCCTTAATCCACTGGAGAAGAAAATGGCAATGAACAGTGTGTGGCCTATGGGTCGCAGAGAGTAGACATGACTGAAAAACATAAGAAATACTTTCCCAGGCGTTATGCTAAGCTATAGGGACACAAAGAGAAAGCAAAATCAATTTTGCCTTCAAGGGACTTATATTGTAATATGGGAAGCAACATATAAAAATTAACACAGAGAGAACAAATCCATGCTGTACTTTCACAGGGGAAGAGCTTTTATTAAGGGGAAGAGGGTTGGATTAGTGAGTGATAATAGAGATGCAGTTAGAGCATATGTATTTTTAAGGTGGGAGCAAATTTGTTAATTATGGAACAAGCATTTATTACAAGGTTCAAGAAAACCTGGAGTAGGATATTAAG
Organism: Antechinus flavipes; assembly: GCF_016432865.1. Taxonomy (NCBI): domain Eukaryota; kingdom Metazoa; phylum Chordata; class Mammalia; order Dasyuromorphia; family Dasyuridae; genus Antechinus; species Antechinus flavipes. Next base: position 71,441,525 of record NC_067403.1, on the reverse strand, counting down.
GGGGGAAGGGGGAGCCACATAGGTTTAAGGGGAATGGTAATGAAGAAATGAATAAAATGAGCTTTGAGGAGGGAGAGGGTTTTTTGGACAACAGGAGATTTATTACCGTAGAGATGGGGAAATGAAGGTGTGGCAATATAACTATTGAGAAATGAGTCCAAGAATAGTAACAATGAGTTCTTTTCATGAAGGCAGGTGATTAGGAGTGTAGGATCTACTCTTTAGGTGTTGGGCATAGCTTTTAAGATCTAAGAGATAATGAAAGTGACTGACACAGGAGATGATATATTTCTGACCTGCCATGTCCTGTGTATAATTAAAAAATTTTTTTCAATCAGCATAAATCTACTTTGTTCTCCTCCCCTAATAGAGAAAGAAAAACAATACCCCTTTTATACTTGTGATATCAAGCAAAACAAATTTCCACATTGGCCATGTCTTTAAAAAATGTGCATCATTCCGTACGGAGTCCTTTACCTCTAGCATATCATTAGTTTTGTGAACTCATTGGTGGTGGTTATACTGATCAGAATTTCTTCCTCTTTCAAAGTAGGCTTGCCTTTACCATATTTTTTTAATTGCATAAATTATTCTAGTTCTGTTCACTTTATTTTGGATCAATTCATATAATTTTTGCTGAGTTTCTCTGAAACCATTCCCTTTATCATTTCTTAGAGCACAGTAGTATTCCGTCTCATTTATATGCCATATCTTATTTATCCATTCCCCCTATTGATGGGTATCATTTTTAGATTCCCCTCTGCTATCTTAAAAATTGCTATAAATATTTTTATCTATAATTAGAGGGTTTTGTTTTTTTTTTTTTGCTTAAGACTAATCTCCCACTTAATCTGTCCTTCCACTAATTCCTTCTTCCTTTTTCCCTTTTCCCTATTTCCCTGATAAGTGAAATGTATTTCTGTACCCAGCTCTGTTTATTATTCTTTCCTTCTTTGCCATCTTTAGATGAGAGAAGGCTCAGGTGTCTGTTACTTCCTCTCTACCTTCTACTTGTTTGTATAAATGTCTGTTCTGATTATACGAAAACAGTTTTCCATAATTTTCCCTCCTTGATCCTCTTTCCTGTTCTCTGAAGATCATCAAGACATAGTGGAACATTGCTTGATGTCCTGGGAATAATTTGGTGAGCTCAGGAGGTGATTTGGGTCTGGCCCTGTGCCTTTGGGAGGTTAGACAACCTAAGGAGGTAGCCAGAGAAGGTTTGTGCTGCTCCATTCACCATGTCCAGCATTTTCTAATTTTGTTCTTGAAGGAGCTATCACTGATCTATTCTAGACTTCTCATTCCTTACTCCTGATCTATATTTTCCAATACTTTTTTTTGTGTGTGTGTGCATCTTAATGCCTACCTGAGCATTGGAAGTCATTGAGTTTCAAAGTACATGTTGATTTAATTTGAAGGGTCTTAAGTCATTTATATAATTTCTCTACTACTTTTACTCTGCAACAAATATTGACATTTAAACTGAATTTTCATGATCATTTTTTTTGCAAATGTTTATTGTTAGCACTGCAATATGAAATGACCAAAAGTTCACCAAAGTGCTGTCTTTCTTGTTTCTTGTATTTAAGTCATATCATCCTTGAGTTCAAAATAAAGACTCTCCCTGAGTTCATAAGTTCCACTGACTTTTATTATAGCCTATATGTAGATCACTACATTCTCCAATCTCTTCATCCAGCCATAACTTTTTTCTGACTTTCAGTGTCTTACGTCTAACTGCCTATTAAGACATCTCAAGCTGGATGTTTTGTAAATATTTAAAAATTCATGTCTTTCCTTGAACATCGCTATCACTCTGGTACAGACCCATGTCACCTCACTTTGTCATGTCTTGGTGGCTGATCCCCCTCAAGTCTCTCTCTCTGCTCTACGTCATTTTCTACTCAGTTGTTCAAGTGATTTTTCTAAATTGAGCACAAGACTGACCATTCAATGAGCCTGAGCTGCAGTGGTTCCCTAGTACTTCCAAGGTCAAATAGAAAATCTTTTCTTCGATTTTTAAAACCTTTCATAATCTGATCTTTTTCCTATTTTTTCAGTCATACAAATTGTATCTCTCTTATTGGCTGTCCCCCATGTCAGAAATCTGTTCTTCCTCATTTCCACCTTCTGGCTTTCCTGGCTTCCTTCAAGTCCCAGTTTAAAGTTTCATTTTTTTTACAAGAAGGTTTTCCTTAGCCCCCAGGATCTTTGTGTCTTTTCTCTGGGATTATCTTCAATTTATCCAGTGCATATCTTTACACCTAGTTGTATACATATTATTCTCCATTCTACTATCCTTGAGAACTTGAGTGTTTTTTGCATTTCTTTGTATCCCTAATACTTAGTGCCTGACATATGGTAAATGTATCAGTGCTTTTTGATTCTTTACCAGAGACATTTGTTTCTTATACTGTTTTTTACTTATTCATAGAAGAAAAACAACAGTGAAGACATTATGTATTTATGCAGACTACAAATCAGATGAAAGCTATACTCCAAGCAAGATCTCCGTCAGAGTAGGAAATAATTTTCACAACCTTCAAGAAATCAGAGTAAGTCAATTATAGCTTTTCAAATGTACCATCTTTTAGTTCTTTGTTCTGTAAATTATTATAATAGCTTTTTGATAGAAACAAGTTATTATAATGTAAAAGGAAAATTTTATGCATTTTTAAAGTTATAATTTCTGCATAATTCTCTTTTGGAACTACCTTAAAAAATATTTCATTTTCCTTTTTTTCTTGAATTTTATTTGATGATTTATAAGGATTTTTTCAGAAAGACCATACTTTGAAATTGTAAAATCAAGAAGCCCATCATTGGCATAATTGCTAATAAAAATAGTTAACTTTTATTAAGGACTTTACAAATATTATTTCATTTTATTTTTACAGCAACACTGGAAAGTTGTTGGTAGGTATTGCTTATTACCCCCATTTTACAGCTGAGGAAATGGAGATAGAAGTTAAATGATTTGCCTCAGCTCTCACAGCTAATATGTTTCTGGGACAAGATTTGAGTTCAAGTTTTCCTAATTCCAGTTCCATTGTTCAGCCACATTGCCACCTCACTGCATCATCTAGAAGGGAATTTGTTTTGCCTGACCAAACAGAATTCCATGGTATTCATTAAGAAACTTACTCCTTACCTCCACATAGAATGTCTATTGTCTCAGAACAGAGATTGAGGCTTATGGGTTTTGTTTTAGTTTGTTTTGTTTTTGATATGGCTAAAGGACATAAAGTTTCTTTTTCTCTTTGATGTATTTTCTATATCAAATTGTATATGTGTTTAACCATTCTTGATTCATTTCAAATGAGAGGTATATCAGTACACTTTTCACATATCTCAATCATTAGAAATCACAAATTACATTCCCTTCCTTCTTCTGTCTTCATTAATTTATGCCTCTTTTTACCATCCTTTCTCTTTGTTGTCTTAAAACCCTTCAAACAGCATCAATTCATCTCCAAAAATCTATTTTTCATTTTTAATTCTCTAAATATCCTTTGAAGACATTAAAGTTGGGATGTTTTCTTCTTCCTATTACGGTTAACTTTACAACTACATACAACTCCTTAACACTGCTCAAATTTGAAGTAAACTTTTCTAGTACATTAAAGACTGACATTTTTCCTGTGTAGGATTATATTAAATTTTTTCAGATAAGTTATTCTGTAACATTTGGGCACTTTTACTTAAGATTTCTTGAAATCTGCTATCTAAGATGTTCTTGTTGTGGTTGTTAGAGTCAAGTAATTCTTAAATTATTATGTCTCCTTGGCCTGTTTCTTAGGTTAGTTGTTCTCTATGTCATGTATTTTATATTTTTTTTCAATCTTTTGTTTTGATTTAATTTCTTGCTCTCTATAGTCATCAATGTTTTGTTTTTTCTCATTTTCAGAGTGAGTTGAATAACATTTGCCATTTTATGTTTTATGTTCTCCCTTCACTTCTTTCCTTCAGAGCTTTCATTTCACTTTTTAAAATCTCTAGCTTTTTCTTCTAGGTATATTCATGGAGTTATCATAGAATTTTAATTTTTTTTTCTTTTGAGTCCCTGCTTGCAATTATTAATGTTATACTTGCTTCTAGGTTGTGTTTTGGGGTATCTCTGAAAATGATTCCTTATCATCATTGTTACTTTCTTTGGTTTATTTATCTCTCTTTGCTTAGTTTTTAAATTAGTGCTTCATGTCAGGGCCAAGTTGTACTCCCTACTGTGCTTTAAGGTGAAGTGATTACTCTTGATTGGTCTCATACCGGATCACCTACATTTCTACTCTGATCTCTTGCTCCCATTGTAAAGTGCACTTGAATTTCTGAGGTTCAAGTTGATTGAAACTTTAGGATCTTCTGTACTGTCTCCAGAAAGAAGGGTAAAGAACTCAGAACTCTATGGCATCCTGACTTTCTTCGTGATGTCCAGTGCCCCTGACATGGCTTCCTGATCAGCCTAGGATTTTCTGGCAGAGCTGTCCCCAGATTGGAGTCCTGCTGGTTCTACATGTCTTTGATGGGGCTGGGAGGCCACTTGGTATGACTGCTGGGGCTTTGTGGACCTCCCACTTTCCTCTTGTCCTTGGAATTCGAGATGGCTTTTTGTGAAATTCTAGAATGTGAAAAACTACTTATTGAAGTTTCCTGTTAGATTTACTGATTTTTTTTTTTTTTTTAAACATGATGGGATTTTAGATTTTTGCTGGAGTAATTGGAAGAGAACTGAGCTGCCTGTTTGTTTAGAAACCTATATTAGCTGAAAGGCTTTAGTGTGATTTTAATCTCATTTTTATTTGGATCTCATGCATTTGTAGCCTTTTTTTCAATTTGTTGTTCAGATCCCTGTTGCATTTATTATTTAGTGGTCATTTATGAAATGGTGAAAACCAATTTTGATTCATTTGGGAGAGGTAAGCATGGACTGTTTGAAATGTCCACTAGATGTCATTGTTGTCCTTAATTGCTAGGCTTAGGTCTTATTTCTAATAATCACTTTCAATGGCAATGTTCTTATTTCACACTGGTTTCTTTTATTTTTACACACACACACACACACACACACACACACACACACACACACACACCACTGTGTGTATATGCATGTATATATACATATGTGTGTATATACATGTAAATTCACTGTGTATATTTATGTCTATGTCTGTCTGTCTATACATACATTCATACATGTATAAATATAGACTTATAGATACACAGATTACCTATGTAATTTGGAAAAAAGAAACTTTAAGTGAGAAAAGACATTTTGGATTCTTTTAAAAGTATTACTAATTTTTGATAGTAACTCAGTGTCCCAAATAGTTCAGAACTATATTTTTGATATAGTAGTTGTAGTCAGCTTTGCTTTTATGCATGCTTAATGGTAAAAATAGAGTATAAAAAATTCAGAAAGCTGGAGAAGAAAATTATTCTTTTTGGTAATCTCTTTAATTTTGACTTAAGTATGGCAATACACACATCAATGCATGTACACACACACACACGCGCGCGCGCGCATCCATGTGAAGAATTCCACCTTTTTCTGTAAAAACAGTAACACTAAATGTATCACACAGTCATAGAATCTTATACCCTGCAGTTGGATGAGCACATGCAGCTTGTTTGACACTAATAAAGCAAAATCTTTGGCTGCTGCTGTAGAATGTTATCACTGAATACTTTGGAGCTCAGAACCTTGTAGAGAATTGGACTGATATTTAAATAGCTTCTATTTGATGAATTTATTTAGCCACTTTCCTACTTTTATAAGTAGGGAAGGAGAAGAAACATCACTGTTTTCTTTTTTTTTTAAAGCCAAAATACTAGGCTTACTTTCAAATTCTTCCACTGAAAGTTCTACATTATTTTGCTTTATTGCTGGTTGTTCTGACTCAGAGGCTAAGACAGGTCATTAAATTAGTGTGGACGGTTACAAGATCTTTTGAGCAAAGTTATGTATAATCATTCTATTGGTTGTATTGGTTACATAATTATTTCCATTGGAAAATCCAATCAAATTTTAAAAAATTTTGGTTCTTTTCTCCCATAAATGCCTTTCAGTGTACAAAATTTAGTGTGTATTTCAGGTTGTTTTGACTTATTTTCTTATGTAAGTCAGATCAAGAATCAGTAATATAGTAAGCACCTACTATGTGTCTGCACTATGCTAAGCAAGCACTGGAGATACAAATAAAGGCAAAAAAATAGTTCCTTTTCTTAAGGACTTCCCAATGTAATGGGGAATACAACAGGCAAATGATATACAAATAAGCCATCTAAGAATGAATTGGAGATCAGCAACAGAGGGAAAGCACTAACATTAAGTGGGGCTTATTGAGGCTTCTTGTAGAAAATGAGGTTTTTAACTGGGACTTGAAAGAAGCCAGGAATTAGAGATGAGAGGGAGAGAAATCTAAGCTTGGCAGAAAGCCAGGGAAATAGGAGTGGAGAAAGGAGGTGGCCTGTCCTGTGTGAGGAGGAGCAGTGAGGCTTGTGTCAGTAAGAAGACTGGAAAAGTGTGTGTAAAGGGGTGTCCAGGTTAATTTGGGCTGTTAAAGCCAAAGGGAAGATTTTATATTTGATTTTGGAGGTATTAAGGAGCCACTAAAGTTTATTAAATGGGAGAGAATGGTAGTGACATGGTCGGCCAGTGATTGAAATAGTTCAGGAGTGGGATGATGAAAGCCCAGGTGATAGTGGAAGAAGTATTAGAGGAGAAAAGATGGTGTGCAGGAGTTTTGGGAAGATCTTTGCAACAAATTGAATATGGAGAAGTGGGAGAGAGGATGTCAGCCAGAAAGTTTTAAGCATTCTAAAAAAGGGAATCTTGGGGAAGAATTTATTGCTTTCCTCTCTACCCTCCAATCAGAGAGGAGAGGCAGCTGAGACTGCCAAGGAGATATTATCAAAGCTGAACCAGTATCCATAATGATGAGATATTGGGTGATGAGCACATCGTCAGGGAGTCATGACATTCCAGGATATGAAACCAAACAGAACAGCTAATGAGAAAATAGATGATGATATCCTTAAAAGAATTGGAAAGTTAGGAATAGCAGAAGGTTTTAAGAAAAAAGAGGATTATTTTAATTTGGATATGCTGTTTGAAATGTCTATAGGACATCCAGTTCGCGATATCTATTAGGCATTTGGAGATGTGTAACTGAAAGTAAGAAGAGAGGTTGGGACTGGTTAAATAGAACTGAGAATCATCTGCATAAAATATGGGAGCTTTTTTGATCACCAAACAACATAAAGAATGAAAGGAGAATAGGAACCAGAGTAGAGTAATGGGGTTTATTCACAGTAAGCAGGCACCTCCTGGGGGAAGATTCATCAGGGGACACTGAGAAGGAGCAATAAGATAAATAAAAGAAGAACCCAGAGAGAGTAATGTCACAAAAAAATCCTAGAGAGATGAGAGTGTTTAGGAAAAGACTGTAAGAGATGTCAGGAAGAATGAGGATGGAGAAAAAAATCATTAGATGCTTTTATTAGTAATAACTGCAGTTTCATTTATGTAACATAAACTGTAATTTTTATATTAATTTTGTTATTTATTGGTAATATTAATTTATAAAATATGTGGTCAGAAGAAAAGAGAAACTTTTGCTACTCATTTTTTAACTTTTTTTTTTTTTTAAGATAGTAGAATATTTTATTTTTATTTTTGGTGACATTTATTAAGTCCCTTTACTAAGAAGTAACTGTGTCTGCTGACTGACTGTGATTGGGAGGTATCTCTATGAGATTTGGGAGGAATAGATAACCAGAACTCATGACTGTAGTAGTTCTGTGGGCATGTAATTTAGAAATCTCAGTACAACTTGGGGAAGTAGATCAAAGAGTACTTCACAAACAGATGGACCTATTAGATATTCTCCAAGTGTTTCAACTCTTTTTTTTCTACAAGGATTTTACTTTATTAAAACAAAAATGTCTAGTTTTCATTCTGTTTTTTCATGTCTCCTCAAAACATTACTGTTTGAAGATCAGCCTATTCCACTGACATTATCAAAAAGCTGTGATATCTCCCAATGCTCTTTTCCAGAAAACCTTAGGGAGGGACTTTAACATGGTCCTGAAGTCAGGATTTCCATCACAATAATAGAAAGTTGTGTGATTTCCTTCATAATGTAAACCCATTAAAAAAAATATTTGTTTAAAACTTGGAGTCCCAGATTCTCTCCCTACCTCCTTTGCTATTCCCCTTCCACATTGAGAAGGCACATGTAAAGTTATACAAAACGTTTTCATGAAAGTCATGGATTTCCTTCATGTTGATAAAAAGTTGCATGAACTCTGCCACTCCAAGTAGATTGTTTTGAAGCAGGAGTTAACCTGAGCATATTATATTCTTGCTATTGTTACATCATTTTCAGTCTTATCCCATTTACTTATTATTATTATTATTGGCTAAGATAACAGAGTGGCTTACGTTTTTTTTTTTTTTTTTTTTTCTGCATCTCCTTTTATAGATGAAAAACTGAGGTACCTAGGGTTAAGTGACTTGCCCAGGGTTACATAGATAGTAAGTGTCTGAAGCCAGATTTGAATACAGGATTAGTCTCCCTGACTCCAGTCCTGATACCCTATCTATTGCACCAACTTAGCTGCCCATGTTACATTCTACTTCCTTTTTTTCATAACTAACTTTTCCCATAAACACCTTAATTTAGAAAAGGCCAAGGTCTCCTAATTCCATCCAATTCCATCTCCAGTTTTCCTGATCTATATTTTGCCACTGGACTTGGATAAGTCCCAAGGAGAGAGTGAAGCTGGTGACTTTGCACAGCTCTGGCTCAATTAAATCCAATTCACTTGCAAATAATGATATCATCTTCCTCATATCATTGGTCCTCTTCCAGAATGAAGGACAAACAACAACTTTCCCATAAAATATGGAAGTTAATAATTCAGGAATATTGTAAATGGTATGACTGACACATCTGGCTTGTTCATACTTTGAGTGAGAGTCTGGTTCTTGTAAGTGTATTATCCAAGTGACTATGCAGAATATGTCACGGGTTTGGATTTTGGTAAATTGCTTTGCAGGAGCAAATTGATCGAACAAGATGCTTCCCTTGAATTTGTAAATCCCTTATGTTTTAGAAAATTATGATTTTTATTCCTACAAAACAATAAATGTATAGGGAATAGTTTCACATTAAACGTTAAGAATAGATGTCTTTAATCAGAAAAAAATTGAATCTTTTAAAGGAACTCTTCCCCAGCAGACCTCTAGGATCTCTTAAACTTCAGTCAAGTCAGCAGTCTGAATTTTTAATTAAAAAAACCAAACAAACTTTGGGATTTTAAGTTACAGGCTCAAAGACTTGGAGATTGAAGGTACATGATATAGAAGAGAAAGCTGTTGTCAGAGAGATGAAAAGATCAGTTCAAGATCATCAGCAGCAGATCTTGGGTTTGGAGTCAGAGCCCTGGATCCAAACCCTTTACTCTTTTCACTACCCCTAGTTCCTTTCAAGATTTATCAAGTCTACAGTGTGCCCATCAGGCATTTTACTGGGTTAGGTATTGGAAATACAAAAGCTAAAAATGGCAATTGGATACTAATGAGCGGGGAACAGAAAACTGTGTATGAAGTAAAATGTCCTATTGGCAAAGGAGCTACTAAATACTCTTATCAAAATGAAAGTACAAGAATACTAAGGAGATAAGGAAGACATGGAAAAGGAGCTTCGTGATCTGGGACATGAAAAAAGAAAAAGATTTCAATAAACAAAAGGTTGGATACAAAAATTCTGGGTATGGTAGAATGGCTTGCACAAAATCATCAACATGTATTAATTTATCATTTTAAAATACTTTGAACTTAACAAACATCAACCAAAATGAGCACTTCTATATTCGTAGTTGAAAGCAAAGGTTGAATGTGAAACTATATATATATATATATATATATATATATATATATATATAATGCATTTTGCCTTTCTAATTCTATAATAAATTCAAAATGTTGCATTCAGAGCTGTTCTCCTTGTTTGTTATTATTTTTACCCTGCCTTTTATTTCTTTCTGTACATTAAAAAAAATGTTTCAATGTCCCTTCCCCTACCCTTTTCTAGGCACCCTTATGTCTTGTTCTCCTTTCCCTCCCAAAACTCATTCTCCCTAAATTGAGGAAAAGAGAAACTAAAACCTTTACAACAGATGAATAGTCAAGTAAAACAAATTCCTATGTTGGCAGGATGCAAAAACGTACACCTTGTTCTGTAACTTGGCTTCATCAGATATTTGTCAGAAAATGTTTATCATGTTTCCTGATTAGTCAGTTCTGCATGGTCATTGCATTGGTCAGAATTCTCAAGTTTTCCAAGTTTGTGATTGTAAAATTGTAATTGTTATTATATAAATTGTTTTTCTGGTTCTGCTCACTTCATTCTGCATCATTTCACAAAAGTCTTCCCTGATTGTACAGTCATATTCTATTCCATACCATAATTTATTCAGCTATTCTCCAGTTTCCAGGCATTACCTTGGTTTCTCATTATTCTTCTTTACCAAAAAGAGTTACTATAAATATTTTTGTACATATCAATTCGTTTTGTTTTTTATCTCTTTGGGTTACAGGCTTATGCTAAAATAATGTGGTATCTTCATAAGGTTATAGTGAGGATCAGATAACATATAAAGAGCTTTGTAAGACTTAAATAAAGCCCTTTATATTATCATCATCATCATCAGTGGGTCAAAGTATATATACAATGTAAAGACTTTTGAGATGTAATTCTAAATTGTTTTCCAGACTAAAGAATGTCAGTTCTTCCAACAGTCTTTTCATGTGTCTTTTTTTCTCAAAACTTTTCCAACAGTTGTCATTCTTCTTTTTTTTTTTTTTTTTAAATCTTTGGTATGAGATGGAAACTTGGAGTTGTTTTGATTTGCATTTCTCTGAATTATTAGTGATTTTGAGTGCGTTTTTTTTTTTTTTCATATAGCCATTGGTATTTTGGATTTCTTTATTTGAAAACTGCTCACAAGTTTTTACCATTACTATATTCGTGAATGACTCTTGTTCTTACATAGTCAAAAGTAGGGTTGTTGTGGGGTTTTTGTTTTTCTTTGTATCTTGCAGGTGAGATTTTTTTTAGTTATTTGCTTCAAAAATTTTTCCTAGTTAACAGCTTCTCCCCCCCAATTTTAATTACATTGATTTTGTGTAAAAACTTAAATTTTATCTAATCAAAATTGTCTATTTTAACTTCTCTTTCTGTTTCTTGTTCATGATCTTCATTGGTTAAGAACTCTTTCCTTATTAATAGTTCTGAAAGGTTCTAGTTTCTTATTTACTCCTCTAATTTGTTTTATAAATGACCTTTTTACATCTTAGTTGTATATTAATTTGGAGTGTCTCGGTACATTGTGTGAGTTGTTCAACTATACCTAATTTATGTCACACCACTTAACAGTTTTCCCAACAATTTTTATCAGATAAATCCTTATCATTTTATCTTATTCTAGGATTTATAATCTTTGATTTTGTTAGAACTTTTTTCATTTGCATTCCCTGTACTTCTCATTTTCCAAGTCTTTTCTTCTATCTTTTCTACCTCTCAGAATTTTCTCAGATCATTACCCCCACTTTGACTTTCTTTTCCTCTCTCCAATCTCAATTTTTAACCATTTCATAGCATGTGTTGGTTTACATTTGGTTTCCATAGTTCTCTCTCTCTGGAGGCAGATGTCTTTTTCCACCCAAAGTTTATTGGGATTGCTTTGAATCACTGAACTGCTGAGAAGAACCAACTCTATCATAACTGATCATTGCACATTCTTGCTGTTACTGTGTACAATGTATTTCTGGTTCTGCCTGTTTCACTTGGTATCAATTTATATAAATCTTTCCAAGCCTTTCTAAAATCAGCTTGTTCATCATTTTTATAGCACGATAATATTCCATTATCTTCATGTACCACAACTTGTTCAGCCATTCCCCAACTGATGGATATCCACTCAATTTCCAGTTCCTTGCAACCACAAATATTTTTGCACATGTAGGTCCTTTTTCCTTCTTTTATCTCTCTTTGGGATACAGACCCAGTAGAGATACTGCTGAATCAAACTTTCAAATTGCTCTCTAGAATGATTGGATCAGTTTGCAATTCCACCAACAATGCATTAGTGACTGAGAGCTTTGTTAGAGAAGGGATTGTGGGGGTGGGGTAGAGTTTTTTGGTGTTTTTTTTTTTTCATATTTCATTTCATAAGCACTTAGCACAATATCAGGCACATCATAGGTTCTAAATAAATGCTAATTGACTGACTTAAATTGTACTTTTACTTGAATAGCTTAGTGACCTGTAAAAAAAAAAAAGTCTCATTAATACAGTGCATAGGTCAATCTTGGGAAAATATTTTAATTGGCTACTTAAATATTTTAACATAATTTTAATATAAAGTATTTGAAATAATTTAACAGAATTTAAGTATTTCCACAAAATTGTTTTGCATATGTATAGTTTTTGGTCATTTGAGATACTTGATATGTAATGTTTTAGTTCTATAATAGCTGGAACAATACTGCATCCTCTTTTTTTAATCCCTTAACCTAGACTAGACTGTTTGGGATCAGGGCACAATTCCTTCTGTGATAAAATGTATCCTGTAATACATATTTCTTTATGGTTCTGTATTTTTAAACCTTTTTTTCTTTTAAAAATTTTACTAATATATTTTATTTTCCCATTATTATAATTTCTGAATGTATCCCTTTATTTTCAGATATATACCTTTTCCTTCTCTCCCATAGAGCCATCATTTGCAAAAAGAACGAAAAGAAAATAGTCCAAAAAACTAGCATATCAGCCAAGCCTAAGAATTTCTTTGTATTCTTCTAATTGTTTCTTTATAAATATTTATTGATACTTTTTCATAATACTTTTATTTCCTATTCTATCCTTATTTTTCCTTTCTTACAGAGCTGTACTTTTAATGAAGAAAAAAGGAAAAAAATAGATTAGCAAAACTAACTAATAAATCAAAAAAAGTTTTTCTTTAAGGACAGTGTTCCACACTGGCAGTTCTTAGCTTTTGCATAGAAGTGGGGAAGTGCCTTTTCACAGCTCCATTTTAGGACCAGCTGTGCTCTGTTGTTATTATTTCACAATATTCATTTTCAATTGCTTTTTGTTTGGTCTTTCCACTTAGACTGTTGTAGTCATTTTAATTTTTTTCCTGGCTTAGTTTCCTTCATTTTGCATCACTTCAAATAAATGTTCCTATAAATCTTAGTATTCATTATACACATCATTTCTTAGAGCACAGTAGTATTCCATTATATTCATGTACCATGCATTGTTTAGCCATTCTCCATTTGATAAGCATTATACTTTGATACCATTAAAAATGATATTAATAAAAATCAGTATAGATGGGACCTTTCTCTATCTTTCACTTCTTTTTATTATATACCTACAAGTTGCATCTCTGAGTTAGAGTATTTTAGTAACTTTTCTTAGTATAATTCCAGTTTGATTTCCAGAATGTTTAGACTAATGTACAGCTTTGCTAAGAGGCTTTCCACAGCCCCTCCCAACATTGATGATAATCATCTTTTATCAACTTTTCCTACTGGCAAATTTATAATCAGTTTGATTTGCATTTCTTGAATTAGTGATTATGAAAAATAGTCATTCCCATGCTTTAGCAACTCTACTTTGGGGTAATTGAAGTTTTCTTAAGAGGATCCTGAACTTTATAAATTTGTTCTTTGAGATGTCACTTTCTGAATTTATGGTTTTGGTACTGACGTCATTATAATTGGCTGTCTTTTTCTTGCCAATGTCATTGATCAATAGATAAATTGATTTCCTACTTTTTTATTTTCTGTCATTTGAAGATTTTGATGTATTTCATTGCTCAAAAAATTCTTAGTGACTTCCCAAATAAGTGCCAAATCCTCGTCCAAGTCATTTATAGTTTTCCTTAATTTTAAAATATTCTGAATTGGTGAGTACTTTATGGCAATTGAGTCATAGTCTATTTACTGCCCTTTATATTTTTCCATTTTATTTCTTCAATTAATATTTGTTATGAGTTCAAATGTTGGAGTTCTTGTTCTTCTCAAAACACAGGGCTTAGAGGCTTAGAGCCCTCCGAGTATCTCCAAATCCAAAGGTTCTGTCCTTCAGCCTCTGCCTCTGCTTTCTTCAGCCTCCAACTAACACAGAGATGGAATGTCTCTCTTGTCTCCTTCTGGGGAGCCCAGCCACCAACTTGCCGCAGAGAGAGGGCTTCTGGCGTAGCTCCACTGAAATCCGTCAAAGTGTTCTCTGCACCAGAGTCGCTCCTCTCGAGTCCAGCTGAACTCTCTTCTGCGACCAGCCAGCCAAGAGGAAAAAATGTATTCTGTCTTAGATTCCCTCGTCGCTGGCCTTTTATCTGACTCTTCTGAGAGAATGGGATTATGGGTTTTCTCCCATAGTGCTCTCTGGCCCAAAGAGCTTTAAGGGAGGTGTGGACTCCCTTGAAGTTAGAAAGTATACTTTGTGAAGCTAGCATACTTGTAACTCCAATGAGTAAAGGTGTGAACACAAGCCTTGTATTAATTAGTTCTACTTAGTACCTTGTTTCAGGTTCTGGCCAAAATCTTCTTGTAAGATTAGATCAACTCTAATTAGTTAGCAGTTAGTAAGGATTCCAACAAATATTTGACTACTACTATTTACAGACTGTGCTAGGTGCTCAAGGGCATACAAAGATAAATAAAAAATGTGCTGTTTACCCCCCAAGACTTTATAGTTTGTTTGGGAAGATAAGATATATATTTATATTTATTTCTGTGTAGCTATGTCTAGATGCATAAGTAGATATTTATATATAGATAGATTTGTTTATACAAAGACAGATAAAGACACACACACACAGATACAGAATAATAGCTAGTCTATACCAGGGGTCAGAAAACTGCTGCCTAAGGACCAAATCTAAACTACCATCTATTTTTATAGAACCAGTGAATTAAGAATGATTTACAATAATTTCTTTTAAAATGCAAAAAAAAATTCTTAATATTCTTAGCTTGCAGGCCATATTTTGTTGATTTTGGTAGTCTGAACTGCATACCAGGGTGCTGTCCTGTATTATACTGTATTAAATAACTCTCTCTCTCCACACACACACACACACTATATATATATATGTATATATATATATACACACACACACACACACATATATATATATATACACACACACACACACACACACATATATATATCCCCTAACATATTATGAGAGAAAGCTGTACTTCAAGAGGATGGATATTGCCCAAACACAAACTCATAATATAGCACTTAGCATGTAAGTGTTAGATCAGCTTAGAGAAAGGAGAGATCATTTTTTAAAATATCTTTGCCTTTGTTCAAGCTATTCTCTATGAGTTGGTGAGGACAGTTTTATCAGTGCAGAGTATAAACCAACTACAGCTTTTTATCTTTTGTTTTGTCTTTCCATAGAGGGATACATCCTTTGTTCTGTAGACTTTTTTTCTGGTCATTTATTATTTTCTTCTTACCTGTAGAACACTGATACCTATAGAACACTGAAGCTTTCCCTTTTTAATCTAGGTCTTGCTCACTGTCCATGTGCCTCATCTGCCAAGATGGATCTTCTAATATATTAATTGTGTCTGGGCAATAAATACTTTTCATTCTCTTTGTTTTTCTAGTTCATTTCATTTGAGTAATTATCGATTCATTGAGGAAACAGTAGCATTCTGGGAATTGGTACAGTTACCTGCTCTCATTTGTGAATGTTTTGAAAAAAGATTTTTTAAAAAGATGATAATAATAATCATGTGGGTCAGTAGTTCTACTAAATACCTTTTTGGATTACTTACGTTGGTAAAAGGTAATTTCTATTTTTTTTCAATCTTCTTTCTTTTGAAAGCTTGAAAACATATCCCTAAATATCGGTTTAATTTTGTCACCTCCAGGAGAGAATTTTTCTGCCTATTTGGTCAAATTTAGTCATTCTTTCTGACTTTATCACTTCCGGGCTATTGCTATTCTTTGATATGGTACATTTATATTAAAGTGATAGCCAGGCATGGAGATTTTACTTTTATATCTGTTTTGTTTTATATCACCTTAATCTACAGATAGTTTCAGTATGATTTGCCTTTGTTAGATGTTAAAAGTAGGGGATAGCTTTTTCCTCATCTTCAGTTGTTTATAATTTTGTGAGGAAATATTAGTTGTACTTTTATATCATCTTCCTTTAATTTATTGAGCTTATATTCAAAACCATTATTGATCTTAACTGTTGTATTTTTCTGTGACCACAGACGATTACATATTTGATGTTGTGATAAAATCTTTTGTCTACTCATTATCAGCTCTATCTTGCATCAGTTCATCTTCCTTTTAATGACAAAATGGGTTCTGTGGTATATATACAAATATAATTGTATTTAATATAGTATTTACTTCTTTAACATTTTTTCTCTTTTATTAATTCTCAGTATTCAAAGAAAAGCTTTCAAGCTACAAAGAACAAGATAAAGGATTGTATGACAAATTAAAAAATTGTTATGTACAGTTTTTGAAAAAAATGTTTATTAAATTTTACATGGTAGCACCAAAAACTGTCATATTTGTGTTCCCTTTTGTACTTTTTAATTTTTCCATATATTTAAAAAAGTCTTATTGGTGAAGACTTTTTTTTTTTGTCTGATATTATCTTCTAACCTATTTTCTCTCCACTTTTCAAATAGAAGCCCTCCCTTATAACAACTATGCATAGTTAAGAAAAATAAACCAACTCATTTGGCTATATCTAATAACACTTATCTCATATACTTCTATACCAGTAGTGTTAAAACTCAAATAGAAGTAGATCTCCTGTAAGTTGCATTTCCTAAAAAAACACATTATCATCATCCATGTTTTATTTATATTTATTTTGTTACCATTTCTCAATTAAATTTTAATCTGACTCCAGCTAAATTGTGAGTTTGACAGCTCTTTTCTAAACTATGATATGTCTTCCACAAGGTGGGAAGTATATTCTTCTGTCTTTCAAAATCATGATTTGGCTTCTGCTTTGGGCACAGTACTGAGATCTTATAAAACTGTTTCTCTTTATTTTTTTGGTAGTGATTACTGCATAATTTGCTTTCTTAGTTCTTCCTATACAGTCTATATCAGTGCATACAAGTCTTTTGATTTTCTGAATCTGTCATGTTCATTATTGTGTAATAAAATTCCATCACATTCATAATTTGAAATTTGTTTAACTATTCTTTAGTTGAAAGGCAGGTACATAGAAATCCTTTCCATTTTTAAAAATTTACTTTCAATGGGGTACATGTGTACAAGTTTTGTTGGATCAAAAAAGTATATATAAATTAGTGCCTTTGGGGGTATAGTTTCAAATTGTTTTCTAGAATGATTGAATTAATTCATAGCTCTATCAAGAATATATTGATGTGTTATCTCCCCACCCCTTTACAAAAACCTTAAATAATTATAATTTCTCTCTTTTTTTTTGTTTTCCAATCTGAGTGAAGTAGAATTGAACCTTGGAATTGTTTTAATAGACATTTCTGTTAGTGATTTTTGACCATTTTCCCCCATTTTTCATCTTTACCCTTTCTTATTTTGTTATTTGTTATTGATTTTGACTTTTGTTGTGTTCATTGAATATAGAGCCAATTATAAAATAAGTGTTAACGTTTGTAGTTGGGAATATAGTGAGTTTATTTTTATTCTTTTTGGGGAAGGCAGATGGTATTGTTCCATTCTGCTTGCTGAGTACTTTTGGACTCTTTTCTTGAAGAAACTAATTGTGGTAACAAGACATAGGCTTCTGAGTACTCTGTAAGCCACAAATTACTTTCATTTATTAATCTTTAATTGTCTTTCCCAAAAGTTATCACCACCTACTCCTATCTATTTTTGTATTGAAATGAATGAATATCAAAATTTATGTTGACTTAATTTTGAAGATCATGTCAAGTTCTTCATAGACATTCTTTACTTCACCCTCTATAATTGGTGTTAACTCATGAACTGCAATTACCTTCATGGTGGTCTTTTTGTTTATGTTTGTCATGAACACTAAAAGGCAAGGTGACTAAGTGTACGGTGAAATGATGTTTTTTATTACCCTTGATTACATGATGAAACCAAGTCTTTTATGCAGTTCCTGTGAGTCATGCTTCTATTTAGTTACAGTTTTATGTTTTTCCTGTTTCATTTATACCAAGACTGTCAATAGGACTGTGGTTCAGCCACATTCATGTGTAAGCTTGTTTGTTAGTCTTTGGACAAATATCACCCATTAAGAAAACCACCAATTAATTGATATTTATAGATGACCTAAGAACTGTATTATTTTAACATCTTCCCCTGTCATAGTCTAACATAAAATGAGTTTAGAAAGATAAATTGGAGCCATATTTGTTTTATCTTAACAGGGAAGTTTGTGTTTTATCTTAAAAACAGTAGAGAGTTGCTTAAAGCTGTTGAGCAGAAGAGTGATGTGTTCAAACTTTTGCTTTAAGTATATTTAATTTGGCTTTTGTATTGAGAGTGGACTGGAGATAGAAGGAACTTGAAGCAGGGAGACAAAAAAAAAATTTGCTATTCCACTATTTTAAGAGAGGAATTTTGAAAGTCCAAACTGGGTACTGATGGAAAGCTACAGATGAGAGTTGACAAAACTTGAAAACTAGTTGGAAGATGAAGCTGAGGGATAGTGAAGAATTGAGAATGTCTCTGAGGCTGTGAATCTTATGGTAGTTTAAACAGAAATAGGAAAAAAATAGGGAAAAATTTTGGAAATGTGAAGTTTGATAAGTCTGTGGGATATCCAGGTAATAAAGACATGTTAGAATTTGAGAGAGAAAAGTTGTCTGTATGTAGATTTGAAAGTCATTTGTGTAAAGATGATAATTGAACTTATTAGATCTAATGAGATCACATATAGAAAGCAAAGCAAGAAAAGAGGGCCCAGTTGACAGCCCTGGGGATATCTGAATGTAAGGGAAGGTATCTGGATAATGATCCAGCAAAGGAAGTTGAAGAAATAGGCAAGCAGAAAAAGTAGAAAAGAACAGTATCATGAAAACACTCAGAGAAAAGAATATTCAGAAAGAGGGTTATTTACAGTGTCAAATGCTGCAAAGAAATTAAAAAGAGGAGAGAATAAAAAAAATAAGTCATTGGATTCAGAATTGCAATTATTAAATTAAAGGTATTTTGTATTGTTGCTTGACTATCCTCCCTCAAATTTTTATCTTCCACTTTAAATACCAAAAAAAGAAACATGATATACATGGCAGTATACAAAAAGAAAATTCTGTATGAAACTGTAAATCTCCATTTCCTACAACTTGCTTAAAAAAACACAAATAAATATATAGTGACAGGGATCCAAAATGGCAGATTAAGGGCAGCCACCTAGCTGAACTTTCCCATCATTCCCCTCCAAACAATTTTGAAATAATATCTCAAATCAAATTTTGGAGTGGCAGAGCCAACAAAAGATTGGAATGAAACATTTTTCCAATTTAAGAAAACATAAGAGATTGACAGGAGAAGTCCCTGACAGCAGGGAAGAGGCCTGCACAGGGCCCACACATGTAGTAATGGCAATAGTAGCCATAGCAGCAATAGCAGCTTTAGGAATTTTTCACCCAGAAATAGTAATGGGGTAAAGAATGGTCTGAATGAAAGTACAGAATATCTTCTAGTTGGCATTGGGTATAGCTCGCTCTTTTGTCCATACACAATTCTGGGCCACACTTCCAAGATAGAGAAGACTGCTAGGAGTCAGTCATTAGGGACTGTTCACAGTTCCAAAGCAAAAAAGAGTGCTAGCACTTCTGGCTTCAGGTGCTCAGGGACTCTTCTTGGTAAAAGAAGGATCATATTTCCATGGAAGCACCAAAAATTTGCAGACCCCCAAAACTGGTTTCGAAAATGACAACATGAAAAAATTTGAAGCTTGAAACAATGCCTTTTTATCTCAGGTGAGAACAGTCCAATTTTAATATAATGTTCAAACTCAAGAAATAGATTGGAAAAATGGACCCAAGCCCAGTAATAATTGCTGGAAAAAATCTTTTGTTTGTTTTTGTTTTTAAGAAGCGTAGTAGAGGAAAAATTAACTAAAAGAAATGAATGATGCAAGAAAATTATGAAAAGAGATTAATAGCTTGTTAAAAGTGACATAAAAAAACTGAAATAAATAACACCTTAAAAATCAGAATTGGCCACATGGTAAAAGAGTTATAAAAATCAATTGAAGAGAATAACTCGTTAAAAAAGCAGAATGGGACAAATGGAAAAGAAAGGATGAAAATTCACTAAAGAAAAGAACTCTTTAAAAAACAGAATTGGCCAAATGGAAAAAAAGGTACAAAATGTCATGAAAGAAAATCATTCCTTAAAAATTAGAATTAAAATTGGGCAGGTGGAAGCTAATGACTCTGAGACATAAAGAAACAATAAAACAAAGTCAAAAGAATGAAAAAATAGAAAGAAATTTGAAATTTCTAATTAAAAAAACCACCTGACTTGGAAAATAGAGGAAAGATAATTTAAGAATTATTGGACTACCTGAAAGCCACGATCAAAGACAGAATCTCTGAGACATATTTCAAGAAATTGTCAAGGAATAAATACTTATTGATAACTGAGATCCATAGAGTAAAATAAAAAATAAAAAGTTTACCAACCACCTCCTGAAAGAGATCACAAAACAAAAACTCCCAGGAATATTGTAACCAGAATCCATAGCTGCCAGGTAAAAAAGAAAATACTTCAAGCATCCAGAAAGAAACATTTCAAATGTCATGAAATCACATTCAAGATCATCCAAAATTTAGTGGCTTCTCTCTTAAAGTTGTGGAAAGGTTAGAATATTTATGAAGACAATTGAACTAGTATTACAACCAAAAATAACCTACTGAGCAAAACTGAGGATAATCCTTTGGGGGGAAAATGTATGTATAATAAAATAGAGGACTTTCAAGCCTTCCTAATGAAAAGACCAGAACTGAGTAAAAAATATGACATTCAAACACAAGACTCAAGAGAAGCATAAAAAGGCAAACAGTTTACATTACTATATGGGAATGAGAAAGAAGATTGCATTGGGAAAAGAGAGAGATAGAAGGGGAAATTTTTCTCACATATAAGAGGCCTGCAAGGAAGAGCTTTTATAATGGTGGAGTAAATGGAAGATAATATTGGGCAATGTTTCAACTGCATTCTCATCAGAATTGGTTCAGAGAGAATATACATACTTGGTTGTATACAGAAACCTGTATTAATAAGTAGATGAGAAAGGGTGGTTTAAGAGAACTCTTGGTTAAAAGTAAAATAATCAAAAAAATTTTGAGCAGTGGCAAAATAAAAGAAGAGAAAGAGGAAGAAACAGAAGAAACTGAAATGGAAGGAAATACACAGTAATCATAAATATAAATGGTAATGGAATGGGCTTTCCCACAAAATGGTAGAAACTAGAATCCAACAATATATTTGTTTACAAAAGACACACTTGAAACAAAGACACACAGAGTTAAAATAAAGGCTGAAATAGTATTCTATCTAATATGCTTCAGCTGAAATAAAAAAGATTTAGCAATCATGATTTTAGACAAAGTAAAAACAAAAATGGACCTTTAATTAAAAAAGGTAATCAAAGAAACTACCTATATTATACTAAAAGGTATTATAGACAGCAAAGTAACAGCAAACATTTTTACACGTTTCTCTGATAAAGACTTCATTTCTCAAATATATACTGAATATAGAACTGAGTCAAACTTATAAAAATAAGAGCCATTCCCCAGGTGATAAATAGTCAAAGAATAGACAGTTTTCAGAAAAAGAAACAAAAGTTACCTATAGTTATGGGGAAAAAAAGGCTCTCAATCACTACTGATTAAAGAAATACAACTTAAAACTACTTCAGATCTAATCAGAAATGACAGATACTGGAAGGGATAAAGGAAAAATTGGTACACTATTAAATTGCTCTTGGAGTAGGAAACTATCCAAAAATTCTGAAGAACAATTTGGAATTATTACCAAAAGACTATAAAACTTTTTATACCCTTTGATCCAGCAATATGCCTACTAAGTCTTAATCCCAAAGAGATAAAAATGTGTGTGTTGGGGGGGAAGAATGAAGGACCTATTTATACAAAAATATTTGTAGCAACTCTTTTTTTTTTTTTTTTGTGCTGGCAAAGAATTGGAAATTGAAGAGATGCTTATCAATTGGGGAATGGTTGAACAAGTTGTGGCATATGATTGTGATGGAGTATTATATACTGTGGGAAATGACAATTAAGAAGGTAAGAGGATTTATATGAACTGAAGTAAAGTGAAGTTACAAGAACCAATGCACAGTAACAGCAATATTGTAATGATCATCAAATGTGGAAAACTTAGCTGATCAATATAGTGATCCAAGACAGTTTCAGAGAAGTCAAGATGAAAAAATGGTTATCTTCCTCCAGACAAAGAACTGATGAACTCTAAGTGAAAATCGAAGTATTTCTCATTGTTTTTTCTTATTTTCTACATTTTTATTGTTTTTTTTTTTAATATGGCCAATATGGAAATCTGTTGTACATGATTTCATATGTATGGTTGATGTATTCTTTGTCTTTCCAGTGAGTGGGGGAGGGATTGGAAGTAGGAAGAAAATTTGTAATTCAAAATTTAAAAGGAAAAGAATACTAAAAATAAATAATAAATTAGAATTTTTTTTAAGCACATAAAAAATTTCACATGTTACTTTCACAATGATAGTATTTTTTATCTATGCTACCTCTTGATCTTCTCTTTTTTAAAAAAAAAGGAAGGAAAAAAATATTTAGCAGTCCTTTTTGGAGGGGCATCCTTTGTTCTCCTTTGTCCACTACCCTATACCTCTATCCAATTAAAAACTAAGAAAAAGGAAGGAAGAAATAAATGCTTCATTCTGTACATTTTTGTCTATCACTTCTTTGTCATTGTAAGTAACATAATAATCAGAGTTCTGCTGGAGACAGAGTATATATATGCATATATGTGGGTAAGTATTTGTGTGGTTGATCATTGCTTTTATTAGTTGTTTTTCTTTACAGTGTATCGTACTTTTTTAAACTTCTTTTGGTTCTGCTGTCTTCATTTTGCATCAATTTATACATGGAGGATTCTTTGAGATTTTAACCTTCATTTTTTTATGGTGTAAAAATATTCCATTAACTATACCATATTACCTACGTTTACCTAAGAGGCAATCGAAGGCATCCTATGAATGTAGTTCTTTTCTCTTTTTTTCCTCTGTTTCATTCTTTTTTTTAGGATCAGAAAGTTTGTTTTCTTGAAGCTGTTCTTTCCCTAATATTATTCTGACTCTTAAACTGCTCCCATCCCTGATTATTTTTCTGTTAATTTGATGTATTTCTACACTAAATTCCTGTGTGTATTTGAGAGGAGGTGTGGTAGTGGTGGTTTTGAACCTGTAAAACTAAAGTTCATTTGGCAACCAGTTCCCTTATTTCTTCCTCCTCATTTATATACTTTTTTCTCATATCTCCCAATGTGAGAAATAATACTTCCACTTCCATTTTTTTCTACAATAGTATATTCTTCCTTTTACTTTCCCTTTTCATCCCCCTCTTAAAACCCCCACAAGAAAAAAAATCCAGGACATCTGTTTTCTTAAATATTTAAGTCCCTTAGCACCCTTTGAAGATATTAAGATTGTAAAGGGATAATTGTTTCTTCTCCCCCATTAAAATTTTAGCTCTACATCCTTATACAGCTCTTTCCAGTTGCTTAAATAAATAAAGTTTTTTTAAGTTTCTCTTGAGTCTTGTGTTTTTACTTCAGAATTACTGCTTTGCTTATTTGGTTGTAAGTTTATATTTTTTGCCTTTTTGAATATCTTATTCCAAATATTCTTATGTATAATAGAAGTCATTAGGTCTCATGTGATCCCATGATTCCATAATTCTTGAACTGCTTCTTTTTGGATGATTATAATTTTTTTTCCATTGATGTTGGAGATTTGAGTTTTGTTTATGACATTTCTGAGGCTTTAAAAAATTACTTTTGTAGGTGATCTCTATCCTCTATTTCTAGTAGATTGAGGCAGTTTTCATTTATAATTTCTTGAAATATAGTGTCTAGGATTTTGTTTTCTTTTTTAATGAGTTTCAGGATGTACAGTGGTTATCCCTTTGTCTTGTTTTCTAGGTAAGCTTCTATTTTCTAATATTTTCCCAATCTTTTACTTTAATATTTCTTCTTTTTTTGTGGAATAATTGATTTTTGTTTGGTATATTTTCATTTTCAGGTATTCCATTATTTGAGTAAGAATTGCCAGTTTTTCTTCTAGGCTGTTTATTTTCTTTTCAGTTCTGTTATCAAGAGCTCTTTATCATTTGCTTCATTTCTTCTATGTATTCCTGCAGTGCTTCTAGAAAATTTTCTAGAATTTGTAGTCTACTGGCAGAACTTTTGTGAGTACAGTTATTCACATTGTTGTTTGTCTTTTGTTTTTGAAGAGGACTAATGACATTATGGGATGATATCTTCGCTCATGTGAGAATTGGATTTAAGTAAAACAGAATTGCACAAAGTTGTCAAGCCTCATTCTGCTAAAGTCATCAAAGTCCAGTGGTAAGATAAAAATCAAGATGACTAGTGATGGCAGACAGCTAAGAAGCACAGTGGGTGGGGGCCTGGGCCTGAAATCAGTAGGACCTTCATGATTATTGGAACAAATTGTTTTCATTTATACATTCCACTTGGGAAGCCTTCAGTGTTTGGGTCAGACATCCCTCCCCACTCACTGATGGGTTTGAGGCCTATTAGTTAGCCTCAACCTGGTTTAGGCCAGAGCTTCTTTTTCTGTAGGTGACCCCTTTTTGCCTGAGAAATTTTTTACATTCCCTCGGGTATATAAGGTATATAAAAAAGGTATACATATCAAACATTTACTGCTTAGGCTTGACTAATTGGTTCTAGAAAACAAATTGGTATTATGTGAAAAACATCACTAAAATTTTCATATCCCTTGATACAGTGATCCCAGTATGTCACAAGGAGATTAAAGATAGAAAAATCCCAGATATGCTGTTGGTGTGTTTGTATGTACATATGTTTATAATACATATGCACATGTATACACATATATAAATACATACATACATATAGTTATATAGATATAGGTTCTCTGTGTCAAATTTCAACCTGCTTGTCATTGCACTACATAATTTCTCCTTTGTCATTATGTTATTTTGTTTTAGTCACTTATTTCATATACATGCAGGATGTTAATTTGAGGAAATAATTCATTCAAGTATCTTTTAATATCTCATTTGAAGGCATCAGGTTTAGTTTGCAAAATTTTAAAGTGATTTATTATTTCTCTGAAGAAAATATCCAAATAGTGTTGGAAAGAAAATTCTTCTAATTTAACAAAGATAATGAAATTGAAGTGGAGGAAAATTAGTTTTTAAAATTAAATCTCTTTTTTTGTTTTATTGGGTTATGTAAAAGAAAAACCTGTATGACAAATATATTTAAAAATTTTTTTAAAACCTATTTCTTAGATTGTCAGTTGTCATTTTCTACATCAGTTAATTCTTGTACTTTGGGATTGGTTCTGTCAGAGCCAATGATTACATTGTGAAAGTCCTCTTATTAACTAAGAACAGAAATATCAATAATATACAA
Source organism: Antechinus flavipes (assembly GCF_016432865.1). Taxonomy (NCBI): domain Eukaryota; kingdom Metazoa; phylum Chordata; class Mammalia; order Dasyuromorphia; family Dasyuridae; genus Antechinus; species Antechinus flavipes. Next base: position 71,415,804 of record NC_067403.1, on the reverse strand, counting down.
ATAATGCTGGCTCATTGAACTCCATTTAACCTGAGATCCTAGTCATCCCCCAGAGTCAAATTGTACTTTAGACTTAAAGCTCTTTATCCCAAACAATGGATAAGAAGCTTCAGCCAGTTTCAAACTTTATAATATGGATTTTAGGAGGAAGATATGTTTGAGGAAATCAAAGCTAGTGTTTTTATATTATCTTGTCTATTGTTTCCTTTCTGACTTTTGACCATTCTTGCTACCTACTGCTTTCCTTTTGCTTTCTAATTATTGTTTAGTCTATCTTCTTAATCTTTTGATACTTCTCAAATTAAGGTAGGAAGAAAGTGGCAGACTTGAATACAATCAGAGAGTACAAACAGATTATAATACAATTTCTTCTGATTTTGCTGTGTTTAAAATAGGTTATACAAAGTAACATTCATCCTATTTATATCAAGATATAAGACTAAAACATTTTTCATCTTGAGGTTCAGCACTTCATTATTAGCTCTGCCAACGGCTCTGAAAAATTAGGTCATGGTGTCTCATGGGGGTTATGCATTTGTGATACGATACAAGTAATAATTTAGTCCTTTTGGAATTACATGATTGATTTGTGACATATAGAAATAGAACCAATAAAGTAGTACTCTCGTGCATTTTTATAGAGCCTTGTAAATGCATTTGCTTAGTTGAGATTCATTGTGCAAGAGTTTTTAATGATTTGCCATTCTTAGATATTTCCTTTAATTGTGGATTAGCTTTTACACATTTGTGATTATCAATTCTTTTTTGTTGGATTTCAAAAACACACAAATTAAGGGTAGTTTTAAAAAGATTTACACATCCTTACAATACTTACTTTGGTTAGTATAAATACTGTTTTAGTTTTAACATAGTTTATCTAAAGTACAATAACTATGAAAAATTATTTTTATAATTATAAATAAAATATAATATATAATAAAAATAATAATATATAAAATATAAATAAAATAAAAAATTATGTTATGACTATTTCAGACTATTTTAAGACATTTCCTCTAGACAATAAATGAGGGCTAGAGAGTCCCTTCCCTGTAGGAAAATTCACAAGGGAATAGGAGATTATGAACTTACTTATGGAAATGTTTAGTGTATGCTTGTACTGCCTTAATAAACCTTTCCTTTTATGACAGTTTGGCTTCAACAATTGAACAAATCACTTCTGTTTGAAAACATTTCCCAATGATACAAATGGTTGTTCTGGATATTACCACTTAAGCTATTATGGGTGATCCAAATGCAGTTATTTGCCAGAACATATGTTTAGTTGGCAAAATGCTTACTGATGCAAATGTGGCCTACAATTTTAGTATTGAAAAGTATAGATCCTGTGTTAAAAAAAAACACAAAACTTTGTAATAGATTTTATACTCTGTTCTCAAAAGTAGGTATTACATTTTTACTCCCTTTTGCTTCATTGGTTACCATTCAAAAATTGAATATCATTCCTTAGTTGGATATCTTGTCACCCACCATGAACCTGTCATAAAGCTTTAGATTGCCCAAGCTGGAGTACAGTGTTGAGAGATAACCTAAAGTAAAGAGTGCTTCCATTTTTCAGATAATTATGCTTTTTGAGTCATTAAATTAGTTTTAATAGTTGTCAATGAAGGTAAAGTAAATTCAATTATAGGTTATGAAAATTCTTGAACAATTTGCTAAGTATCAGATGGAATGACCAGTTAATTCAGTAGACTAATTGACTCTTCCTACAGTATAGAAGGATTTATAAATAAAGTACTCTGCTAAAAAATTGGAAATGAAAACCCCCAAAGAAATTGTTATATCCTCTGATTGTCTTAGAATGCTGTTGATTTAACCAACAGACTATTGAGTAGAGGTGGCTCCTACTGGGGGAAGGGGGTTATCAGGAAATAGGGGAATAAAGTATGAAAAAGGGAATGACAGGATTTGAAAGAAAAATTATTAACCAGGAAAGATAGATGTTTTTGGGGATGGGATGGAATGGGGAGAGAAAAAGGAGAGAAAAAGAAAATGGGACGGAGAGAGCCAGAGCCAGATATTTAAAAGTTTCAATGGGTTAAAGCCACAGTTCTGTAAAATCAGTAAATTAAAGTAGCTTTAGGCTGCTTTTTAGTTTTTATTATTTTCTTGAGTTCCTTTGTATACATGTTTTAGTTTGCCATTATTGAATTGAATCCCTTTATGTAAGGCAAGAATGGTTGGCAAGCACAGTGTTGTAATGAGGGTGGAGAATATTTGAGATTCTGTAGTCTTGTCTAATTTACATATTTGTACCAAAATACTCAAGCATGCAACCTGTGACAGGACTGTATCCTTGAATCTTTATGGCTTATTTTCCCACCAAAGATAACATGAAATATTTTCTGTGGAAGTTTTAGAATGAGGGAAAAATATATTAAGTAGTATTCTTATTCTGTTCTGTCTTTTAGTGTTGAGAGGAGCCATATACTTTATCTAAGATCACCAAAAGCAATTTCACAATCCTTCTGTGAAACAAGTGTTCACAGATGCTCTGATGTAGTGAACCTACATCAGAGTTTTGTTTTAAAGAGTTTTGCGTAAGGTAATATGGCTCCAAAAAAATAAGCTATGGGAAACCATTCAGCAGATGTCAGGCTTCATTGTAATACTGTAAGAAAGTGATAATTTGTTTTCCTGTTGGCTTTTCTTTCCCCCCCACCCCCCCCCCCAAAAAAAAAGCTAATTATTATCTTTTTGGTCTAAAAAAAGACAGTTCCAAGTCAGCAAATATGTGTCAATTTTTAAAAAAAAAAGATTTATAATGAAAAGAATTGATGGTATATTTCACCTAGAGTAAAAAAGACAATGTGTAATAAGGGATTTTGTGGCTTTACAGCTCAGTGCATGTGTTTGAAAGCTGTTCTCTCAGCAACGTGGGTGGCAGGTTATGCTACCATATAATGTATTGTAGTTGGCTCTCCACACTTGTCAGGGTTAGTGTTCAACCATTCGGAAAATTTTCCCATTGTTCTATCATGTGAACCAAGACTAGTGTTGAATTCCCAATAACCTACCAAAAAAGATTTAATTAGAAAGTCTGAAATTTAATGATTTTCTGTTTATTGTTTTAATACAGTATTTATATTATAAGTATTTTATTATCTGTAAATACAATCACTTTTAGTCCAAAAGGATACCAGGATACCAAACTCGGAACTTTGGTAGGATCTTTTTCATCAGATTTGAACAAAAATGTGTATACTCAATACTGCCTTTTTTCTGTATTAACACTCTATTTCCATCTTAAACATGTTTGCTTTAGATGGACCATAGCTCTTGGCAGCTAGTTCATTTTTAGCAAATAATACTGTTTCTAGTAAGAGTTGCAGAGAAAAAAAAAACTTTGTGTGAGGTCCTTGTAAACTGAACCTTTGGAACGTTACTTTTATTTCTGTTTTTTTCCCCTTTTGTGCTTCTTTGTGTCATGGTTATAAATTACTTCGTTTGAACAGAAGAATTAAAAACATTTTATTTTGTGATTCCTGGAATTATAATTGTTTTTTTTTTTTTACCTGTTATTTCAAAGACTGGCACACGGAGAAATAAGTAATTATGGCATTGAAATTCCATTGTGCCAGCACCTCCAGAGCATAATCCAAAAAAAACAGAAAATCGCCTGCTGGGTTGTATGCAGCATGCTTGTGTGAACATCAGTGTCTGCTGTTCACACATCATTTTTTACTGAAAGTTCCCCCTGGAATAAAGACTCTGTGTTTCTGTGTTTTCTGAGTGCAGTGGGACATTTGTTGGTTCTTAGGTTTTAAATTTTGTAAAAGTTCCTTTTTTTTCTAAGGGAGATTTCAATAGATGTTTCATCATTATCACTGCCCATCAAAGGGTATGAAGAAGTTTTTTGAATGCTTATATGTATTTGTTAGAAGTTAATTTTTCCTCATACTACAAAATAGCATTTTGTAAATGAAAATACAACATGGAGGAAGAACTAGTGAAACAAACATCATGCACATTTGTGAATTTATGTTTTTGTGAATGTGTGTATATATACACACACACACACACACATATATACACATATATAAATATATATATATATACACACTTGGGAGAAAATGATCATAAATATCATTCTTTACCAACAAAATAACTTAAAACTAATTTCTTTTTGTGCGTGTATTTTTTTTTTTTAAATATGGTGCAGTCTGCTTCTCAAATACGGGAACTTCTTTATCAACATTATATGTAGTTATATTTTATCTAACCTGTTGAAACCCTAATCAAGGAATAGATAATAAATTACATTTAAAAGCTTGCATCTTAATCTTTGTGAACCACCTTATAATACATAGATTTGAGTAAAGTATAAAGAAAACTGGCAGTCTGGCTGGAAAACGCAATATATCTTATAGTGGCCATTTCAACCTTTTGACTCATATTTATGACACATTAAATAGAGAAGCAGTCTCCCAGATAATATGGAACACTAGATTCTTCAAAGGTCTGTAAAATGAATCTGGTAAATTGCTACCCACACTGCAAGGTTCATTTAGGTTTTTTTTTTCTTTTTCTTTTTTTTTTTTTTTTGGGGGGGGGGGTTCATTCATTATTACTGATTTCTCTCTTCCAGATATTTCTGTTATTTAATAATGTGGTAAATATGCAGCTGTTCTTGTAGGAGAAATCATATTTTTATTTGCAAACCTGTTATTGGGAACTAAGATAGGAAAAGTCATTATAAATTTGTTCCTATTTATGTGCTCCATTTAGTAACCTTACTTAAAAATAAGGATGAGTGTGTTTTGGTTGCAGGATATCATGTTTTAGATTGAGATTGGCAAATTGTATGCCACAACTTCATATGTTTTTTTTTAATTTTTTGTATTAATTTTAACATATCCTTTACTTTTATCTTTCTTACTAATTGTCATAGTATTGTAGAATATTTAGGGAGTAATGATTAAACATGATATTGTTGCTAGAACATTTTTTACTTATTAATCCCTCTCATTCTTTAGACTTTCTTTTACATTATTATTCTAGAAGAGAAGTTGTGCTTTAGGTAGGATGTAATTCAAACTTCCTTCTTGGAAAGGAAGGAAAGATACCTTTTCCATTCTTAGAAGCCTCCGGCTCCTCAATCAACCCAGGGCATTGTCATTTCCCTACTGTATTGGTGATTAGCTTGGTGACTGGCTCTTAAAAACAGAAAACAAAAACAACAACTTGTACTTACTATCTAGTCACTGATTAAAGTTCTAGGAAACATAATTTTTCAGAATGACAGTTTGATTTTATGACTAGATCTTATGATATTTAGCTAAACATAGGATTAATTCAGTGCTTTTGAAATTTATGCAAATAATTTGCTAATATTTTGAATATATGCAAATAATTTCTAATATTCATTGCTTCAGACTTCAATTTTTTTTACTTTGTATAATTTAACCTTAACTATGTCTAGACAGATTTCCTGGATATGGCTAAACAATTTTGAGAGTAAATTATGAGCTGATTTTTTTTACACATTCATAAACAAGATCTGTTTCCAGTATGTATGCTAGAAATGGAATAAATGGAAATTGCAGGCTGTACAAGTAAAATGAAAATGTTTTCCAGTTGTTTGTCTAACATTATTGACGATACTAGAGATGTTTTGCATTTTCATTGTCGTTGAAGTTGAATCAGATTTTATCGCTGCCTGTTTTTGTGATAATACCTTCATTTGTTAGCATTGTATTATATAGTAGTTACACTTCTGTTCCTTGTTTCTTTCAATTACATGCCTTAACAAGCACCTTTAACAAAAGGTGCTTATGAAACAATGTAGAACTATACTATTTTGTGAATTTATTATATTTAGTTTTTATTAGGAAATTACCTAGAAAATAGCCATGATGAAGATTTTGTGTTTTTATTTTGATAGATGATAGGCTGGTGGTATGGTAAGAGTGGAGGATAACTATTGCATACACATCTTATATATTTCACTTGGTATCATAATCCTAGAAGAATGTCTGGGAGCTCAGTGCTCTGGATGGACCTCTTTGGGGAATTTATAGTAGGACATAGTCAGGAATCACACAAGATCAGCAGGTATAGATGGGTTACCAATTGTACTGTTACATATTTTGATTATAATAACTAAAGTAATATTCAGTTCAAATGATAGTTGAAAGTCACAGTATAATATTGCTAAGGGACTAAGTTTCATGGTAAGGTAGCATTTGTTAACACGTAAGTTTCCTTGATGAAAGAAATGATACAGTTTTCTAGCTGACAGTTATCTTAGAAATCATCTTATTTAGTTTTCTTTTTCTGGTAAGTTAATAGGCACGGAGAAGTGTCAAGATCACATAGTGTGTTAATGGCAGAGCTAGAACATTATCTCAACTTATAAGAAAAAAAGTTATGAAATGGATCATTATGCTCCCAACAGAAAAGTGTCTCTTGTTATATATCTAATATGTGTAGATTATATTTCTCATATCCTACTCCTCTTCACTCAGACCCACATTATCTCTAATCTGAACCACTCTAATACTTTTTGATTATATAACCTGCATTAAGTTCCGCCTTTCTCTAACCATTCTTCACACAACTCCAAGGTAATTTTCCTAAAGCGTAGGTCTGACCACAGCATTTCTCTATACAGTAAACTCTGGAGACCCTTATTGCTCCCAGAATCAATTATCTATCATTGAAGAAGCATTATGGCATTTTGGGGCTTGATAGCGCAGTAGTATGGGAAAATGGGCACAGAGGGAGAAACTCACCATTTCTAGGTAGTCCTTTAATTGAATTTTGCAGTGATTTGCTAGTGTAGCTAGCACTTTGGCAAGGATAGTTTTCCTTGTTACTTTGCCTGATATGAATATTCAGAGGATTATTGAAGAAAATTGTCTCTGGTATATTTTTTATGGAATCTTGAATTATTTTGATCTGCTTGAGATCCACCTTACTGGGGGAAGAATGTTGTTTATAGACATGTCAGTCATGTTTGACTCTATGACTGACCTCTTTTTGAAGTTTTCTTGATAAAGCCACTGAAGTATTTTGCTCTTTCCTTCTCCAGCTCAGGCACACAGTGGTAAGTTACTTCCCTGGAGTAACATAGCTGTAAATGTCTGAGGATAGATTTGAACTTAGGTCTTCCTGATTGCATGCCTGAAACACTATCTAGTGTTTTTTATACTTTTTATACTCAGTCTAGAGAAGCTGCTATTCTCATAGTTTTTTCACCATCCTTTTCACTTAATCAGTTGAACTAATATTTTTCTCAACCAAATCAAATGTCAGCAGTCAGCATAGCAAATGCTACTTGCATTCTCTCTATATTTTGGTCATTTGTTTAACTATAAAGAAGTGGCCTATTGTAGAACTTTATATTATATTGTAGAACTCTTTGTAATCTTCAATAAAATTATTAGTGGATTATATTTTCATAAAATTATTTTCGTAAAATACTTGTAGTGATGATAAGATAGGGTTATCAGTCAATAGCTACTGGTGTATTCTAATTTTTTTTTTTTTTTAAATAAGGTTTGGGATTTTTTTTCCTTAGACCTTTGGTACCTTCTCTCTTATATCCCTTAAGAATCAGTTACTCAAAATTGAATGAATTCCAGTTCAGTTGCTTCTCTGTATATGCAACCTGCTGATCCTATTTTTTTTTTTTTTTTTACTACTGTTTCTACTTTTTTGGACAATACATCTGAAACCATAGTGTTAGAGTTACCATATAGTGCCTCTACTATCCTGGCATGTTAAAAGAGTTATAAAAATATTCACGGACCATCTCAATTTCTCATTTCTGTATCTTCATTTTATGTGTTAATTGGGAATCATTGTCAGTTTGTGATTGTGGCTTCTTGTCCTGAGTGGATGAATAGGATTAAAGGGAGGAGGATGGTAAAGAAAGCTAATTTAACTGTGTTCTTGCACAGTGTTGCACAACAACAGGGAAGTTGTTGGTTTTATATGGGAGGATTATGTTGTAGATTAGGGGAAAGATGAGTATAATAATGGATAATAGGAGTGAAGAATTTAATCCTTCAATGGCCTCAGGATAATTTGAATCTTTTACCAAAATTTTTTTTCTCATTTGCTTCTTTCTGTTTTATAAAGAAATAATGATTTTAATCTTTTTTTTTTTTATTTTAATCTTATCTTGTTCTTATCTACAAAATTTTACCCATGAGCCTGTGACTTCTTTATTTCTACTAGACAAGGAGAGCAAGTATTTGTTGGCTAAAAAAGCTTCTAGGCATTTTTACTTTTTTTATGTCAACTGATTTACATAAAGTAAACTTATTTTGGAAATACTATCTATTTCTGTCATTTTATCCTTTTCCCATTTGCTGACATCAATAGCTTGTTTAAGTAGGTCAGTTGTACTTGTAATTATTAAATTACAAATAATTAAATTATCAAATTAAATGTAATTGTAAATGAGTTGTACTTTAATTATTTTGCTTTTTATTATTGCTTAATTTTAAAAGATAGTTAATTTGGATGTTACTCTCAAATCAATATTCAGTCATTGTCTATCTCTTAAAGTAGAATAAATTTCATTTGATGCTTATCTTGACCACTTATCTACTTTTTTAAGAAAATGTTTTTGATTTTAAAGTTCAAAATTGTTTTAATTTGCATTTTTCTAGTCTTAGAGTTAGAACTTTTTTTTTTCAATGTTGCTATAGATAGTTTTGATTATTTGATCTGAAAACTGTTCATCTTTTATCGTTTATCAATTGGGGATTGGCTCTTAATTTTATAAATTTTTATAAATTTGACTCAGGTCTCAATATGTTTGAAAAATAAGACCTTAATCAGACTTTATTATCTATTTCTGAGTATGTGTTTTGATATTCCTTTTCACCATAGTAACTTTCTAGGGTCAAATTTTTTTTTCTGTTATTTGCTCATTTTCCCAGTCTATTACTTCACTTTTAACACTTCGTTAAAGTAAGGCTCTGCTTCCAAGGTGGACAATATATCATCCCAAACTTTAGGGATTTTGTGCAACTGTTTTCCAAGATCCTTCTAAAGATCTGTAACTTTTCAGTATGATCTAAGGAGAAGTGTTTACTACTCTCCTGGCCTGTGTTCTGGTCTGTGAGTAATCATAAGCACTGTTTTCTGCCCTGGAACTGTGAAAAGGGTCCCTGCTCCATTGTGGCTACCAACTCTGGTGTGTTAGTGGCCCTCCTCTCCCTGGCACTGCTACCTATCTCCAAGTATGGACAAAGCAATAGAGTCCTGCCTCAATGTTAGCAAAGAAACCCCTATAATCACCTTATGACCAGTTGTTTGACTCTTTTAGCATCTGTGGGCTGAGAAGTCTGCTGCTGATTCACTTGTTCCTAAGGCCTGCTCGTGGTTTTCTGTGGCCAGAGCTGTGCTGATGTGGTCTGTACTGGATAGTGTTCCACTCTCACCCAAGCGCAACAGACATTTTCTGCTATCCTTGTAGGTTGTCTTTGATGTCTTTGGTCCAAGAGGTCTGGAAACTACTGTTACTGCCACTGATTCAATCCCCCCAGGCCTGTTCCTGGTTTTCTGGGTCCAGGTGGAGGCTGGTATGGCCTGCGGTAGATGCACTCTACTCTCATGCTGGTGCAACAGATCTTTCCTGCCAACTTTCTAAATTTGTCTTGGACTGAAAAATTGTTTTACTCCAGGTGTGTGTGTGTGTGTGTGTGTGTGTGTGTTCGTGTTCAGCCATTTTAGGTTTGTGTGCCATCATTATTTAAATGGTATTTTGAAAGGTTGGGATAGAACTCAGATGAGTCACTGCCTTTACCATCTTGACTCTTCCTCCCTTTAGCATTTTTTTTTAATTAAAGAGTTTTATTTTTCACAACATATGCATGGATAATTCTTCAACATTAGTCCTTGCAAAACCTAATGTTATAATTTTTCCCCTTTTCCCCCGCTCCCTTACATGGCAAATAGTCTAGTATATTTAGCATTTTTTTAAACCATTCTTTCAAACAAAGATTTGAGTTCCATATTCCCTTTTCTTCATGCATTGAGAAGGCAAGTAATATATCAATTATGTTTGTGAAATTATGCAAAAATATGTTGCAAAAAAAAAAATCAAGAAAAAAAGCATATTGGAATTTGAACTCAGAGTTCCATTAATTCTCTCACTAGAGATGAATAGCAATTTTCATCATTAGTCCTTTGAACTTGGCATGGATTGTGGTATTGATCAGAATAGCCAAGCTTAGTCACTTGATTTCACTGAAGGGTAAACTTCCTTTCTGGCTAACCTTTTTGATCTTCCTAGGGTATGGAAGTTAGCTGCTGGTCTGCCCCAGGAGAAGGGTCTTGATCCTAGGTTGATATGGAAACAGGCTTTTTCTGATAGTAGACCCCAGGAGTAGGGCTTCATTATTAATCAAAGGGACATGGCAACCAATATGATGATTTTGTTATCTTAATATATTAATTTGTAATCCACATTGTATTTTAATTTTTTTTTTTCATACTAGGTATCCTTTCTTATATAGGGCAAATCTGAGGATATTGTTTTCTTCATTCTGTCAGTCTTTCATTTAATTAGATTATTTAATCCATTTTTTAAAATTAAAGCTTTTTATTTTAAAATATATACATGGATAATTTTCAACATTTACTCTTAATAAAATGTTGTGGCTATCTTTTAAGAGCTCATGGCATATGAGCCCTTTGATCTCAGAGGTGAGATGAATGAGGCGGGAGACTCATAAAGTGAAAAGAGCTCCAGTTTATTATGCCATACAATCTTGATACACATTTTTGCAAGTGTGATCAGCCCGTGAACAACAGGCAATCCCCAATCACCATTCAGAGAAGCAGCTAGGCTTTGCGTATCCGTGGTATCTGCCAATGGGAGGAGAGCCAATCCAACAATTTAGCAACTCACAGGTGAGAGGCTCTGCTAAGACATCTCTGCTTAGGAGCAACTAGCTGTGACTTTCAGGCCAAAACCCATTCCCATGGTCACAAATCATTGTTCCTTGCTCAATTAGGGCGTTTCTGCAGCATGGCAGAAAACTTATTGTGTGCCAAAGGTCGAGGTGGCCTGGGTACTCCCTCTCAGCAGGGTCCTATAACTCAGGAACAAAATCTTGTGTTCTAATTTTTTTCCTTTCTTTCCCCCCATTCCCTCCCCTACATGGCAGGTAATCCAATATATGTAAACATGTGCAATTCTTCTATACATATTTTCAAAAAATAACTTGCTACACAAGAAAAATCATATCAAAAGGGGGAAAAATAATAAAGAAAACAATGCAAGCAAACAACAAAAAGAGTGAAAATACAAATACTATATTGTGGTCCACATTCAGTTCCCACTACCCTTTCTCTGGGTGCAGATGACTTTTTTCATCACAAGACCATTGAAACTGATCTGAATCATTTCACTGTTGATGAAAGCCATGTCCATCAGAATTGATCATTGTATAATCTTGCTGTTCTGTGTATCTTCTGGTTCTGCTCATTTCACTTAGCATCAGGTTCATGTAAGTCTCTCCAGACCTCTCTGAAGTCATCTTGCTGATCATTTCTTGTAAAAAACTATAATATTCCCTCACATTCATATACTTATTCAGCCATTCTCCAACTGATGGGCATTCACTCAGTTTCAGCCTACAAAGAGGGCTGCCACAAACATTTTTGCACATGTGGGTCTCTTTCCCTCTTTTATGATCTCTTTAGGATACAAGTCCAGTAGAAACACTGCTGGATCAAGTGATATGTGCACTTTAGGAATAGTTCCAAATTGCTCTCCAGAATGGTTGAATCAGTTCACAACTCCACCAACAATATGTTAGTGTCCTAGTTTTCCCACATCCCCTCCATTATTTATAATTATCTTTTCCTGTCATCTTAGCCAATCTTGAGAGGTGTATAGTAGTACCTCAGAGTTGTCTTAATTTGCATTTCTCTGATCAGTAATGATTTAGAAGCTTTGAACGTGACTAAATGTGGTTTTAATTTCTCCATTTGAAAATTGTTCATATCTTTGGCTATCATTTGGAAAATGACTTGAATTCTTATAAATTTGAGTCAATTCTTTATATGTTTTAGAAATGGGGCTTTTATCAGAACCCTTGAATGTAAATTTTTTCCCAGTTTATTGCTTCCCTTCTAATATTGTCTGTGTTGATTTTGTTATTGTTGTTGATTTTGTATATAAACAAAATATAAAACCTTTTTAACATAATATAGTCAAAATTATCCATTTTACATTCAATAATATATTTGAGTTCTTTTTTGGCCACAAATTCCTTCCTTCTCCACAGATCTGAGAAGTAAACTGTTCTTTGTTCTTCTAATTTGCTTATAATATTGCTCTTTTTGTCTAAATCATGAACCCATTTTGATGTTATTATGTTTAATTCATTTCTATTTACGATTAGGAATTTTAGTCTTGTCTTTGGTTCTATTTATTTTGTATTTATTTTTATCTTCTTTTAAGTCAGTGTGTTATCTTGAAATTAATTTATTTTACTTTTATACTAGCTTATTTCCACAAATTTTCTGCAGTTTCAATTTACCTGCCCCATCCCAACATTTTAAATTGTATTTCTTTTTCTTCCTTGTTTTCCTTCTTCCTGCACCTCTTATTTCTTTCTCTCTTTAACCTTTTTCTTTCCCTCCCTGGTTAAGTGTGTTCAAAATCTTCCCTGCTGTTCTCTGTTCCAAATTATTTTAATCACATTTTTTTGTTTTGCCCTTTTCCAAGAAGTTTTCCTTTACTTTCCTTTCACTGGCATTTCTCCTTCTTTCTGTTATGTAACTAAATTCTGTTCTCTAGTTCTTTTTTTTTTTCCCTCTTTGTCCCTCATGAGATATATGAGGAACAAAAGACCTCCACTATAATGTTCTTTATGATTTTCTTTCCTTTCTGCCTAGTTTTGTAAAAGCCCATCCTAATCCCTCTCCTTTATGTTTTTAATTTGGTTCTTCCATAGCTCTCTTATTGAGAGACTATTTCATGAACTTATGAACTAAATGAGAATAAATTTCTAGTTCCCCTTTGGTTACTTTATCCTCTCCTCAATCTTGAAACTTCTCATTCATTGTATTATCCCTTCATATGTATGTTTTTTGTGTATATCATTTTTTTTTTTTTTTGAGATTTACTTTCTTTTTAATTCCCTTTGGGTTTGGGGTGACATTGTCTTCCTCTCAAGAAAAATTACAAATGTGTAATCATAAAACTAATTCTTGCATTGGCCATGTTTTAAAAAAATAAAAAATAAAAATATGTTTCAACCTGTACTTAGTTCATCACCTATCAGGAGATAAGTAGCATTATAAAAAGTATTGATTTACTTATAGGTGATCTTGGAATTTATTCCTTGAAATATTTAATTCTTCTCTTTAGTTTAGTCTTCCTTATTTTCTTTAAATATTTTTGTTTCTTGGTCTTTAAACCTTCAGTTCAGTTTCTTTCTTCTTTTTTTTTAAGCATTAACCTGGATATGTAAATCATTTTTTTTTTTTTTTTTTATTGTATTTTCTTGTTAATTGTACTTGTCTTCCTTGGCCTTTGCAAGTCAAATTTTGTGCTCCCTCACAATCCTGAAATATCTCAAATGTCTTTCAAGGTTAATCTCTCTCTCTCTCCCTCTCTCTCTCTCTCTCTCTGTCTCTCCTCACTACACCAACTAACTGCCTCTTCAAGGTTAATCTTTTTTCCATTGATGATTAAGTCTACTTTTGCAAGATACGATATTTTAGGTTACAGTTTCAGCTACTTTGCTTTTTAGAATATTCTCTTTTTTTCTCTGTTGTCTCATGACGGAGTAATTTTGGATTATTTGAATCAAGTCCTTCACATTTGGAGGACTTTTTACTTGAATGCTTACAAAATTTACTGGTTATTCAGACTGAAAATTACTGTTTGTAGTTTCAGTTTTGGATTTTTTTCCAAGTGATTACTTGTGAATCCTATTAGTTGATACTTTCTTTATATTCAAAAGTTCTGGACAGCTTCTTGTCCAGACCTATAAGACCTATAATATGATATTCAGGGTTTTTTGTTTTGTTTTGTTTTGTTTATTACATTACTTTGGCAGACCTATGGTTTGTAAATTTTCTTTGCACATGTTTATATAGAATTCATAAGTTTTCACATTGTTGCCATTTGCTTTTCTTCTACCAAATTTTCTTCTGTGTTTTTGGGTTCCAAATTTGCCATTTTATCTTTTTTTTTTTTTTTAATTATTATAACTTTTTATTGACGGAGCCCATGCCTGGGTAATTTTTTTTTTTTTTTTTTTTTTTTTTACATTATCCCTTGCACTCACTTCTGTTCCGACTTTTCTCCTCCCTCCCTTCACCTCCTCCCCCAGATGGCAAGCAATCCTATACAAGTTAAATATGTCACAGTGTATCCTAGATACAATATATGTGGGCAGAACCAAACAGTTCTCTTGTTGCACAGGAAGAATTGGATTCAGAAGGTAGAAATAACCTGGGAAGAAAAACAAAAATGCAAGCAGTTTATATTCATTTCCCAGTGTTCTTTCTTTGGGTGTAGCTGCTTCTGTCCATCCTTGATCAATTGAAACTGAGTTAGATCTCTTTATCGAAGAAATCCACTTCCACTAGGATACATCCTCATACAGTATTGTTGTTGAGGTATATAATGATCTCCTGGTAAGTCTTGCCTGTCCTCTCTGTATTCATCCTGCTGGTCATTTCTTACAGAACAATAATATTCCATAACATTTATATACCACAATTTACTCAACCATTCTCCAATTCATGGACATGCATTCATTTTCCAGTTAATAGCTACTACAAACAGATTTGCCATTTTATCTTAAACAGACTATTTTTGTGAAGAGGATATCATTTTCTAAGTTCTTTATCCTATTTTTTAATATTATGTACAGAAAACAACTAATTTTATTTTACCTAATTTCATCCCCTATATCTTTTAACAGTTTTATTTCTCCTTTAAACTATTCTGGATTTTCCTAATGTTTCATGTTCACAGAATTCTCTTTTTGCTCAGGAAATTAAGATTCATTTTCCTTCACTTTTTCATTATGCTCTGATCTCTCTGAGTTTTTCTATTCACTTTTCCTTTGGTCTTTTTATAACTTTCTCCTGGCTTACCTTTTTTTCAGCTAGATTTTTATTTAGGCTTTTTCTTCCCTTGAATTTTATGTATTTTAGCCTTTCTCTAATATTCCCAGTTACTTATTTTTTGTTTCCTTCCTTCTTCCTTTATGCACAGCTGGGCATCCTTGATCTTCTTTGATTTGGGGAATGGGACAACTCAGCCTAGGTTCTTGCCCAGAGTCAATTCTTAAGGGTTCATACCCATTGGATTTCGAGGTCCCTTTTTGTCAGTTCGACAAGCATTTTCACTTCTGTCTGACTCTATGCTCCATGAATTTTCAGTGCCCCATCTTTTTCCTCCAAGTTCCTTCCCTTTCTTTCTTATGGTTGGGCAGAATTCCTGTCTTCTGTCTTTTATGGGGTATTGGGAACAGGGTTTGAGCTCAGTTACTGCCATGGAGAGACTGAGTAAAGGCCTCAAAGAGGCAGATCATGCAGTATGGGTATGTGAGATTGCTGATGTTATTTGTGCTTGGTGTGAAGTGACTTGCAGAATGGGGAGTGCTGATTTGAAACTCTTTAAGTTCTCTAGTATTATTTCATGGGTGATTCTGTCTTCTTACCTTGTGAACTCAGCTTTTTAGTTGTGTGGTGTCCAGTAAGTAATTCCTTTTCCTGAGGTTTTTGGATTGCAGAGGTTTGTAGAAAATTATTTCGCAGTGATTTTTGCTGACCGTACTATTCTCCATTGGCTCTATAGTACCCATTTTAAAAAACAAAAATATAGATAAGATAAATTTGTTTCATATACAAAGATTTTAAATGATTTTTCTCTTATTGTTATGATGTTTTTATACCTTGTAATCTGTGTTTCCTTCACCACTTACTAACCTCTTAAATGTTAACTGCTTAAGTAATAGCTTTTTTTCATAGACTTGATTTCTCTTTAAATAAAGTTTGGATCAAGCATACCTATCATTAGGAAATTTTATCTCTTGTGATTTCTTCATTCTTTTGTCTCCTAAACCATTCTTTGAAATCGATACTTCTTTTGACTTCATTGAGTCTGGTTTATGATATTGCATTTCCTTTCTCATTTTTCCTTGTTATTGTGCTGTCTTTTCCAGTTACATCTAAAGATTAGTTAAACTATGGAATCTGGCTGCATTCCTTAAGGCTCTCCAGGAACTCCTGCTGTAGCTGTTTCTCAACAGAGAAACCTTCTCTGACCTACAGGTCCGAAGTGAATTCTTGACCATCTACGGCAGGGTGACTGATGATAACCACAAAGTCACCTTCTTAGGTGGTCGTATATTCACTAGAGCAAAAGAGCTTGCTTTTCACAGTGGGTTCTTTGACTGAGTAAGCTTCTGTGTTTCTTGTTAAGCTACTCTTGCGGTGTTCCTCCTTTTGACTCACTTGGAACTTCTGAAGTTTCTCTTGGATCAGCATAAGGTTTTTTTTTTTTTTTTTCCTCTGGAACTGGTATATCATTGCTATTAACTGGTTCTCTTCCTTCCTAAGTAAAGCGGTGGCTAAAGCCCAGAATCTCCTACTTCATGTGTTGACAGTTTCAGTATTCACATTATTCAGAATCTTAGCAGGATTCAGATGTGAAGTTTTCATGGAGAGGTCACATTTGGGCGGTAAGCTAGGAAGAATCAATCACCTTTCTCAGAGCTATGATTGAGCAGTTGCCTTTTCTCTCCTTTATTATGGAGTAATATTTGTACAGCTACAAGAAAGAAAACAAGACATTTTCTCATATTTTGTAATTTTTCATTTTACACTTGTCTTCCTTTGTAAACTAATAACTTATATACTTTGAAAATGAGATTTATTTATGCTGGATTTTACTCTTTTAACAATATTCTTGGAAGTATTTGTTGTTTAATAACTTGTTGTTCAGGCATTTTCAGTCGTTGTCCAATTTGTTATGACCTCATTTAAGGTTTTCTTGATAGATATACTGGAGTGGTTTGCCATTTCTCTTTTCAGCTTATTTTACAGATAAGAAAACTGAGACAAACAAGATTAAGTGACTTGCCCAGAGTCACAAAGAGTCCAGATTTGATTCAGGAAGATGAGTTTTCTTGAATACTGCATTAAAATTAGGTTTTTCTGACTCTTAAATAAATAACAGAGTAATAATGATAGCCACAAAAATATCCAGACTTTTTGGATAGAGGATGCAGTTGGCAATTTCAGAGTTGACTAGTGAAACTATAGTAAGGGGCACCATCATAGCAACTGAAATCAGAGAGGGAATTGTGAGTGCTAGAAGACTCTTGCTCCTGTTTATAACTGTCATAGTATGGTCTGTGTTAATAGTGGTGGTAATTCTGTGGTTCTTTGCATGGCAGCTCCTGCCAGTAGGGAGAATCCCTGCCCTTTCTGGTAGGCCACTAAAAAGCACTTAAAAAGTAAATATAATGAAATTGACCAAATGAGAACATGGTCAAGGTAGGTAGTGAGATTTTGGGTGTGGGAGGAATGTATTTTTAATTAACATAAGGAAATGTTTCATTTTGTCACACCTTTGCAGACTAGTTCTAAATATTTGTGGAGACAAACATTTCTACTTGCCTAAAGAATTCTTATAAGCAGTCCCCTGTCTTATCCCTGTTTTGTATTTCTCTTTTTTATGTCTGAGCTATAGAATTATAAACAGATACAGACTGATTTTACCACAAACTTAGATTTTTTTTTTAATTATCAATGCATAATAGGTGCTATAGGATAAAAAGATGGGCTCAGGCTTTTCTTTGTCCTTTAGAGCTACCATTCCATTGCACAGAATCTATTGTATCTTCTATTCAGATGTTTGACTTCCTCTTACAGATAGTTTTCACTTTTTCTGGTAAATTTGCATTACGCAAATTTGACTTTTCATGAAGAATTTTAGAAGAAATTCTCTTTCCAAATAATACCTATGTTAATTTTACTGTACCATATTGTGCCGTCTCCATTCCTACTCTTGGTGGTTTGTAGCTCCATGACCTCTCATCTCTTTTACTCCAAGTGAAAGAATGGGTGTCTTTTCTTTCTGGCTTGGGACCTCCTGTGCTCTGGGAGAATCCATCTGTAGCATGACTGACCCTGGCTTATCATCTTTTCTTTCTTGTCTGTGGCCATGTATGGCCCCATGTGTTTGCTTCTTCCCCTTTCTGGCCAGGCCCCCATACGGCTGACCGCCATCCATTTAGCCCTTTCCTTTGTGTATTCCTCCTCCTCCTTTTGCTTCTCTGTTCTTAGTCCCCATTTTGTTTTTGAACCTTGTAGCAGTCTCCTTCCATAGTTGTGTTCCTCCCCTTCCTTCCTCTTCATCTCCTTCCTTTTCCTATGTCTCCACACAAATTTGCATTATGTAAAAAAAGCTGAATGTTCCTCTTTTATAAATCAGATACTCTCTGTATAAACAAAATCCTTTTTTCCCTTTGGGCAGCAAGGTGACACCATACTGCTGGACTTGGAGCCTCATGTACTTATTAGCTGCTTGATCCTAGACAAGTCACTTAACTCTTTTTGCTTCAATTTTCTCATCTGTAAAATGAGCTGGAGAAGTAAAGGCAAACTGCTCCAATATCTCTGCCAAGAAAACCCCAAATGGGATCATGAAGAAACAGACTAAAAACAACTGAACAGAAACAAACTTTTCCCTTTGCAGATACTTTCTTTTTTTTTTTTTTTTTTTTAAATTTAATAATTATATTGACAGAATCCATGCCAGGGTAATTTTTTTTTTTACAACATTATCCTTTGCACTCGTTTCTGTTTCATTTTTTTCCCCTCCCTCCCTCCACCCCCTCTCCTAGATGGCAAGCAGTCCTTTATATGTTGGATATATTGCAGTATATCCTAGATACAATATATGTTTGCAGAACCGGACAGTTCTCTTGTTGCATAGGGAGAATTGGATTCAGAAGGTATAAATAACCCGGGAAGAAAAACAAAAATGCAGATAGTTCACATTCGTTTCCCAGTGTTCTTTCTTTGGGTGTAGCTGCTTTTGTCCGTCATTTATCAATTGAAACTCAGTTAGGTCTCTTTGTCAAAGAAATCCACTTCCATCAAAATATGTCCTCATACAATATTGTTGTCGAAGTGTATAATGATCTCCTGGTTCTGCTCATTTCACTCAGCATCAGTTCATGTAAGTCTCGCCAGTCCTCTCTGTATTCATCCTGCTGGTCATTTCTTACAGAACAATAATATTCCATAACATTCATATACCACAATTTACCCAGCCATTCTCCAATTGATGGGCATCCATTCATTTTCCAGTTTCTAGCCACTACAAATAGGGCTGCTACAAACATTTTGGCACATACAGGTCCCTTTCCCTTCTTTAGTATTTCTTTGGGATATAAGCCCAATAGAAACACTGCTGGATCAAAGGGTATGCACAATTTGATAATTTTTTGGGCATAATTCCAGATTGCTCTCCAGAATGGTTGGATTCGTTCACAACTCCACCAACAATGCATTAGTGTCCCAGTTTTCCCGCATCCCCTCCAACATTCATCATTATTTTTTCCTGTCATCTTAGCCAATCTGACAGGTGTGTAGTGGTATCTCAGAGTTGTCTTAATTTGCATTTCTCTGATCAATAATGATTTGGAACACTCTTTCATATGAGTGGTAATAGTTTCAATTTCATCCTCTGAAAATTGTCTGTTCATATCCTTTGACCATTTATCAATTGGAGAATGGCTTGATTTCTTATAAATTTGAGTCAGTTCTCTATATATTTTGGAAATGAGGCCTTTATCAGAACCTTTAACTATGAAGATGTTTTCCCAGTTTGTTGCTTCCCTTCTAATCTTGTTTGCATTAGTTTTGTTTGTACAAAGGCTTTTTAATTTGATGTAATCAAAATTTTCTATTTTGTGATCAGTAATGGTCTCTAGTTCATCTTTGGTCACAAATTTCTTTCTCCTCCACAAGTCTGAGAGATAAACTATTCTATGTTCCTCTAATTTATTTATAATCTCGTTCTTTATGCCTAGGTCATGGACCCATTTTGATCTTATGTTTGCAGATACTTTCAAAGAGAAATATTCTTTGCTCTGTACTGCTTGTCATCTTCTTATGCTCGGTATCATTTGGTCATCTCCAGTGTCATCTTTCTGCTTCAGTAATGTCAACCCTTGACTTAAAACTTGTTCTATCACCCACCATTATTATTTACATCATGAATATTATAATACTCTGACCATATAATTGTTTGATTTGAACTCCCCTTGTAGAGGACTGAAACTCCAAAAAGGTGTGCTTGAATCAGACAACCAAGCACTTAAGGCTAATTACCTATTTGATGTGAGACAATGACTCTATTAGCATATATTTGGATAAATGGCTCTTCTCACCATTGGTGCTGGATCAATGTTTGGTATTAAGATAATCATAGGCAAGGATTGGAGGGCAGAGAGGGAGAGGGGTCAGAGGCACTTGGTGGCAGGACTAGGAGGAGAGAGGCTGATGACTCTGGACCCAGAATCCAGGATACATCTTTGGCAAGCCGTGTGACAGCTTGCCTGCCTCTATCACTTCTCCCCTTAAAGACCAAGGACTTTAATTTATCCTGACTTTGGCTGACCCCGAGGCCCTCCAGGAAGCTAACCCATACTCTACACCTCTGACCTCTACTCCATTTAAGCTATTCCTGGTTAATGGAGCTTTTACCTGAATCTTGTCATCACTAGGACTTATTGAAGCTCTTCTGATCTGGAAGTCTGAAATTCTTTCTGACCAATTCTTCTACTTCAGTTCAACTTGCTATTTGTCCTATTATAATGTCCTTTTTTTTCTGTCAGTCTAAAACCTAGTTTTCATTTAATTTAATTCCCTGCTAGTCATTATAGTCATCATTAGTTATTCTTCCAGATTTTATGTTGGGCAATCCAGCAACTCAGCATTACTGGCCTGAGAGCTCTGAAGTGTAGATCTGGGATCTGCTGGCTGCACCAGGCCTAGCTTGCAATTCTGGGGAGCTAAGTCTGTGATCCTGTTCTGTCCTTATTTCATAGGTCTTGCTCTATTCACTTGTTTGTAGTTTGAATTTGTATCTTGGGCTATAAAGCAGATCTATGGTAGATTCATCTTCAGTTTCCCAAACACTGTTGGATTTGATGTTCTTAAATGTTATTGAATATGTTATTATGGGGAGAGTTGGACTATACTGCTTCTGACTACTCTGTCATCATGGCTTTTTGTCTATCTGTGTATTTTGTTTTTTCTTTATTTATTAAAATATATATTTTTAATGATGATTCTCCTTCTGTTCCTTCTGACCAGGGGACCCCAAAACTCTCTGAAAACTCCTTTAAGGAGAAAGCCTCCTTAAATCCTGCTTCTGTAAAGACCCCACCCAAGGGAAACAAGACAAACAGCTTCATTCTGTTATCTAGGTGGGGCTGGGTTGAGTTTGGAGCTGGAGAATTCCAACCCTATAGAGTTGAAGAGACACCCATTCACTTCTAAGATTTTCTATTCACTTCAGCTCAAGCTGTATCCAGCCCCATCAAGAACTGCCTCCAGCTTGTAGATAAAAAAAGCCAATTTTAAACTCAGTCCTTGCAGAGGACCTAATATGCCATCCCTGAAATAGCTCAATCTCTGCCCGCTGGAATGATATTCTCTTTCAGTGTTAACCCTCTCTTCATCCTCATCTGTTTCCCTAACGAGATTTTATACCTCTCTGTCGGGAGACTACTAGAAACTTTACTTCTTTTTCAGACCTTGCCACTAAGGAATTCAGCTTTTCTGTTCATGCATAGCAAAGGCTGACTTCCAATGACAATAATAAATCTCTTTTTATCAGTCTAGCTTTTTGGGTTTGTAAATTCCTTAACGAAAGGACCTCTGCATTCCCCGAGAGGGGGTTCCCACAACTCCCTACCCACATGCTGAATCTCAAAAGGGTTTAGGAGAGCCAGATCTCTTCATTTGGTTCCCTGAACCCCAAACCTGCCATTAATCTTATCATTTAACTCCCTGGCCACCAGGAATCCTGATCTCATCATTTTGATTCCCTGAATCTAATCTCACCACTCTTACCTATCTCCCTCTTTTCCATCATGAAGAAAGAAAGAAAAATAAAAGCCCTATTATAAAACAAATTCCTACTGAGCTCCAAAGTAATGTCTCAATCTCTACTATAAATAAATCATTTTTCAGGAGATAGGTAACATTGATGTGTTCTCTGTCATCAATTGATGTGATGTAATTTCCCTATTGAATAAATCCTTCTGTTTTTAAGATCAAACATAAGTTTCACAACTTAGGTCCAGCTAACTTTCTAACTTTATTTTTCATTACTTTCCTTCTTGCACTTTGTAGTTCAGTTAGTCTGGTCCTCTTATTATTCTTCCTACATGATGCTCCATCTTCTTTACTCAGATCTGTACATAGCTACCATTCATGCATAGAATTCTACTCAACTCACTCCTATGCTCCTTAGGATCTGTTCTTTCTTTCTTTCTTTTTTTTTTTTTTTTTTAAATAATCATAACTTTTTATTGACAGAACCCATGCCTGGGTAATTTTTTACATTATCCTTTGTACTTACTTCTGTTCCAACTTTTCCCCTCCCTCCCTGTGGTGTTCTCTTCTTTTTCTAAAACATGATGGTTCTCTGTGGGAGCAGGTTTCTTGGGGAGATTTTCTGGAGGCAGCCTTAGTTTCAGTTTGGAGTAATAATCACTTCAAATGCAGCCAGGGATTAAAGTACAGTCTTTTATCGTCACTTCCAAAATAGCCCGGTAAGCTCTAAGAAAATTAGAGGCCTATTTCCCTCCTTGGTTCCAAGAGCTCTTGTAGCTTGTCTGCCAACTTCAGCCTCCAGCTCTCTTTGAATCTTGCTTCTCCTCCAAATCCTTCATTCTGGCCGCCTGCAGTCTCTAGCTTGTCAATCTCCTGAACTGAAATCACTTAGCTAATTCAGCTCCTTTTATGCTCTTTTTAGAGGTGTAAACTCAAAGGTTGACTCCTCCTCTGAGAGTGGGATTATGGGAGGTGTGAATACACAAAGTTACAAAGTTAACTTTGTGAATCTCCCGTATTTGTGAACTCCAATGTGGGAGTTCTAATGTGTAAACTTTCTTAAAGGTGTGAGCTCTAATGTGTAAAGTCTTAAAGGTGTAAACTTAAACATTGTTTCTATCAACTCTAATGACTTAACACTTTGTAAGGATTCTAATAACTCCCTCCACCCCTTCCCCCAGATAGCAAGCAGTCCTATACATATTAAATATGTCACAGTATATCCTAGATACAGTATATGTGTACAGAATCGCTGTTCTTTCTTTTAAAAGCATCTTCATGCACTCTTTTTGTACTTACTCCAGCTGCTCATGGATAAACGTCCTCAGCTGCTGCATCTGGCCCATGGGCCGTAGTTTGAGGACCCTTCTTAGATCATCTGAGAGGGATGAAGTACTACCTCAGAGTTGTATTAATTTGCACTTCTCTAATTAATAGTGATTTAGAACATTTTTTCAAAGAAATGTCTTTAATTTCTTTATCTGAAAATTATCATTCGAATTCTTTTTACCATTTATTGATTGCAGAATAACTTGTAATCTTATAAATTTTAGTTCTCTATATTTAGAAATGAGGTCTTTATTAGGAATACTGGATATAAAAATTGTATTGGATTTGTTTGTGCATAACCTTTTTATTGTAATGTAATCAGAATTATCCATTTTGCATTTCATAATGTTTTTCTATCTCTTATTTGGTCATAAATTCCCCTTCTACACAGATCTGACAGGTAAACTATCCTTTGCTCTATTAATTTATCTTATAGTATCATCCTTTATATTTAAATCATGAATGCATTTCAAGCTGATCTTTGCATAGGGTGTAAGATACTGATTAGTGCCTAGTTTCTGTCATAATGTTTTCTAATTTTTTGTAGCAATTTTTGTCAAATAGTGAGTTCTTATCTCAGAAACTGGAGTCTTTAGGTTTGTCAAATACTAGATTAATATAGTCATTGACTATTGTGTCTTGCATACCTAACCTATCCCACTGATCTGCTACTCCTTTTTTTAGACAGTACAAAATGGTTTTAATGACTGCTATTTTATAATGTAGTTTTAATTATGGTATGGCTAGGTCACCTTCCTTTGCTTTTTTTTTTCCTATTTATTTATTCTTTTGATATTCTTTACTTTTTGTTCTTCCAGATGAATTTTGTTATTTTTTTACTAGGTCTATAAAGTAATTTTTTTGGCAGTTTCATTGGTATGGCACTGAATAAGCAAACTAATTTAGGTAGAATTAGCATTTTTCTTATATTAGGTTGGCCTATCCATGAGCAAGTGATATTTTTCAATCTAATTTTATGAAATGTATTTTGTAATTGTGTTCATATAGTTCCTGGCTTTGTCTTGGCAGGTAGACTCCCAAATATTTTATGTTGTCTACAGTTATTTTAAGTGGAATTTTGTTTTATATCTTGCTGCTGAGCTTTGTTGGTAACGTATAGAAATCCTGAGGGTTTACAAGGGTTTGTTTTTTATCCTACAACTTTGATGAAATTGTTAGTTGTTTCTAGTAGTTTTTAGGTGATTCTCTAGGATTCTTTAAATATACCAATATATCATCTGAAAAGAGGGATAATTTGTTTGCTCATTACCTATTTTAATTTTTTCAATTTCTTTTTTTTTCTCTCTTATTGCTAAAACTAACATTTCTACACAATATTGAACAATAGTGATCATGGGCATCCTTGTTTCATCCCTATTCTTATTGGGAATGCTTGTAACTTGTCCCCATTACATATACTTGCTGATAGTTTTAGATAGATGCTACTTATCATTTTAAGGAAAACTCTCATTGTTCCTATGTTCTCTAGTGTTTTTATTTGAAATGGGTGTTGTATTTTGAAAAAAAAAAATTTGCATCTTTTAAGATAATCATATGATTTCTTTTAGCTTTGTTAGTAATATGGTCATTTATACCGATAGTTTCCTGATATTAAGCCAGCCCTGCTATCCTAATGTAAATCCAACTTGGTCATAGTATATTATCCTGGTTTTGCTGTAATCTCTTTGCTAATGTTTTATTTAAATTTTTTACATCAATATTCATTAGGGAAATTGGTCTGTAATTTTCTTTCTCTGTTTTGGCCCTTTTTGGTTTAGCTGTCAGCACTATATCTATGTCATAAAAGGAATTTGGTAGGACTCCTTCACTTATTTTTCCAAATAGTTTATATAGCATTGGAATTAATTGTTTTTTAAATGTTTGATGGAATTCACTGGTAAATCCATTTGACCTTGAGATTTTTTTTTCTTAGTAACTCATTGATAGCTTGTTCAATTTCTTTTTCTAAAATGACATTTTTTAATATTTTATTTCCTCTTCTGTTAATCTGGACAATGTATATATTTGTAAATATTCATTTATTTCACTTAGATTATCAGATTTATTGGCATACAATTAGGTAAAATAACTCCCAATTATTGCTTTAATTTCTTTTTCACTGATAGTAAGTTTACCCTTTTCATTTTTGATACTGGTAATTTGGTTTTCTTTCTTTTTTTTCTAATAAAATCAATCAGCAATTTATTTGTTTGGATTTTTTCATAAAACTATTCTTAATATTATTTATTAGTTAAGTAGTTTCTTACTTTCCATTTTATTAATCTCTTTGTTGATTTTCAGAATTTCTAATTTGGTATTTAATTGAGTTTTTTTATTTGTTCTTTTTCTAGCTTTTTTAGTTGTATGTCCAGCACATTGATCTTCTCTTTTTCCATTTTATTCATATAAGCATCTAGAGAATATAAAATTTATCCTGAGAATGACTTTTATCGCATCCCATAACTTTTGATATGTTGTCTCGTTACTTTCATTCTCTTGGGTGACATTATTGACTACTTCTGTGATTTGTTCTTTGACCTACCCATTCTTCAGAATTAAATTATTTAGCTTCCAGTTAATTTTTGTTCTATTTTTCCATGGCCTTTATTACACATAATTTTTATTACATCATCATCTGAAAAAGATGCATTTAATATTTCTGCTTTTCTGCATTTGAATGTGAGGTTTTCATGCTCTAATATATGGTCAATTTTTGTGTAGGTGCTACTACCATTGAGAAAAAAGTATACTCCTTTCTATATCTATTCAGTTTTCTCCCAAGATCCATTATACTTAACTTTTCTTTGTTTTTCAGAATTTTGCTCTCAAGATTTTATCATTCTTCTTAGACCAGATCTTTCTATAAATTTTTAAACCATATTATTCTGCCTATACTTTATTCCCCTTTCCAGTTAGTTTCCAAGCATTTATCTTCCTTCTCTTCCAGTGATGTTTTAAGACTTCATGGCTAGATTTCAGGGGATCTTTGACTTAGAACTTTTAATATTTTGATAATGTGTAATATTAATAGTTTCCTTTGTTACCCTGTGTATTTTACTTGCTGAATTTAAAAACATTATTTTGAGAAGAGACACATGGGTTTCACAACGCTTTCAAAGTTGTCAATAACAGAAAAAAGATTACCAAATTTTTCTTTTAAAAAAAATACAGAGAATTAATTTCAATTTAATTTTTTTAAAAAAAATCAACTTATCAACAAGCATTTATTAAGAAACTACTCTAATTGAAGTACTGTGCAAGGCTCAGTGCAAGACTGAGATGAAATAGTCCCTGTCCTCAAGGAAGGACCTTATGTTATATTGAATGAGACAACATATACATGTATTTGCATAAGCCAAAAAATATAAAAGATAAGTATATGGTGAGAGAAGCATCATCAGCTGAGAGAACCCAGGAAAGGCTTCATGTAGATTGTGATACTTGAACTGAACTTTCAGGAAAGCCAGCCTCTGGAATAGCTGGTGTAAAGATGTCTTTATGCCTTTTGTGCCTTTCATCTTTGGCTTCCTGAGCACTATTTCAGGTTATCCAACCAGTGATAATAGGTTGTCATTGCTCTGGAAACAAAGGGAATTATATTCTGGTTACAGTTCATTTAAAGTAAACTAGAATGTGAAAATCTGAATTTGTACCTTATTAAAACTAAGGAGCTTTATTTTCAGTTTTCAAAAGGTTTACAATTTCTTTTTTCTGATCCTCTCTCTAATCCGAATACTTTCCATCTAAGATTTATGTATCATTTTTCTACCTATTTGTTTTTATGTTATCTCCATCACTAGTAATGTGTGCTTGGTGAGAGGAAGCATTGGTTTTGTTGCCTTTTTTCATCTCTCCAGGGCTTTTTAGTAGAATGACTGGCACATAATAGGCACTTAGTAAATACTTATTGACTTGATTTTTCACTAATAATTTTTTGTATTGAAAATTGATTTGTAGAAATATATCTATTAGTTTTCATGTTTCTAAGCAGTTCACAAAGTGGATGTTGCTGTGTAATTTGGAGGAATCAGTGTGGTAATCATCAATAATGAAAGGTTAGGGGAAATTAGCAAGGAAAAAGTTAAGGTAAGCAAGGAAAATAAACTTGCTTAGTGTAAACTAATTAGAGAACTTACTGGATTTAGTCTTTCCTCTAAAAAAAGAAAGACAATCAAATATCGCTGAACTAGGAGTCAAAAGACCCAAGATCAAGTGCTACTTCAGACATTTAACCTATCTGTTTAATTCTCACTACTCACTTAGCCTCTCTCAGCCTTATTTTCTTTATCAATAAAATGAGGCACTTGGGTTTGATGGCTTTCTCAGATCCCTGCCTGCTCTAAATATGGGATCTTAAGAACTTGGGCTAGAGAATCTTATAATGTATATTTTATCTTTAAAATTCTCTGGTCTCATTATAATTTGTGTTTGACAAACTGAGGATTTGGTTTTTATTTAATGAAAAAGCATTACAGAGTGTATATTGATTACACTCTTAATCTATTGTGATAAACTATAAATCTATTGTGAATTAGACTTTTTATTAACCTATCTCATTTTACTACTTATTACATATTTATATAATTTTCTGCTACATAGTAGTATTTTGAATGAATAGATCTTTATTTTTTAAGAGTATAAAATTTATATTTTTCTCTAAGACTATCCTTTTGTTTTTCTTTTGGGAATTACTAAGGTTTTACTGTAATTCCAGTGATAATGAAAAGGGCTTTGGGTGTGTTTCTTCCCTGTTCTTCCAGTATTTCTCCACAGCACATTGATTTTTCGTTTCTGACATGGTCCTTATTGCTCCCTACTGAATTTTGAAAATCAAATCCAAGCTAACTAACCAACTAAGCCAGGAGAAGAATGCTGAGCGGCCCCTTTTTTGGCTTTTTGGCTTAATTATCTCCACTGTAACTTTTTGGGACTCATCCCATGGTCTGAACAAATGGTTTGCTTTATTCTAATTTGAAAATGCCAAGTAAAATCTTGCCATGTTAAAACTCTTGTCTGAGATTTTTATACAAGAACCAATACTGTAGAATTCACTTTATGAAGACATTTGTCAATGCAAAGGAAAAGAGTAATTATTGGAACTAATTTCTTTTTCCTAAAATGGTTCCTCTGCCTTAATCAGTTTGGAATCTTTAACCTTCAGCTATCCCATTTATACATATGTACATATATATCTTATTGTTTTCACTTTTTTGCTTTTATCCAAGCTACTAAGTGGCTATCTACAGCTTCCTGGTCATTCCATATCTTTAATTTTTATCAGTAGTCCTATGCCAGGTGCTTTCTTCGTGTAATCCATTCTATTATTAATTTTCTAATGCTGCTCCCTTTGGTCCAAATGTATTTAATAATTTCCCCTATTTTAATATTTTCATATGGAAAATATTTATGAAGATAACAGAACTGTAAGAAATGAAAAACAGAACATTTTAAGATCTTGAATATTTAAGAAAATTGTTTTTTATTAAAGCTTTTTAATTTTTAAAAGATATGCATGGATAATTTTTCTTTTTTTTTTTTCATGGTTAAAATTTATTTATTTATTTTTCTTTTTTTTTTTTTTAATTTTTTAATAACTTTTTATTGATAGAACGTATGCCAGGGTAATTTTTTACGGCATTATCCCTTGCATTCACTTCTGTTCCGATTTTTCCCCTCCCTCCCTCCAGCCCTTCCCCCAGTTGGCAAGAGTCCTTTACATGTTGAATGGGTTGCAGTATATCCTAGATACAATATATGTGTGCAGAACCGAACAGTTTTCTTGTTGCACAGGGAGAATTGAATTCAGAAGGTATAAATAACCCGGGAAGAAAAACAAAATGCAAGCAGTTTATATTCATTTCCCAGTGTTCTTTCTCTGGGTGTAGCTGCTTCTGTCCATCTTTGATCAATTAAGGCTCTCTTTATCGAAGAGGTCCACTTCTATCAGAATACATCCTCAAACAGTATCGTTGTTGAGGTATATAATGATCTCCTGGTTCTGCTCATTTCACTCAGCATCAGTTCATGTAAGTCTCGCCAGTCCTCTCTGTATTCATCCTGCTGGTCATTCCTTACAGAACAATAATATTCCATAACATTCATATACCACAATTTACTCAACCATTCTCCAATGGGCTGGATAATTTTTCAACATTAACTCTTGCAAAACCTTGTGTTCCAATTTTTCCTCCCTTTCTCCTCACCTCCTCTCCTAGGTAGCAACTAATCCAATATATGTTAAAAATGATAAAAAATATATGTTAAATACAATATGTGCATACAATATTTATACAATTATCTTGCTGTACAAGAAAAATCAAATCAGAAAGAAAAGATGAGAAAGAAAACAAAATGCAAGCAAACAACAGCAAAAAGATTGAAAATACTATGTTGTAATTATTCTCAGTTCCCACAGTTCTCTCTCTGGGTGTAGATCATTGGAACTGGTCGATTCAGATGATTCAGAGTCTTATTGTTGAAAAGAGCCACATCCATTAAATAGTCTTGTTGTTATCATGTACAATGATCTCCTGATTCTGCTCATTTCACTCAGCGTATCAGTTCATGTAAGTCCCTCCACGCCTCTCTGAAATCATCCTGCTGTTCTTTTCTGATAGAACAATAATATTCCATAACATTCATAAGGTATTCAGCCATTCTCCAACTGACAAGCATCCACTCAGTTTGCAGTTTCTTGCTACTACAAAAAGGGCTGCCAGAAACAGAAAATTATTTTTTCTATTGGTTGTTTTTGTTGCCTGCATTTTCTATTAACATCTGAGCGATTGAGATAATTTTTTTAAAAAAGATAAAATGTAGCAGGCAATATGACCATCAGGAATTTAATAATGTTGACCAAAAAAGTGGTAGACAAATGGCTAAAATACAGGAATTTTGTTTATGGAAATAGAGAAATTTATAAGAATTGTTTACAACCAAGTAATAGCTTCCAGAAATTATAGAAATATTATCCTCAAGTAACCTGGTATTCAATAAGATGATGAAAAAAAAGATATAAACTTTGCAGCACACACTGAAAGCTATAAAAATTTAGCACCTATTGAATACTAAGCAAGACAACACCTGTTGGATAAAATAATATGTTGGTAGTTCTCTCTCTTTCTTGAATTAACAGATAACATATCACCAAACTCCAAATATAGAACTCAAGACACCTTTGGGAATTCAGCCAATAAACTCTACTGTAACCATATCATTGTCATAGACAAGCCCCTTGGACATAGCAGTGATCCATAAGAATGTTTTAAATACATGACACCATATCAAATGCTTATACTCTCTAAGAGACATGGAACGAAAAGTTTCAAATTGTTGAGATTTTGCAAAAGAAATCAAAATCTTGTGGGAATAGAATGAAGTACCTATCATTCATCTACTCCTAAAATATACTGAAGATGTCATCAGAGAGTCTGCAAAAGATGAACTTGTAATCCAGTTATTCATTTTTTTCATTATTCATTTCAAAAAGCTGTTATTTTGTGAATAACAGCCCCAGGGTCATTTCTTAGCTGAATTTCATTAAAAATGCAAGTGTGATAACAGCAATAACAACAAAAACTATAGTAATAATACTTTCTAAGACTGTAAGTAGCAAGGCAAGATATTGATCAGCTTTTGTGCTCCTCAATTTAGGACTCATTTACTAATGAAGTCACAAGTGCATTCCTGGAATAATAACTGCTCCTGGTTATCTTCTAGATAAAAACTAAAGCCCTCAGATCCAAGAATGAAAATAAAAGAATACATGGACTACTTCCATATGGACCCTGCCTGCAATACTGTGACAAAGAAATATTGGACAAATTGATTAACTCTTAATATGCAAAGCACATAGTATGCCCAACTCCAGGCATTTCCACTGACTATCACCCAAGTATCTTCTCCCTTTTCTTCTCCATGTCCTGGCTGGCTTCCCTGACTTTGTTAAGATCCAAACTAAAATCTCACCTTCTATGGAAAACTTTTCCCAATCCCTCTTAATTCTAGTACCTTCCCTCTATTGATTGTTGATACTGTATATGCTCTATATATGTACATAGTTAATTTGTATGTTGTCATACTTGCTACATTGTGCCTTATTGAAGGCAGTGGGTCAGTCTTTTGCCTTTCTTTGTATCATCATGTAGTATAGTACCTGGCATATAGTAGGTGCTTAATACATTTTTATTGACTTGCTGATTAATTGATAGATACAAAAGATCTCTCTTTTTAATGGAAACAATGAAATATAAATATGTAGTTATAAACATATGATAGATGTGTATAGGGTATGCTAAAAGTCATAATGTCGTTTTAACCTTTTTTAATTCTACAAGCATAAAGGCTACAAATATACAAACATCATTTGAAAGTTTAAGTATTTTAAGTTTCTTTTATATTCATTTACTTTTATGGATTTTGAAAAATGGATTCTTAATTTTATAAGATGAGGCATATGGCCTATTCATTGTGTGTGCAGCAATTTCCTTATGACATTTTATTCAGCACATAGAGAAAGTCTTCATACTTGGCCACTTGGGTCACCTGAGTTATCTCCAATAGACTTTTCTTAAGGACTCACACTGAAATTTCAATTTTTGGATGATGCTAAGGCTAGGATAACAAATTCAATCTTTACAGTCACTAAGCAGCCTCTATTGAAAGTGTTTACCAAGTTCAAAAATCATCTAGAATGACATATAGAAAGATAGTGGTTATGTTGAATTTTAATAATAGGCATTAATATTTAAAATTTTAAATTATTAAACATTCATATTCTTGTTTTGAAAGTTTTTCAAAACTTCAAAACTTAATATCTTTGTCAGTTTTTTAAAACTAAGACTTGTGATTTCTTTAAAAGTAATGAAAGGTAATTTCAGAGAGCAGCTGGGGGGAGCTGAGAAGAGCCTTTTGTGAAAGTGGGATTTGTGAAAACATTTTTACTTCCAAAGGATCTGATAAAGTCCACATTTCTAAAATATAGAGAGAATTGATTAAAATTTATAATAGTTCAAGCCATTCTCCAATTGATAAATGGTCAAAGGATATGAACAATTTTCAGATGAAGAAATTAAAACTATTTGTAGCCACAAGAAAAGGTGTTCCAAATCACTATTGATTAGAGAAATGCAAATTAAGACAACTCTGAGATACCACTACACACCTGTCAGATTGATTAAGGTGACAAGAAAAAGTAATGATGAATATTGAAGGGGATGTGGGAAAACTGGGACACTGATACCTTGTTGGTGGAGTTGTGAATGGATCCAACCATTCTGGAGAACAATTTGGAACTATGCTCAAAAAGTTATCAAACTGTTCATACCCTTTGACTCAGCAGTATTTCTACTGGGTTTATATCCCAAAGAGATCTTAAAGGAGTGAAAGGGACCTGTATGTGCAAAAATATTTGTGGCAACCCTTTTGTAGTGGCCAGAAACTGGAAATTGAGTGGATGCCCCTCAATTGAAGAATGGCTGGATAAATTGTGGTATAGGAATAATTATGGAACATTATTGTTCTGTAAGAAATGATCATCAGGATGATTTCAAAAAGGCCTGGAACGACTTACATGAACTGATAGTAAGTGAAATGAGCAGAACCAAGAGATCATTGTATACGGCAACAACAAGACTATATGATGATCAATTCTGATTATGAACATGGCTCTCTTCAACAATGAGATGATTCAAATCAGTTCCAATTGTTCAGTGAAGATGACGATAAAGAGAGTCATCTACACCCAGAGAGAGAGCTCTGTGGGAACTGAGTGTGGACCACAACACAACACTCTCATTCTATGATGTTGTTTGCTTGCATTTTGTTTTTTCTCAGTTTTTCTTTTTCTTCTTTCTTGATCTGATTTTTCTTGTACAACAAGATAACTGTATAAATATGTATATACGTATTGGATTTAACATTTATTGGGATTTAACATGTATAGTGGGATTTATGGTACCATGAAGAAAGCCTGGAAAAGTAAGAGACAAAGGAAAAGAAGGAAGGCAATCCAAGCGTGGGAGGATAGCCAGTGCAAAGATGCAGAGGCCAGAGAGGAAGATAGAAGGCCAGGTTAACTGGACTATAGAATATTTGGAGATGAAATGTAAGAAGGCTGGAGAGTTAGGAGAAGCCAAGTTGTGAAGGCCTTTGATACTAAATAAGGAGTTATATTTGGTCCTCGCTGTACTTGAGAGCCATTAGAGTTCTTCTGATGGAAAGGGGGTTGGTACTGGGGGTTGAGTTCACATTGGGTCTCAGATACTTAACCTTTTCTAGAGGTGTGATCCTGGACAAGTTACTTAATACCAATTGCCTCACCAAAAAAGAAAAAAAAAGGTCTATAGGACATTCACACAGATTTCTTTATAGAAGAGGAGGAAGTTAAAATAGCACTACAAGACCTGACAATTCCTATAAGAAATTGCAGGAAGATTTTCTTTAAATAATTGCCCGCTGGGAAATTCTCTCTTTCAAAGGAACTCTGCTACTCCTGGGATCCTTTAACTGTAAATAATCTGCCTACAGTTGTACAGGTAAAATATATCATGAGATCATAGCTCTAAAGCTGATACCAACTTCAGAGACTATCGCAGTCAAATCCTTCATTTTACAGATAAGAAAACTTCAGTGAGTCAGAAGTAGCATCTGGTGAGACTTGAGCCTGTGTTTCTGTGAGGCCGAGTTTTCTCTTCACTGTGCTTACACACCTTAATAGCCATTTAATTTTATTTCAATTGAACAAATCGCACTAATTTCTTTATCTTAAGGAAAACAATTTTATATAATGATTAAATAAAGGGTGTGGTTTGAAATCATCCAGTATATTTGAAATAGTGTTATGTAGAAATCCTGCAGAATAACCTAAACTGGTTTAAAAAGTAATACAAGAGCAGCTAGATAGCACAGTGGGTAGAGCACCAGCCCTGAAGTCAGGAGGACCTGAGTTCAAATGTCGTCTTCCTAGCTATGTGACCCTGGGCAAGTTATTTAACCCCAATTGCCTCAGCAAAAAAAAAAAAAAAAAAAAGTAATATATAACTAGTAATAATAGCATGTATGTATATATGTATGCCTATATGTATATACACATATGGCATGTACTAAGGAGTTTTCTTACCATGATGCTTTGTACATAGATACTTGATAAATTCTTGTTAAATGAATGACAGTTTTCTCCCATGATGTCATCTCATTTATGATATCTTTATTTTTTTCCTGAAAAAAAATTTTTTTTAAACAACCCAGAGTTTATTTTCATACTTAGGTAAATATCAGCCAAACAATCATAACAAACTTGGAGTGATTTCTACAGTGTTTATCTGAAGAATAGTCTGTGGTCTCATAAAAACTTTGTTTTTTCTGAAGGTATCTTTCTTTTATAATATTTTCCTGCCAACGTTAAGTAGCAGCAGCCTTTTTGAGAATAAAAACATATAGCTGTCATATCCATCCACAAAAATTAAAATATAGATGTATTGTTGGTCCTCTGAACATTCAACTGCAGTTGTTGCTTTGTGTTGTTTTGCTTCACTTTTTCAGGGAGAACAGTTTTTGTTTTCTGTTTGTCTCCTATGTTAAAAACAGTTTATCAGTTTGTTTGTTTTTTAAGTATAGGGGGAATCTGGTCTCAGATATTTAACACTTCCTAGCTCTGTGATCCTGGGCAAGTCACTTAACTAACCCTAATTGCCTCAGGAGGAAAAAAAGTTTAGGAGAAAAGTGTTAAGTAAACTTGACAGAGGTGATGGATTTAAGGTACAGAATGAGACATTTCTATACATGGCCATTGGGAGAATTTATTTTTATTACATATTTGATTTGATTATTTTTGATAAAAAAATTTCAAAAAAGCCACATCAAACCTTAAATGGCAAGTAGGTCATGGATAGAGCTGTTTCTACATATAGACTTAGATTCTTGCTCATCATTTCTGTCCTCTAGTGATGGGGACCCGAAAACAGCAGTGGGCACGGAATCAGAAAATAAATGCTTCCATTTTTAAAGATTCCCTCTTTGGAGAAATGAATGTATAGATACTAAGCCTCTGTCTATGATGCCTAAAGCCAAATCAGGTGATATATTAAACTCACTAGAAAGGATTGGTTTCATTATCTTGAAGAAATACATGAATGCCTTGCATAGAAGAGTGTAACTTTTTGAAGTTTGGAATGTTCTAATACTGTTTGACTATTTGGTAATTTCATGAAAATAGAGCAAACAAACCTCTAAATTGCAGACTATTAATTAAAACAGTTCCTTTTCAGTATTGTGAACAAATGAGAAGACATAGATTTTAAAAGTAAGAATAGAAGTTTTATATATACTTGGAAATTGAAACTATATCAGAGTTCACTATTCTTATTGTCACTTGTTACTGTCATTTTCAGAAATGCATAAAAGGAAAATTTTAGTTACTAATTTGATAAACAGAAAATCATTTTTAGTTTTTCTCTGTTCTTTGATAAATTGTTGTCAAATGACATTTCATTTAGTAAAAATAGTAATCTTGTTAAATTGTATGGATTCAAATATTATACCTTCACTTTACGTTGTTTATTCACTGTTTTTGCCAGTCTCATAAAGCAAATTAGATTGACCTAGCTTATTTTAAAAGTTCAGTTTGTTAGGGTATGAGCAATGTTTTGAAATATTTTAGCTTTTATTTTGGAAATCAGAATTATTATTATTATTTTTGCTGAGACAGTTGGGCCTAAGTGACTTGCCCAGGGTCACACAGCCAGGAAGTGTTAAATATATGAGGCCAGATTTTAACTCAGATCCTCCTGATTTCAGGGCTGGTGTTCTGAATGCTCTATCCATTGTGCCACTTAGTTGCCCCAGAAATCAGAATTTTTTTAAATGATGTATTTGCAATATTTTTACACAGCCTACTTTTTTTAATCTAAATACTTCCCCAATCCTCAAGGTAGGAAGATGTAAAAGTGGAGTGGGTGGGGAAAATAATATATCCAGGCCTATCCTTAATCCATTCTTTGCATAGCTGCAACATTGATATTCCTTTTTTAAGTTTAGTGACATATTTGTTTTTATATAACTAAGATTTCTCAGTATATATCCTCTCCTCTTCTATCCCAGATAGCCATACTTTTGAACAGAATAGAAAAAAAGAAAAAAAAAATCAGCAAAACTAAAGATCACTTAAACTTTCTTACATTTTATGCAGGTTTATTTCCCCATATCTGCAGAGAAGTGGAGAATGGAGGAAGATACTCTCTCGTGTCTTTACTTTGAGGTCAAACTTAATGATTGTTATTTCTTGACATTCAGTCTAGATTGTTTTGCTGTTATTCTCTCCCCTCACATTTTAAAAATTCTATATGCTATTTTTCTGTTTGGACTTGCTTTACTTTCTGTCAGTTCAAATAAATTTTTTTCTTGTTTTTTTTTTTTTTTTGTATTCATCATATTCCTTGATTTTTAGAGCAAGACGGCCTTCCATTACATTTTTGTAGTTCAGTTTGTTCAGGTGTTCCACAAAGGATGGGCATATACTTTGTAGTTTTTTAGCCACAACATGACCCCTCCTTTTCTCACAGTGCCAGAGTCCTAGTTAAGGTTTCATCCCTTCTTACCTGTTCTAGTGTACTAAGTCTCCAATTTTGCCTCCTTGACTCAGCTTTCCCCTCATTCCAGTATATCCCAAACATAGCTGCCATGAAAATTTCCCTAATGTTCAGATCTGACCATGTCAATCCTGTAATCAACAAATTCCAGTGGCTTCTTAGTAGAGAACTTTAATCTAAAGCCTTCTTGACATTGAAAGATCTTTACAATCTTACTTCGTTCTCCCTTTCTAATTTTCTTACGTGTTTCTCCTCCCTTCAGTCTTTGTTCAATCAGTAGTCCATATTTATACATCAAATGTATCATCTTTTATGTTTCTGTGTCTCTGTATGGACTGGCCCCCCATACTTGGAAAGCATTTTCTCCTCACTGCTACTTCTTGGAATTTTAGTTTCATTTGTAACTCAGCCCACTGAGCCTTTCCAAGTCCCCCCAGCTGCTACAATATTGACCCCTCCTCTCCTTACCTACCTTGGATTAATTTTGCATTTATATATGAATGTGTGCATGTGTATATACTTATGTTTCATATATAAGCCTCTCCCATCAGAATGTAAACGCAAAGAGAACAGAGTCTGTCTTTCTGCTTGTATTTGAATTCCAGTGCTTAGCACAGTGCTTGGCTCAGATTAAGTGCTTCTCTATAATAGAAAATGTTATGTGTTTTATGTGTTTTGATACTCTTTGACAGCTGATGAGGCATATAGCTCTAATATATTTCTCCAAATAAAAATTAAAAAGAAAACAAAACTCTTATATGTGAACTGATGCTAAGTGAAGTGAGCAGAAACAGGAGAACATTGTACACTGTAACAGGAAAATTATATGATGATTAGCTATGATAGACTTAGCTCTTCTCAGCAATATGATCCAAAACAATTCCAGGAGACTTTGAAAATGCTGTCTGCAGTGAAAGAGAAAACTGTGGAGACTGAATGTAGATCAAACGCTACTATTTTTTACCTTTTTTCTTTTTCATATATATTCCTTTTTTGTCTCATAGTTTTTCCCTTTTGTTCTTCTTTTTCACAATGTGACTAATATGGAAATATATTTAAAATGATTGTATATGTATAACATAGGTCAGATTGCTTTCTGTCTTGGAGAGGGAGGAAATAAGGAAGGAATGAAGAAAGATATTTACATATTGGTCATATTGTGAAAGAAAAAGCAGAGCAAAAGGGATGAGAAAGAAAAAGCAAAAAAAACCCAAAAAATAAAAATAGTATGCTTTGAATTGTTCAAATAAATCTACATTTCTGGTTTTTCTTGGGTCTTATGTTTGTTTGCATTTCAGAGTTCTTACTTAAGTAATTAATTTGAAGATAGATTTAGTAATGCTATCCTAACACTATAAATTACCTCATCAGTTGGCACAGATGTATATCTCTCACCCACAGAGGGGAATGAACTGAGTTAAATGCACCCCCAGATACCCCTGTACTGATGGGCAAGGTCATCCTGTGCTCTGTGTGCTTGATTAGCAGGTTTATATCTGGCTTCAAGGAATTTTTCCAGCTCATGTAAGATGAGAATGAGAATTGTATTGCTATGGCATTTCTCTCAGATGTCAAATAACTGTTGTTGTTCCTCTCCCCGTTAAAATCTTTGTTACTTTTACTATGACATGCTTTTATAACAAGACTCATATGTTAGCGCTATTAAGCCATCAATTCATAGGAACTATTCTTCTTTTGGGTCTAAAGATATCTTATACAGTGGTGATGGGTATAATGGGCTGAGGCTTGAGTTGATGCACTGAGGTCCCAAGCATGTGAGGCTAAATAGTAATTGGACCATACTCTATTAATATATAAGCTTGGAGAAAGAATGGCCCCCGCCTACTCTTTGTGCAAGTCCTGATGTGTTGTATAGGAAATGACTATTTTGGTGGGTGGAGGCAGGGGAGTGGAAAGGGAAGCGGAAAGAGAGACTGCTGGCTGCTTTCTTGACACAGCTGCTCGCATTGCTATCACTACCGCCCTTCACTTGCAGTCCCCCTTCACCTCTGCTGGCTGGCTTCCTGTCACAGCTGCCCATATTGCTATCGCAATCCCCCTTCACCTCAAAAAGAATAAAGATTGAAGATTTTCCCCTTAATCTGAATTCCTGACTCTGGCTAATTTTAAATATGCCATCATCACAGATGGGGGGTGGGGTGGGGGAGGTATTCCCTCCCCCCTCCCCCCCCCCCAGTAAAGTGTTCATTTACTCTTGAATTTTAGGAAACACAATTAATAAGTATTTATTAAGCACCTATCTGTGCTAAGCACTGTGCTAGACAAGAGATACAAAGACAAAAGTGAAAATAATAAGCTCCTTAAAGAAACTTAAAATCTATCAAAGGAGGCAGGTACATACAGACATTTACAAAACAGATAAAATGACTTGGAAGGAGAAGACAGTAGTAGTAGCTGGACAAATCAAGGAGAAGCTTTATATCCATGGTGGCCTAGAGTTGAGCTTTAAACGAAAGAAAAGGTTCTGACAAATGAAGATGACTAAGTCTTGCCTATCAATGCAGAGGCATAAAGGTGAGAGGTGGAATCCCCTGTATGAAGAGCATCAACAGGATTGACTGTGGAGGTGGGGATATTGCAATAAGGCTATAAAGTTAGGTCAGGGCTAGGATTAAAAGGTCCTATGTAGAAAATCCTTCATACTATTAGCTCTTTGTAGGAAGCTAGATATTTTGGCGGCAATGTAGGTTTTTAGGCCTCAAGAGTACTACTGAATGCATGGTTACTGTAATTTGCCAAATGATAATATTAATGATCTGGCAGGATTAATACTTCTTTCAAGAGTTATTTACTCCTAGGGACTAATTACTTACTGGGAGGATTTAGTTGATGAATAAATATAGTTCTACCAAAGAACCAGGAAAAATGTATGACCTCATTTAGAATTAATGATCTACTGTTCAAAAACAAAACAAAACAAAACAAAAACCCTTATATTAAGTATCCTAATAAAGATTTAGTGAACTGAAGAAAGTCACTCTTCCACAGATTTGGGGGTTCTTTATAGTCAATACCTGTTGTTCATATATGTATATTGTATAGTATAGTAGAAAGAGACTGAATTCAAAGTCAGAAGACAGGGCTTTCTGGTACAAGCATGATTGGCCTATATTAGACCAATCATTTCGTCTCTTTTTGCCTTCATTTTTCATCTGTAAAATAGGAATGATATGTATGCTTTACCTAGCTGAAAGAATTGTTGTGTATGATAATAGAGAATGGGATAATAAATGGACAAATAATTGGTAAGAAAAGTATTCTATAAATGTGAGAATTTATAAAGTAATTTGAAGTGCATCTTTCTCAATACACTTTGAAAAGCATGCAGTGATTGTTATCCCTTTTCCCTTACTATCAGGGTTTTGCTATATTATTTTCCATTTAGTCTGTTTATAGATGGATGAGATGGCATGGGAATGTAAGAAACTTTGTCAAATGACATAACCTTTTCCAATTCCTCAGAAGTCAAACTAAAGACATTGCAGGTTTGAGGGTTTTTGTTCTTTTTTTCTTACAATATTAATGTTGAGGAAAAATGTCTTTATGAGATTATGGAGAGTATGCTTTTTGTTTTATCTTTTATTTATAATAAATAATTTGAGTTTTTCAGTTACAAAATTGTCATTTCACACTGGTGAATTTTAGAATGCCTTTATGTAAAATGTTCATATTTATTTAAAGAATATATAAAAAAAAGAATGTATTATCTATAATTTTTTCTTGTTTTTTTCTTGTCAGCAACTTGAATTAGTGGAACCTAGTGGTTGGATTCATGTTCCTTTAACTGATTCACATAAGAAGCCAATTCGCACATTCATGATACAGATTGCTGTTCTAGCCAATCACCAGAATGGAAGAGATACTCACATGCGACAGATTAAAGTATACACTCCTGTGGAAGAGAGCTCCATTGGTAAATTTCCTAGATGTACAACTATTGATTTCATGATGTATCGTTCAATAAGGTGAAATTTTTAAAAAATGAAATGGGAAGCTAATAATGTGAAGTCTTTGTTATTCCTTTCTATTGATACTGTTTAAGGTATCTTCCAGTAGGGGAAAGGGTAGAGAATAAAAATGGTAAATTATATTGTATAATCTTATATATCTAAAATGCTTTTTGTTGTTGTTTCATTTTAATAAATAATTTAAATACATTTCAGGTTGCGCTTTCTTTTTTCATGTCAAATAACTTCATTTTGTATTTCTATAAACTTTACTTTTGAAACATTTTGTATTTTTAAAAATATATACAAAAAGTCACATTTGCCTTCTATTAGAAATGTAATTGAAGAAAAAGCTTTGAGGGAATTTTTGTTTGTTTTTTAAACTAACTTACCAGGTGATTACTTCATGCATAAGGATATTTCATTGACTTTACTATAAGTTTGGGATAAAATCCAAAAATATGTTCTGTTAATAGGTATGGTCTTTAATAGGTCATAGCTATTACCTTTTTTTTTTTTCCTGCCCAAAGGAAGTTTATTCTTTTAATAAGATCGATCTTTTAGCTGTTATAAGTTTTTAAAAGGGACTCCATTGTGGTAAAAAGCATGTTTTACTTTTGCGGAAAAGGTTATTATTTTAACTGGTTTAAGTGGGTTTCACCCTTCTACATAATTGGAACTGTAGTAATAATTTAGCAAAAGGAAGTGAACATTTATGAAACTATTCCATATGGTCCTCTTATTAAATTTGTATTCCATATGGTCCTGTAACTATAGCCTGGTTTATAATGAAAGTGTTACACATGTGACTGGCATTACAAAGAGTATGCAAAACATATTCCTTTACTTCCTAGAATGGTCCTCTATAATATAATAAAGTAGAAATATAAATTTAAAAAGAAAAATAAAACTTAACTTGCTTTACTACTACCTGCTTCTTTGGCACTTGATCCAAAGATAAGTCCACAAATAGCAAGGTGATAGTTAGGGACTGGGATATTAGGAGATGATGCCGCAATCATTTCCTTCTACAGTAACTCTTAAGCTTTAAGTACTGAAATAGCAGTGGGAAAACTGCACTATCTATAGGTGGTATTCTCTTAGCTTGTGTTTAAGGGTCATGTTCAGTCTAATTATTATCTTAAAATGTGGTAAAGTGAATTTTGTGATCTTGCAATCTCTGTCTTTCTGTCTCTTCTCTTTGTCTCCCTCTCCTCTTTTTTATTTGAGGGTGGGGGTAATGCCTTTATTTCAGGGGAAAACTGGGATCAGTAGGAAGCTTCATACACAAAACGGTATGGTAGAAGAAATCTTTTTTCTTAAGGAGTGGGAAGCCAGGGAGTTCTCTAAGTAGTTTCTAAGAACCTCAGAATCTAGTTCCTAATATATGGGTGGCCTGAGACGTAGAGCAAGAGATGATTTCCTCAGAAGTTATAAGGACTGGCCCAACAGAGACCATTCTATTCCCCTTATAGATTTAAGGGACATAGAGACGAGGATATTTAGAGCTGGTTACTGGTCAAGAAATCTAGCATATTCCAGAACATACTGAACAGACTGAGCTCCTGGATTTACCAGGCAATGGCCTAAATTATATTAAGATCAGAACCAACAAAGGAAGCTTAAATTTTGAGAGACTGACTTCATTTTATTAGGTAAAGGACAAGATATCCTTGTAGATTTCCCAGTCAAAAAAACATCCTAAAAACTGACTAGAACCATATTACCTGGCAGTGATGTTATAAACACTGAGAACCTTCTGCCTGGAAATGTGATATTGGAAAAGAGCTGGCTAGTTTTTTGTGGTGCTATGGGGACTACTTGCTCAAATTAAATGCCTCATAGGAGACCACTTCTCTGTATCCCACCTTTCATATTTGACTTCATCCACTTGTTCCCTTAGGGTTCACTACTATTAATCTCTCCTTATTTCTGGGTCCATTTGCCCAGATTTTATGCAAAAGGAGATACTGGTTTCTAGTTTCTCCCATATATCCTATCTCTGAAATAAGCATGTAACCTTTCTTGAGATTTTTCTATAATGTGTTTTAATTGCTAGTAATAGGGAAACCATGGAGGCTTTTAAAAACTCAAAAGGAGGTGGTCATTAAGCTTTTTTTTTTTTAATTCAATTTATAGCTCTTGCCTTCAGCAGAAATAGAAAGCTTAGTTAGCCTTAATCTTAGCTCCCTTTAAAAGCTTGATAATTCTAAAATTCTTTATAAGCATGAGTTTTAAGTGTTTATATGTATTTTAAGTGTATTTAAGTATTAAGTATATTGTAAGAATCACTGGATTTAAAATCAACTAACTTGGATTAGAGTACTTCTTATGAGATATATGACCATATACAAATTACTTTAGTTCTATGCCTCAATTTCCTTATCTATAAAAATGGGGATAATTCTTGCACTTACATGGAGTAGTTGGCAGGGAACTGCTCCAAAAATCTTAAAACACTGTCTAAATTTGAATTTTTGTAATAGATTCATCTCTTGGTATATGGCTGATGTTTCAGAAAAGATATCTGGGTCCAAACACTTCCCAAACACTTTAGACTCTCTTATGCTTCCCTTGTGA
Organism: Antechinus flavipes; assembly: GCF_016432865.1. Taxonomy (NCBI): domain Eukaryota; kingdom Metazoa; phylum Chordata; class Mammalia; order Dasyuromorphia; family Dasyuridae; genus Antechinus; species Antechinus flavipes. The sequence continues at coordinate 71,372,246 of NC_067403.1, read as the reverse complement.
CTACTTTTTTTCCTCTATTATTCCTAGAGGGTGCTGCTTTTTTGTTTATTGTAGTTGTTTTGATGCTTTAATACCTTAGAGAACTTATAGACCCTGGAGAAGAGATAACTTAGAGGTCATATGATAGCTCTCTTTAAGTATTTTAGACTACTATGGGGAAAACTTGGGCATTTTGAGAGAAGAGGGGACTCAGGAAGAGCTGAATTCAGATCTTATTTCTGATGCAATGTCTTTGTTATGATGGGCCAGTCAAGACACAACTTTCTCATCTGTAAAGTGGGGATAATAATGCCTTGTGGTGCCCGTATATCCCACAGTATTGTTGTGAGACTCAAATGAAATAATCTGTGTAGGATGCTTTGAAAACTTTAAAGCATCCTATAAATGTGTGTTGTTTCTTTTCCCAAAGTACAGAGCAAAGACTTAAGGGGAAAGTTACAAAGATGCCGACTTAGATTTGTTACCAGTAAGAACTTGCTATCTACAATTTTGCTTGCTGAGAAAGTGAGGAATGGACAGCCTCAGAAGGTAGTGCATTCTCTTTCACTGGTAGTACCCAAGCCAGCAAAGTGTAAGTCATTTTTGTTCATGTTGGACCAGATCATCCTTTGTGAGTCTATGATAATAGATTTTTTAGAGTTCCAGAAGACTTTAGGGGGTCTCTCCCACAGTTTAAGAATGAATCTTCCCAATAACCAGCCTAATCACTGGTTATACGTTCTCAGCTCAAGATTTTCTATGAAGGCAAGCTCAGCCTTTTGAGGTAGTAAAATGACCAGTTCTACCTTCATGCTTCACTGGCACATGCAAAATGGAATTCATTCTCTTTCCTCTTAAACCTGATCCTTCTATAAACTTCTCTATTTTTTTTTTTTGTTGTTTTTTAATTTTATTAAAGCTTTTTATTTACAAAACATATGCATGGATAATTTTTCAGCATGGATAATTTGACCCTTGCAAAACTTTGTTCCAAATTTTTCCTTCCTTCCCCCCACCTTCTTCCCTAGATGGCAGGTAGTCTAATACATTAAACTTCCCCTGTTTTTGTTCCAGATCTGTATTGTTCCAGTATTGTAGGCTAGAAACCTAGGTATCATTCTGGACTCCCTTCTTCTTTTGTGCTATATATTGCTTTCTCAGGGCAGCCAGGTGGCAGAGTGGATAGAGTGCTTTTCCTTCTGTGACATCTGTTACACCTTGATTCTGATTTCCTAGCAGATCTCCTTGCTTCTAGTATCTTCCATATTCAAACCATCCTTTGCTCTGTTATAAATAAATATATAAACAAATAACTAGATTTCCTAAGGTGTATGTATTTAGAATCATGGATTTATCAAATCATAGACCCAGTTCTGGAAGGGAACCCAGAAGCCCCCTAGTCCTGTCTCCTTGTTTTACAGATGAAGTTTGACCCCAAGGCCATTCTTCTCAGCAATCTGTTGCTTCTAAGATGAAACACAAATCCCTGAGCCTGGCACTAAAAACCTCTACAACGTGGCTCCTACCTCTCTTCTAGCCATGTTACTCCTCTTCACCTACTTTATGATCTGGTCAGAATAATCATCTTTGTTTTTTGTGATGCCATTTGGTAGTTAATATGACTGTTACTACTTATTCTCCTCTCAGAGAAAGCCCTTATGATAAAGAGGTGTTGATGTTTGACACACTCACCCCAGCCCCAAGAAAAAGAAATATAATATGATAAATTGTAGGCACAATCCTAGATATAGTTCTTCAGGAATGCCCCACTTTGATGACTTATTGAGTCTTGGAAGTGACCCAGGATCCTTGAAGATTATACTAGTGGAACACAGATCCTGGCAGATCCTATTAAGATGGAAAGACATTGTCTTAGACCTTATGTTTATCTCAGGCAAGACTGGTCTCCCTAAATGTGAAGAGATCACAGATAAATTTCTGGGTAGAACAGTTTTTGAAGGCTAAGCATTAAACTATTGAGAGGTTGCAACTTCTATAGGTAGAGAGAGTAGTCAAACCTAATGGCAAAATCATAGATCCCTTGGGGAAAATGAAGTATCACATTATTTTTTCTTTTATCATCTCTGATATTTTGATATAAATGTGACGATAAATTATTTGTCCTTTTACAATATTTAGGTTTTTGTTTTCTTTAAGATATATTTTTAAAAATCAACTATAAATATGAGGGAGGGGGGAAAAAAAACCATGGTACCTAACCAAATTTCCACATTTTCACAATGCTTTTACTCATTCGTTTAGTAAATGAACGTATTACTATTAAAGAAATAAACTATTTTAGGCATTTTTGTGAAATGACACTGTTGATATAGACAAAGAAAAACTTGGCAACTGTCAAGTGATGAATTATGGAGGCATAAGCCTACTTCTTTCCACAGAAACACCAAATAATGATAGTTGTAATCTTATCAAAAGTATACCTGCAAGGCAGCTGGCATCATCATACCATATAGCTTTAGGTATCTGCTGATGCTTGGTTTTATCCAATGTACTGTTTGTCAGAACTTCAGTGCGCTTCTTAATCATTAATGCTCAGATTAAACCAAGCTTTTGACCTCTTGAATGAGTGCATTAGGCCACAATATTTTTCCAGCTTTTTTGATGTGGATTATAATAGCATCTTGAGGGTACATTTTCCTATCTTCATCTACAGCATTTTTGGTCTGCTCCATCTCCTCTGGCGTATTAATATGATCATTTTAAATTGTGTTCTTTTACAACAGAAGTTCACATTTAATGAAAAATGAATCTGTATCTGTGTCTTCCCTTTTCCAAATCATAGTCAACAAATATTTGAAAAGCTGCCATTTGGGATAGGATTGGATTTTCCTGTCCCCAGAGAGCAAAAGTAGGAAAAATTGGGTGAAAGTTGAAAAGAGTCAATAGGTTTGTCGACAGAAAAAAACACAAATTTAGTGATTGGAGCTGTCCAAAAGGGGAATGGACTGCCTTAAGGGGTGATAGATTCTGCTTCCATGTAGGACTTCAAGTTCAGGCAGGACAACCATTTGTCCTGCTCAGACCTGTTAGACTAGATAGCTGGCTAAATACCTTCCTCCGCTCAAGTGGAATGATTCTTTTTTAATTTATCCTTTAGCTATTGTGGTCCACCCATAGTTCTCTCTATTTATGCTCACAAATAAATCCCCAAACTGTTTTCATAGGCCTTATCCTAGGCCAGCTATCCTCTTTACATTGGCCCTGATTTACATATGGAGATCAAAGTTCTAACAAGATATTTCCTGTTATTACTGTAGCTGTGTAAAAATCCTGATCACTTACCAAGTAACAAATTGTCCAAAAAATTGAAGCAGAGTTCAGCCAGATTATAAGAATCATGTGTCAAATAAATACTTAGACTAATATTGTTGGGAAGAATAAGGAAAAGAATGATAGTCATCTAAGTAAAATGATGATAGACGTCAATCTAATCATATTATGTGATAACATTCAAATATTTACCAAAAAATAAAGTGATGAGATTTTAATTTATTATTAATTATAATTATATGCTTTTTAAAAAGGCATTCTACAACTAGTGGTATTATGTCACAGTTCTCTTTTATTGCTCTGATTCAGTTTCTCTAATTATCCTGACTCAGTCCTGCCTGGGTTTCCCTGCTTCTCAGTTCTGCAAAACCTCCCCTCCATGACTCCCCTGACTCTGTCAGAACTGGATTGTCAGAGTCCCATTCTGCTCTCAGCACGGTGATTCTGTCCCTGCCTCAGTCTATCCTCTGCATCTAAGCCACATGTCAATATGTCATTGAGAACTCTGATTGTTTGCCGGATGCGTGGAGATGATAGTCTCATTCAGCCCTGGGACCAAACCATGGATCCATTTGGTCCCAGTATATCTCTCCATTTAATAATTTAATTAAATTATTAATCTCTACTCTCTATCTTGTTCAGTTTCTCTGGCATTACAGTGGTAGATTCAAGAAAATTATTTTCCTGTAACTTTTTTTTCTTGTAAAAATACTTGTAGAACAAATGGGATGCAAAATAGATTTTCAATAAACAGGTGATGTTAAATTCACTACTAAAACCAACGGACTTAGTTTCTTTCCCTTTCACTGTTTTCTAAAGTTTATGAAAGTTGTAGGGAGGTCACAATTTTGCCATTCTGTTATAATGAGGATATGTGCATACCTCTAAACTTTCTTCTCTAACTCCCAGGCTTGTTGTGAGTATGAGAGTATATTGCCTTAAACCATAATCAATCTGATTTTCATTGATTAGCCACCCATAGCTCCCAGGCTCAGCCTCTTTTGGTCATTATTTGGGTCTTGATTAATTCAGATTGAATGTGAATAGCATTCCTTTCAACTTTGACCAGAAACCCTGAGGGTTTTCCCCTCCCAGATTCATTCCTTTACTTATTTAGCTTTTTTTTTTTCCTTTCTTTTTGGACTAAGTGAAAGAGATTTTTTTGCCTTAATTGCTACCTAACCTTAATCACTGAATGGATACAGCCTCAGTTAAACATCACAATGCTTTTACTGAATTTAGAATATTATTTATGTGTAAGTGCAGCTCTTTCTATTTATTTCTTCTAATATATAATTTTAATTTTTTTTTTTGCTGAGACAATTAGGGTTAAGTGACTTGCCCAGGATCACACAGCTAGGAAGGTAGGAAGATTTGAACTCAGGTCCTCCTGACTTCAGGGCTGGTGCTCTATCCACTGCACCACCTAGCTGCCCCTCTTCTAATATTCTCAATGCACTTTACTTGTTTTTAAATAGGTATGCTTCTGGCACCTCCCTACCAATACCATAAAATGTGACACAATCTCAAAGTTTGGATGTATCTCTGAAGCCATCTAGTCTAATCTATAACCTTGGTAATAATTCTCAAAAAGTGTTAGTTATTCCAACCTTTGATTTAAGATCTTCAAAAAAAAAGGAGAAACTTACTATATTCTGAAAGAGCTCTTTCTACTTTTGGATAGTTCTAATTGTCAATGTGTTTTTTTTTAATCCAATTTTTCCCTCTAAGTGCCTGTTCTGTGTAGAGAGACTAGTACTTTTTCATGCTGATTTAATTATGATAGGTATGCATAATTAATATAGAATAGTGTAGAAGAATGATCCATTAAGCTTTCATCTAGACTTTTGCTTATGCTTTAGATTTTTTTGCATGCTAATCAAGAACTTTGTGATGGTGGAGGAAACCTAAATCAGAGGTAGGGAACGTCCAGCCCACAGGCCTCAAAATCACTTGCTAAGGCTACTACTGCAGGCCATGATGAGCTGAAGGGTAGGAACTACAATCTCTCACTGCTTGAGTTCTGTAAGTATGGCCCATGAATGATTTTATCCAAATAGCCCTTGGCAGAAAAAAAGGTTTCCATCTCACATAGGTGACATAGATTGGTGTCTCAAAAGAATTTGCAGGCTTGAACCCATTTCCTGATTAAGAGGTTAAGTTTTATTGCAAGCAGACTAAATTCCAAGAGAATATAGCAGAGTACTAAGAGAGAGAGGACACCTTTATTCAGCTTTCTATCATTCACATGTTAATACTATGATAGATAGAGATAGGGTGAGGAGTGGTCAACCCTGAATTTGGTTCTGACCAACAGATAATCACTATTTTCTCAGGAGTTTGGTCTGTGGGACTATCCTGAGGTCAGAAACTATCTGATAGTTAGCAATAAACTGAGGAGTGGTCTATGCAAAATCAGACAGATTATTGATCTTGCTTAGATTGGGAGCTTGGGAAGTCCCTGAGACAGACTTCAAAGCGAAAAGATTTAGAATATTGACTTATAGTTACAACAGAAGCTCCCTAAGATCAAGGGACCTCAAAATCATTGCTTTCTACCCTAAAACTATATTACATTAGTAGTACATTGAATATTGAAGATTCTAGATACTTTGTGGGTCAGCATCCACTCAAACTTTAGCTCACCAATAGCTTCACCAAAGTGTTTACTTTTTAATTGCTGGCCACAGGATACATTGTTTCAGAACAATGAACATTTAATTGAATATCATAACCAAATAGGAAAAAAAAATTTAAATACTAAAAGAAAGAGTTTAATCCTAGCAGCTACCTCCAAACAAATAGGAAGGAGCAAATAGAGCTGACTACGAGCAGATTGATAGAACGCCAGGTTGGTGACCACAAAATCAACAGAAATTATGCAAATCACAATTAAATTTCTGCTCCTCAATGTCTCATCATAAGCTGTCTCTTAATTTTTAAAGATTCTGCTTATATATCAATAATTGATTATTTTTCTTTTTCCAGATCTTTTTTTTTTCTATTTAAACAACATCAGAGATGGTCTGTGGGAAAGCATCTTAAGAATATTTAAGCATATAGTATATAGTATAATGAAAAGAACACTGAACTTAAAGTCAGAAGACCAAAGTCACTTAACTTCTGACTGCCTCAGTTTCCTCATATGCAAAATCTAGTAAGAAAATATCTGTAATGCTCTTAGCATAGTGCAGGCCTGGTGTTAAATAATAAACTCATAGGTGTTATAATACTCATTTTCTTTCTTTCCCTTTCCCCTTGGGCAAGTCACAGCTTTGGTTTTTTTTCTAAAATAATGAGGTTGCCCAGCAGTAAGAGAGAGAGAGAGAGAGAAATCCCATTATAAAATAATTATAATTTGAGTGTCTGTCTGCCAAGACAAAGCCAGGAACTATATGAACACAATCACAAAACTTTTCATACAAATAAAGTTAGATCCAAACAATTGGAAAAATATCATTTGCTCATGAATAGGTCAAGCAATATAATAAAAATGGCAATTCTACCTAAATCTACTTATTCAGTACCATACCAATCAAACTATTTTAAAAAGTGCTTTTTTGAGCTGGAAAAAAAAAATTTATCTGGAAGAACAGAAGTTCAAGAATATCAAGGAAATTAATGAAAAAAATGCAAAGGAAGCTGGCTTAGTCATACCAGACCTAAACGTATGTTATAAAGCAGTGGTCATCAAAACCACTTGGTATTGGCTAAGAAATTGAGTATTAGATCAGTGGAATAGGCTTGAAACACAAGACAAAATAGTCAATGACTATAGTAATCTAGCATTTGATAAACCTAACGACTCCAACTTCTGGAATAAGACCTCACTATTTGACAAAAAACTGTTGGGAAAATTGAAAAATAGTATATCAGAAATTAGGCATAGACTATCTCATACCCTATACCAAGATAAGGTCAAATTGGATTAATAATTCAGACATAAAGGGTGATGCTATAAGCAAATTAGGACAGCAAAAAATAGTCTACCTATTAGATTTTTGGAGAAGGGAGGAATTTGTGGCGAAATAATTGTAGAACCTTAGGCAATGCTTCCTCAGAGTTGCTTGTATAAGATTGTTTATTCTCTTGAGTAGGGGAAAGGTAAAAGAGGTGAATGAGACTAGATGAGCCTTTTTTTATTTTGCTGAGGCAATTGGGGTTAAGTGACTTGCCCAGGCTCACACAGCTAGGAAGTGGTAAGTGTCTGAGGCCAGATTTGAACTCAGTTCTTCCTGACTTCAGGGCTGGTGCTCTAACCACTGTGCCACCTATCAGCCCTAGATGAAGCTTTTTCAAAAAGTCTATGAGATAGAGTAGGTCTGCAGAACTTGAAGATCAGGTCTTGGGCCCAGGTTGTAGGAAGTCACACTCTAGGCCTAGAGGTCTCTAAAGGCCAAGACCCTAGGTCAGTGACAGGAATTGACAGGAAGTGACATGACGCACAGGAAACAGACAATATTGGTAACCATTGGTCATTGGTGATTACTTCCTTTTAGTCTATCCAGTGAAAAGAATTGGGTCTTTTGCTATTTAACCAGTTTTCCTGTTTCTACCTTGTCAGGTTGACCATATATTGGGGATGCTTCCCAGGTGTCCTTGGGCTTCTCCCTGCAGGGACTAAATAAATGCTTTCTCTTTGTACCTGAAGATGTCTCTAATTAATTAATTTGGGCAAGGGTGTCTAGCACCTGTTCCACACAAAAGAAGGGAGAAAAATTGGAACACAAAGTCTTATAGTAATGAATATTGAAAACTATCTTTACATGTATATGGAAAAATTAAATGCTATTGAAAATTAAAAAAAAATAAAATGGTGTTATGGCTAGGAGACTAGGGAGGCATGAATTAACAGTTATGCCCAAGGAAGTTGTGGCACAGATCTGGGGCAGTTTTGGGTTAATTTTGCCTATGTGGTCTCTGAACAAAGAGAATAGAAAAGAAGTTTTAGGAGATCCCTGGAACCTTCTTGTTGCCTGCTTTTAATTTAATCAAGTTAATTAATTTTAAATTTAAAATTAATTTAATTACTATGCCAGCAGCTCTTATCTAACTTTGCTTTCTTGAACTGCTTTTAACTACCTTCAGAACTCTTATCTGGGAATACTGGATTTTTTAAAATGTATTATTAAAAAGGATTTATTGAATAATTAGCAGTCATTGCACTAAGATGTATATTTGTCATCCTCAAGGAGTGAGCTGGCTGACAGGCAATGTGTCCTTTCCAACTTTGTGACTCTGCAAGATAGTAGGGTATGACCATTCTTAATTTGCACAAAAGAGGAGTATATTAAGCAGTCCATGTATTCCACTGTTTGGGTATCTAGCTATAGGAGTTAGAACAGTATTTTTTCCTGCCTCTTTATGGTTCCCTTCTATTTCTCAATATAATTTAAATATACCAGTTACCAATTTTCTTAGTTTCTCTGTTGACCTAAACAAATTATTGTTTAACGTTAATTTGATTTGAGAATTCTATTTCATACAATCATTAGTCCAGTTGTCCTTGTATCTTTCCTTTCAATAAACTATTCTCCATTCTCAATGCAGCCTTCCTTTACTCTACTCCTTCATCCTTTCCCAAACTGTCATTCCAGCTCTAGACTCTTTTTTAAATTTTTAAAGTTTGAATCATATTTTATTTTTCTAAATACATGCAAAGATAGTTTTTAACATTCATCTTTACAAAATCTTATTGTTTCACATTTTTCTCCTTTAGCTCCCCCTTCCTCCCTGCCCAACATAGCAATTTTGTTCAATTCTTCTAAACATTTCCATTTTTACCATGCTGCACATCCAAAAAATCAGATCAAAAAGGAAAAAAAAAACACAAAAAAGGGGGGAAAAAGAAAACAACAACAAAATATCCTTTGATCCACATTCTAGCTCCATAATTCTCTTTCTGGATGTGGCTAGCACTTTCTATCACAAGTCTATTGGAATTGTTTCATTGTTGAAAAGAACCATATCCATCACAGTTGGTCATCACATAATCTTCTTATCTCTTGGTTCTGCCCACTTCACAATTCATGCAAGTCTTTCTAGATTTTTCTGAAATCAGCTTGTTCGACAATTCTCAAACGAAGAAATTGAAACTATTTATAGACATATGAAAATATGCTCCAAATCATTATTAATCAGAGAAATGCAAATTAAGACAACTCTGAGATACCACTACACACCTGTCAGATTGGCCAAAATGACAGGGAAAGATAATGTGGAATGTTGGAGGGGATGTGGGAAAACAGGGACACCAATACATTGTTGGTGGAATTGTGAACACATCCAGCCATTCTGGAGAGCAATTTGGAACTATGCTTAAAAAGCTATCAAACTCTGCATACCCCAGCAGTGTTTCTACTGGGCTTATACCCCAAAGAGATACTAAAGAAGGGAAAGGGACCTGTATGTGCCAAAATGTTTGTGGCAGCCCTGTTTGTAGTGGCCAGAAACTGGAAAATGAATGGATGCCCATCAACTGGAGAATGGCTGGGTAAATTTGGTATATGTACGTTATGGAATATTATTGTTCTGTAAAGAATGACCAGCAAGATGAATACAGAGAGGCCTGGAGAGTCTTACATGAACTGATGCTAAGTGAAATGAACAGAACCAGGAGATCATTATATACCTCACCAATGATACTGTTTGAGGATGTATTCTGATGGAAGTGGATCTCTTCGATAAAGAGAGCTAATTCAGTTTCAATTGATCAAAGATGGACAGAAGCAGCTACACCCAAAAAAAGTACCCTGGGAGATGAATATAAACTGCTTGCATTTTTGTTTTTCTTCCCGGATTATTTCTACTGTCTGAATTCAATTCTCCCTGTGCAACAAGAAAACTGTTCGGTTCTGCACACATATATTGTATCTAGGATATACTGTAACCTATTCAACATGTAAAGGACTGCTTGCCATCTGGGGAAGGGGGTGGAGGAAGGGAGGGGAAAAATCGGAACAGAAGTGAATGCAAGGGATAATGCTGTAAAAAAATTACCCTGGCATACGTTCTATCAATAAAAAGTTATTTAAAAAAAAAAGAAAGAAAGAAAAGAACTCAGCTTGTTCATCATTTCTTATAGAAAATTTCATTACATTCATATATTTATTTATTCCTCAACTGAGAGACAATGCTGGATCAAAGGTATGCACAGTTCAATAACCCTTTGGGCATAGTTCCAAATTGCTCTCCAGAATGGTGAGATCACTTCACAACTCCACCAATAATGTATTAGTATCCCAGTTTTCCCACATCCTCTCTAACATCCATTATTTTCTTTTTCTTTCATCTTAGCCAATTGGAGAGATATGAACTTGTACCTCAGAGTTCTCTAGTTTCTCTTTCCTTCACAATTTTGACTCTTTAGTTTTCCAGTTTGACTTTATACTGTCCTTGAACCTCAATGCCTTGCCTCATTGTGCTTTACACAGATTCCAAAATATTTCCTCTGCTTACAAACCTTCATGGGCTTCCAGTTTTCTTTAGGATATAATTCAAACTTTTCTCTTTCGCATTTAAAGTCCTTTCCAATGTAGATCCAGCCTATATTTTGAGGCTTATTGCATTCAATGGCCAAATTGACCTAATTTCTATTCCCAATACAAGATTTAGTAGGACCAGCATTAGCACCTTTGATACCATTCTCAACTCTCTCAGATTTACCCCACTCTTAGGCAATCAGTTGCCAAGTCTTGTCATTTGCACCCCTACTATATTTCTTGTATATCTCTCCTTCTCTCCACTCACAGTTGCCATTCCTCACCTCTTTCCAAAATGTTATAGTCTTCTGGTTGATCTTCTCTCAAGCCTCAGTTCCAATCCACCTTCTCTCACATGCCAAAGGTATATTCTTAAAACAAAGGTCTGACATACTACTCTCCTACTCAGACGCCACTTGCTGCCCCCTAGGATAAAATATAAACCCATCCATTTTCCTTTAAAAGCCCTTCATTACAACCTGAGCTCTTTCTACCTTTCTAGATTTCTCAGATTCCCAAATATATTCCTCTATAATCCATTAACACGTCTCGTTCTTCACACAAGACTTTCCATCTTTCAGTACTCTGCCTTTGCATTGGTTGTCTCCTGTGCCCATTCCCATTTCATCTTTGCATTCTAACTTCCTTCAAACCTCTGTTCAAATACTACCTGTTATAAGAAGCTTTTCCCAGTTCCCCTTACTACTAGTACCTTCCCTCTGGGAAACAGCTTCCAATTTGACTCTCTCTATATATATTCTGTTATTTGCATGTTGCCTACTCCCCTAGATAGTGAATTCTGTAATAACAAGGATTCCTTTTGCCTTTCTTTGAATCCTTAGTGCTTACTACAGTGCATGGGGACTTGGGGTTCTCCTTCCATATTGGGAGGCTTTCATCTAGTTCTTGGCTCTCTCTCTCTCTCTCTCTCTCTCTCTCTCTCTCTCTCTCTCTCTCTCTCTAAAACAAGCCATTCATTGGTTACTTTTTGCTCTTATTGAATGACTAGCCAGCTGATCTCTTTTCCGTCAGGTTGCACGTTTCACTAGTGTTATCCTTTACATACTAATCCATAATTCTTCATTTGCAGTGTGTTGCAGCCTGCTTGCATCTATCATGCACCCTTTCCATTGACCTCTGGTTGACTACAACTTGAATTCTTCCATGCGATTTATTCTATGACATGCTGCATCCCTGAAAGAATATTGTTTAAAAGATCAGCATTTGTTTCAAAAAACAAACCTGATGTCATTAAAAGCACCACACAAATTTCCAGTGGCAATCCAGCATACTTCCTTAGCTATCTGTAAAATTACTAATTTAGCTTCCACATCAGCACCTATTTTTGAAATATTTGTTGACCTAACGAACTTGTAGGTCCAGATTCACTGATGACCTTCAATAATGAGTGAATAGGGAGTTCCTCAGGTCATCTTTTTGTTCTCTGTTATAAATTGCATAAAATAAAATTATGTAAAAACTTCTGCTGTCTTTAGGTTCCAGGGCAGAATGTTCTTTGGCTACAGATAAGCTCCCGGGATAATATGCCTTTGCTTTCAGTTACAAGTGACCTACTTTCCCATGAGACCTCTGACCCTATTTAATGAAGTAGAACCATTCTCCTGCAGAGAAACCTTGATTCAAGTAGCTGTAGAGTAAAGGTCTCAGTAAGCTGGGAAGGGGTGGGGGGGAGGACAGGAAAAAAGAAGCTGCTTTGCTATTTTTCTTGTAAATGTTTCTGGCAGAAAAAAATACGCATAATGAATAGTCCTTAATATGAGAGGATAAGATTTAGAGCTAAAGGAAACCTTAGAAATCATCTAGTCCAACTCTGCTTTTACAAACTACTAAGACCCTGAGAGGTTAAAAATAAATTACCCAAACAGTGGACTTTCTTCATCACAAGATCATTGGAACTGGAGAAGATATTTCAATTCTATTCCGATCATTATGCCTGCATATGCTGTCATTTCCAAGTGAGTTTAGATCTGGAAGGACATTAGAAATAATTTGTTAATTTAATTTTACAGATGAAGAAAGGAAAACCCCTGGAGATTAAGTGACTTATTCAGGATCACAAAGACTGTAAATGGCAGGACTTAGGGTATTCATAAGAAGGTTTTCTGACTCCAAATCAAGTGTTCTTTCCCCTATATCATGTTGATTCTATATTAAAAAAAAAATCAGAACGGGAAGAATATTTGTAATTTCTATAAACAATCCAAGAATCACTGGTGTCTTTACAAAATGCAAAACAAAACAAAAAGCCACCAAGAAAAATCAGAATAATATATTCAAGGAAATAATGCCAGGAAAATTACCTGAAAATATTGGGAACAATGAAGTATAGCCCAAGATATCTACAAGGCATCATTGGAAGGAAAGCTCAAGTTTAACTCAACTAAAGATACAATCATCAAATTCTGCAGTGTGAGTTAATGAAAAATGGTCCCAGCTCCCAAGATGAATGTATGCTAAAACTCAAGTGATCTAGAAACTGGGCATTGTCCCCCTACTTGACTGTTGTGGCACAGTAGAGGTAAATTTCCTGATTCCTTATCCCTCATTCTTCACTCTGTATTAGGAAACTCAGAAAATGGCCTAATTTTAGTTTCTTTCTAGACTACATCAACAGTATTATATAGGGGAAAGAATACTTGATTTGGAGTCAGAGGATCTTAGAATAAATATCCTATCATTTAAAACTGCCTTGCTTGGTAAGCAACAAACAGTGCCATATCAGTTCTTAGTCTAATTCTTTCTATAAATTTTATCTGAATGGCTTAGAAACTAAGATCAGAAGGCACAACTTGTCCATACAACCTATTAGCCTATTTGTGGAACTGGCATTAGATGGGAGTGGTCCATTATGCCGTTTCCCATTGACATCTGTTTTTGTTCTTGAAATGGTTACAATTCCTGTATGGTTATGTTACTGTTTGGGAACAATTCTTATCCTATTTGCACTTCACAGAGATTTAGTATCAAAGAGAGAATCTTGAAAGCAGCCAAGAGGGAGAAATCCATATATCAAAAAACACCAATTTGAATTGCGTAGAATTGTTCATCAATTATATGAAATAAAAGACAAAACTGGATTATGAAATACTGTAGCAAAAATTAAGGAAACTAGTTTAGATCTTCAAATATCATACCCTTCCAAGCTGAGTATATTCTATCATGAGAAAACATGTTTATTTTCTCGGGTCACAGATTTTCAGTCATTCCTCCTAAAAATGAATTTGATCTGAAAATTTGCCAAACAAAAGAAACTTAAAGTAAACAAACTTAGTCTGTGAAATGGTAAGATGTTATACTTTTATTATTATTGTTTCATTTATCATTCTCTTATATTAGTAAAAATAGAGTTGAGAAGGTAAGAGCTATTCTGTGTGTGAGGACAAAGACTAGGAAGACTAGGGTCTACCAGGGGTCCTCAAACTTTTTAAATAGGGGGCCAGTTCACTGTCCCTAAGACTGTTGGAGGACTGGACCATAGTAAAAACAAAAACTTTGTTTTGTGGGCCTTTAAATAAAGAAACTTCATAGCCGGGGGTGAGGGGGATAAAGTCCTCAGCTGCTGCATCTGGCCCGCTGGCCGTAATTTGAAGACCCCTGGCTAGACCATACTTTGAGAACCACTGCTACAATTACATCACCACAACACACTGAGCAAGTGCCAATTATAAGCATCCTGCTATTGATATGTAAATGCCTCTTTAAGTATTCCTTGCTCCAAGTAGAACACAGGTGGTCACGTCCCTGCCTTGATTTCTCAGGAAGGGTGAGATTGTCCCAAGGGGAGATAGGGAGTTGAACCAGACATTGTCAGCAGGTTCCCCCTGGGCTGAAGGGTCTTATAGGATGTTATACCTCACCTATAGTTTCTCCACTGTCTGTGACCCTGTACACCTTGGTATACTTTATTTGACAATAATTCATATGACAATGCCATATGCATTGTAACCAATAAAGGAAAGATGCACATAAGATGTAGGTTTGGTGGACAGAGTGCTTGACTTAAGAATCAGGAAGACTGGATTCCAATTTTGCCTCAGACACTAGCTGTATTACCCTGGGCAAATCACAACCTCTGTGGATCTCAGTTTTCTCAGCTTTAAAATGGGAGGTTTGGACTTGATTACATTTAAAAATCCCTTATAGTTTTAGTTCTATAGTTCTAACCTTTTTCCTAAATCAGGAGTAGATCAAAGTAAAATTGTAGAACTAACAAAAATAATTAGAGAAGAAGTGAGATAACATGTCGGAATTTGCAAGATTTGAGAGGGAATATTATTGACTTTATGAACTAAAAAATATGTGCTGTAAAACTGAAATGGATATGCCATATTCCTGAGTCACTATGTCCTGTAGAATTAACAAAAATAATTAAAGAAGTGAGATAACATGTCAGAATTTGCAAGATGAAAGAAAATGAATTCTTATAGAAAAATGTATATCTCAGAAAGCATGTTGGAAAAGAAAAAAGAAAAGAAGAATGCATTTAGCCTGTAATTAACACCCCCCCCACCACCAAATTAATGATTTCAAAATAACCACAAAAAAGAAAAGTTTAAAAGTTAAAGAAACAATAAAATTAAGAGAAAAGTTTATTGACCTTATGAACTAAAAAAAAAAAATTATTTAAAAAACCTAACAAAATTCATTATAATTATCTAATTTGATTTTTAAAAGAAACCAAATTATCAAGATAGAAACTAAAAAGGAGGTAACTTAATTAAAAAGAAATAAAGTTATTAAAAACTACTGTACCCAGTTATGTGCTGTAAAACTGAAATGGATGTGCCATATTCCTGAGTCATTATGTCCTGGTAAGATGTAAGATTTTCACTCTTGTGGCATAGAAGAAGAACTGAAGGTGTATCCCTCGTTTGGGCAATGGCTGTATATGGTAATGGTATATAAATGTGATGGAATATCTTTGTGCCATAAGGAATAGTGAAGGAGAGGTTTCAGAAAAACTTGGGAAGATTTGTATGAAATGATAAAAAGTGAATTGAGCAGAACTAGGCGAACAATTTATACAATAACAGCAACTTTTCTAACTTGGAAAGACTTAGGAACTCTAATCAATACAATAGCCAACCACAATTCCAAGAGACTCATTTAAGTTCTGGCTAGCTCTCTGGAGGCCTCGGGATCAGCCAGAGTCAGGATAAGTAAAAGTCCTTGGTCTTGCCAAGAGTTTAGCCAAAGAGCTCTTCTGGATCCTGGAGTCCAGAATCTCCACCTTTCTCCTCCTCTTCATGCAGCCAAGTGAAGTCTCACCTCTCTCAATCCACCCTCCAATCCTTGCCTACAATTATCTTAACATCAAACATTGAGCCACTGCCAATGGTGAGAAGAGCCATTAATCCAAACCTATGCTAATAGAGTCATTGTCTCACATCGAATAAGTAATGAGCCTTAAGTGCTCCTTTGTCTGATTCAAGCATACCTTTTTACTATTAACATAGGGAAGTGATAATTCAGGTCTGTCTAAATGATAGATTTCAAGATGTCCATGAACCTTGAAAAGGGGAAAATTATATCCTTATTTCAGTATAGGTTTTCTTTATAATCTTATGTATTTTCGGCAGTTAAAAGCACTTTTTTTGGAGAAGTTGATCAGATTTAGCTGTCATCAATAGAGAAGTTAGGGAAAAGGAAGAGTTTTTAGGGAAAGATATTAAGATAATCAATTTTGAGTTTAAGATGTCCTTAAGCAGGACATCTAGGTAGAGATGTGAGACTAAATAGCAGCAAAAAAGATTAGGGCTGCATAAGGCGATTTATGAATCCTAGGCATAGAGATAATAATTAAATCCATAGGAGCTGATGAGGTTACCAAATGAAAATCGAGAGAGGGTCCTTTTCTGTTCTTCCTTTGTATTTTTGGTCATAGAAGTGAGAACAGAGACAAGGATGTATGCAGATGAAGGACAGAGAAGATTCGGCTATAATTGAGTTGTTTTAGTCAGAATTGACTCTGCGATGCCATTTTCAATTTCCTTGGCAAAGACAGTGGCGTGATTTGCCATTTGCTTCTCTAAGTCATTTTATAGATGAGAAGACTGTGAGGCAAAGAAATTGGTTTCCCAGAGTCACAGGTATATGTATGAGTCTTCTAGACTCCAGGCTCAGAGCTCTAATTTACTGGGCCACCTAGCGGCCCTGAGGAAAGAATCCAAGATAATTAATTCCAAGGAAAATTCAAATTAATTAAAAAAACTAACACAGATAAAAACAAAATGTCTTTCTAAATTCATTTTCGGTAGTTTTGCAGATAGGACTAGAAGGGTGATCTGATTAAGTTTATTCACTGGGTCTGTGATTGAGAATCAACAGCCATTCATTCACTGATGGACCATCTATGACAAATTTAAGACCCTCACTGGACTTTTGACTATGTTTGGAATATCCTGAGATGAATTCTCTCTAATGAATTCAAACTAATTTGAGTATTAGAATAACATGATAATTAAGAAAATACATCACCTGAAGGTGAACCTCATGTAAGACAAAGCCCAGGAGAAATGATCTTAGTTTTACAGATTGTTTTGGATTGGCCATCAGTAGTCATTTCTTTTCTCCCTTATTAACATACAGAAGATAAAAGGTCAAATGATTCAGATGAAAGAAGACCTGTGCTTAAATTTACCTCTGATATACCTTGTGACCTTGGACAGCCACTAACTTCTCTAGGCTTCATTTTCTTTATCTAAAAAAAACGAAGGGGCTGGAGTACATGGCGAGGGAAATCTCATTCAGCCATTGGTCTTTGATCCCATGATTCTGTGAATTATATTGTTGCTGTGGTTGTTGTTGTTGTTGTTTTCCAGGACCATTCAGTAATTCATATATACTTTTTTCTTTTTTAACTATGGAATCACAATGCAATTTCATTCACAATTTAAGTCAAATAATTAAGCCACTCTGGATAAAATTCAGTTGATCTGCATTTATGGAAGGAATTTCTACACTGATCAATCATAAATCAATCAAAAAAAAAATCCAAAAATTCTATATAGCTAATTCATCCATTCATCTATCTTTTTTTTTTCCTGCCTTAGTTGTTGAAATAAAAGATACACTATTGTAAATTGTTAAATGTACATGGATTAATAAGACTTTAGTATATTACAGATTTTACTAATATTCACAGGTGAGACATGGTTCATAAATGCTCAGCATAGAAAGCTGGAAGGAAAATCTACTGTAATTCCTGCATTTTAAAAATGTAGTATGGGATTTGAATCTAGGTCATCTGACTCTGAATCAATGCTTTTATTACTATACAATTAATTATACAATATAATAATATTGAGTATTACTATGAATAATATGCTGATCTACTGACCAGAAAAAGTACTCTTTAAAATTTTTTTATTAAAATTTTTATTTTCAAAACATATGCAGGGATAATTTTTCAAATATTAATCCTTGTGAAACCTTGTGTTCCAATTTTCTTCTCCTTTCCGCCATCCCTTCCCCTAGTTGGCAAGTAATCCAGCATATGGCAAACGTGGTAAAAATATATGCTAAATCCAATACATGCATATATATTTATACAATTATCTTGCTGCACGAGAAAAATCAAATCAAAAATGAAAAAAATGAGAAAGAAAATAAAATGTAAGCAAACAACAACAAAAAGAGTGAAAATGCCATGTTGTGATCCACACTCAGTTCTCACAGTCCTCTCTTTAGGTGTAGATGGCTCTTTTCATCACTGAACAAATGGAACTGGTTTGGATCATTTCATTGTTGAAGAGAGCCACGTCGTCAGAATTGATCATCCTATAATCTTGTTGTTGCCTTATATAATGATCTCCTGGTTCTGCTCATTTCACTCAGCATTACTTCATGTAAATCTCTCACAGGCTGCTCTGAAATCCTCCTGCTGATCATTTCTTATAGAACAATAAAATTCCATAGCATTCATATACCATAATTTATTCAGCCATTTTTCAGCTGATGGGCTTCCCACTCAGTTTCCAGTTTCTTGCAACAAACATTTTGCACATGTGGGTCCCTTTCCCTCCTTTAAGATCTCTTTGGGATATAAGCCCAATAGAAACACTGCTGGTTCAAACAGCTAGCCTTTAAAATTATAGGGATAATTAATTCTATACATGTGTATTATATACAGGCAAACTGTATAATTCAACCTGAGGAAAAATCAAGAAAATTTTCCATTCCAGAAGAAGAGCTGTTAGGGATCTATTGTTATTTTTGTTGTTGTTTCAGCCATTAACATTTGAAGGCATTGTCATGTGAATGATAAATGCCTGAAAAGTTAGCACAAATACTACACAATCACTTCTGCTAACCATTTAACATTCTTTTGCATCAAAGGGGTGGCTGGAGTTTTTATGGAGCATGGAACTTAATATATTCCTAGTCATAAACCCCAGACAAAGCAAATTTTCAGGGAAATAGATGGATAGTCAAAAGGAATGATGGGTAATTAGGGGAAAAGCATAGTTGGAAAACTGGATACAAGAGATTGCCTGAGGGTAAAGTAGAACTCTTGATGTTGATGGTATGTATGGATAAGTTAGGTATGTGGCCCCAGGTCTTGTTTGTTGTGATACCAAAGCCTATTGAAGGGAGATCATTGTCCTGGACCCCTCACCTTTGACCTGATCAGAACTTAATCTATTAAATCTCTATTATGTGTGTGTGTGACAGTGAAATCGATGTGAAAATCAGCAGAGCTTCATTGTTTTACTTTCTTTCTAAATTAGCTGGTTACATAATTAAAAAAAAAAAAAAAGAAGACGAAGAAGGGGGGAACAATCATTTAATTTAAAATTAAAATCTCCCCCAAGCAATCAAGAAAATGTTTATAGGATTCTCTTGCTCTGTACATTTTCTTAAAATAAAGCCATTTAGATGATAGTTTATTTGAGGAACTCCTAAGGGATATGAATAAATTGAGACTGAGAGGCAAAATGCCTCACCCAGGGTCCCATAATTCAATTTTCTGCTATGTTGAGAGAGAACTTCAAATTTTCCCAAGTATGGTCTTAAATTATTTTTTTAAGCTTCCATCTAAGGCATGTATTTCATCATTTGGGACTGAATTAAGTAATTCTGGACCTAGAACACTCAGAAACTTGAAGGACTTTATTCTGAATAACTTGGAATAAATCATAAATAACTTCTAAATTAAAATAATATACTCTTGACCTAATCTAATGTTGTAATCTTTGGACTAATCTTATTAATTATAAGGCTGGCTCTTGGGAATGGGATGAAGAATGAATAAATCTTTTTCTTGGGGGAAATCTCCAGAATTTCTCAGGTGTTCAAAAATATTAGTATCAAGAAGGGAGCCATTTGCAGGAGAAATCACTTGGGAATAGCCCTTACATATGTATATATATGTGCACATATGCATGTGTATATATACATGCATGAATGTTTACACAGATGTATGTGTGTGCATGTGCACCTTTGATACCTAAGACTTAAGTGTTCAAAAGCAATATCAAGAAGGGAACCGTTCTAAGGACAAATTTCTTGGGAATAGCCAGCATATGTACCTTTGATACTTAAGACTAAGAGCCCTCTCTTGACAGGTTCTTCTGTGATTCTTCCATCTTATTCTCCTTCTTAAAATGTTGCTGATAATAGTGACTAAATTGATATTACTGAAAATGCTATCCATTCCTTTGGATGTGCTATCCAAATAGAAATGCTATTAAAAGAATTGAAGATTGAATAATTTGTTCCCATTTTGTAAGCATGTAATAAAAAATTATAGTTGCCTCTCGGAGATTCAGGTTGCTAATTTGTAGGACAGAGTAAATAGCAGAGATATTTCTCTCCTCATTGGGCTATGAGGAAAGCATGTAGGAGTATCTCCTGGAGCTAGATAGAAATTAATTATGAAAAATATTTCACAAACATGAATGCAGGATGGGTATGTAGGCTGTGTAGAAAATTATAGCTGTAGGTGGTATTAATGGATTATAATGTGAGGGCCAGCTAAGTGCTATAGGGGATAGAATATATATATATGTATGTATGTATATGTGTATACACACACCCACACATAAAAATCTGAGATCCCATCTAGCTATATATATATATGTATGTATGTATGTATATGTGTATATACACACCCACATATAAAAATCTGAGATCCCATCTAGCCTACCCTATCTCCAAGAACCAGACAGTCTTTTTTCTTTCTGGAAGGAGGGTAGAAATTGTTTCCTCTTTTCCTTGATATTGTGTTTATAGAATGAATGAATGAATGAATGAGTGAATGAATAAGTTTTGTCCATTCTTGGTCTCCAGGATCCTTTCTCACAGCATGTTTAGTGCTGTTTTAAGTTCATCACCAGAATAAGAGATTCGAGAATATAACCTATGCAGGCGAGAATGCCTAGAATCAAGATTTACATTTGGGAAGTGGAAAATAGTGATGCAGAAATATATTGCCTAGGGACAGAAGCAAACTTTTTACACCAACGAGACAGAGGCGGGGAGAGGTGACTCATGGAAGCTTTCTTGGTATCCCTGCTGTCACATACTGTGCATAAATACTCTCATTGAGAAAGGGAGTCAATGCCAAGTGTGCCCAGGGCCCACAGAGACTATTCTTCGTGCTGATTGATTGTGACTTTCTAAATCACTGTTTGGTGTTTTGATTTGCAAGAATCAGGGCAAAATGGTAGCCTAGCAGATTGTAAAGAAAGTAAATTCTCCAATAGTATCCTGGATCCTTATAAAGGAATAGGATTTAACAGAGTAGTTAAATAAATGGAGAACAAACTCAGTACAAGGTCTGACTGTTTAATTTATCACTAACCTCAAGAAAAATGTAGCAAAATCTCATTCCCAAACTACCATTTAAAATGGGATGAGAACTGAAGTAATAGATTAAAAGAGCATGTGAATATTTATAACTAAAAAGACCCATTAAGAAGTATTTCTGTTCATCTTTGCCAATGTTTTAACAATCCATCAGGTATTTCTGAAAAGGGGAGTATTTGAAATTAAATATAGACTTAGAAAGCTGAGGGGCCAGAAACTTGAATAAACTGACTAGGCCTAGATAGTTCTGGGTGTGAAAGGAGAATATTTTTGTGATGGATTTGCTTTCAAACTTTTCCCATGTTTCATTTGGATAGGCCTTTTAAGATTCCGGGAATCATAGGAAGAAAAAAGGTTTGAAAGAACTTAATGTCAGAGTTTAACCCTCTGCTATATTAGGAGGGCAAGCCTTCAGCTTTTCCTCAATCAGTTAGTCAGTCAGTGAGCATTAAGCAAGTGTTATGTGCCAAACACTGTTTATTCAAATCTTGAGAAGTTCCAAACCAGGATTGTCAAACTTTCAGGGAAAATTTTTTGCTTCCACTAAGACTTCAAATATAACATCTTGTTATAACTTTACAATCCAGCTTCCCTTCCCCACCCAAAAAGCTGTAGGGAATTGGACACTCATCTTTTTCAGGGAATTTTAGTTTTGGTAATTCATACCCCAGGATATTTTGTGCCTTCTCTGTTCAATTTTGCTCTGATTTTCTTTTTAAATTTTTTTTTTAACGTCCTTTGAATTTTTGTCTTTTTTTTTTTTTCTATCACTCACTTTCCAATTTAGAGTTTGTTTTCTGTGAACAAAGATGAAATGGGATAATTTTCATAATTTTCAGTGTTTCTATAGAAGGTCTCTCCTGACCAGGGAGAGGCTCATTTTACCTTTGTCTCCACGACAGTATCATACCACCTACCACATAGTAGGTGCTTAATAATCTTGTTGAATTAAATGGATAGTTTTTAGGAACACTAAATAACTTTCTCCTTTCTTCTTCCAACTTAAAGAGTGCCAGATTGGATATTCTCCTCTCTCCCCCCTGTGTAACTATAAGTGTTGTCTGTAACAATTTCTGAGATCCCATTAGTATGGATACTATATGGGCATTTTATTCTTATTGCTAAGGCCATTTTATTTACATACGTATCAGGAGCAGCATGACAGCCTCAGAGACAGGAATTCAAGATAGACTTCTAAAACTTTCTAACTATATGACTAGGAGCAAATTTCTTCTCAGGGTTTTCCAAGGCCAAAAGTTATAGAAAAGATTCTTATTTACATGAGTAGATGGAGTTTCCTATAGCAATGAAATCACTAACTCGGTCCCTACAGGTGACTAGATGAACCAAATAAATAGTAGTATTGTCTCAGATTCACTAGATCATAAAATGTTGCATTGAAAGAAAAAGATTATCTGACTATTACTTCTGGACAAGATGACTACCTGAATTGAAGATAGGCTACCCACTTCTTAGATTTTTTTTTCTTTTTAAATTAAATTTTTTTCAATAAGCAAAAATATTTTTTCTCTTCTTCCTACCCCATCTCCACCCAATTGAGAATGAAAGAAAAAACAATTCCTTACAGACAAGTCTTCTATAATCAATGTTGATCATAAGTTGATTGTAGTCCTTTCTCACAAGTCTTTCTGTCATTTTCCTCCTTTCTTATAGAGTAACAGTCCTCAGTAGTATTTATATATCATACTATCTTCAACCATTCCTCAATTATTCAGCAATTCTACTTAAATCCAGTTTTTTGCCACTATAAAAAGTACTGCTATAGTTATTTTTGTTTCTTTGATCTGTTTGGAGCCTAGATTTAATAGTAAGTGGTAAGGGATGAAGTTTTTTTCCTCTAGTGTTAATCTGTTAATTATTTTTCTAAGTTTCTCTTTCATAGTTTCTCCCCCCTCCCAAGGCAATTGGGGGTAAGTGACTTGCCAGGGTCACACAGCTAGGAAGTGTTAAGTGTCTGAGGTCAAATTTGAACTCAGTTCCTCTTCACTTCAGGGCTGGTGCTCTCTCCACTGCACCACCTAGCTGCCCCTTTTCCTTCACTTATATCCCTCCACTGATCTGGGTCAGATCTACCAGATCTGAAAACATCAATCTGGATAGAATGTGAACCAAAGGTGGGGGTGAGCTGGGTAGTGCTGCTCTTTCTTTCTATTCTGCCAATTTAAATCTTCCCCATCCAGTCTTAATTGGTTCTTTTAATAGGCAGCTAGACGGTGTAAAGGATAAAATGCTAGTTGTTGTTTGTCCTCTGTTCTCTAAGAGGACAATGACATCAGGGAAGTGATGTCATGACATGCAAGTGAATTGGATTTAATTGAGAGAAGGTTGTGCACTTTCTCCTACAGAGCCTTTTTGGTCCAGAAACAGTGTTCCCCCGAATGCTTGAAGTTAAGAAGAGATGAGCTCAAATTCTGTTTCAGATCATTTCTAGCTGCATGACCACGATCAAGTTACTTAACTTTTAAACTCATTTTCTTTATCTGACAAATGAGGATAATTATAGTAACCTATTTCGTGGGGCTATTGTAAGGATTAAATGACAAATTATATTTCAAGTGCTTTAGAAACTTTGAAGCACTATATAAATGTTTGATATTGCTATTTATTCACTCAGTCTACATTATTGTGTCTCATTTTTCAACATGTACAATTCTCCCCTTTATCTGGTCATATTGAAGTGAATAATGTCTTTTATATAACCTAAATTTTTTTTATTTGAACCAGACCTGTGATTTCATTGGTGTAAGGAATTGATATTGAGGGAAAATTCTCCCCAAAGAGAATTTTTTTCTCTTTTTATAGCCTATTTTTTTCCCATTACCAAGTATTTTATTCATATGAATCTCCTACTACCTCTCCCTTTCACAAACCAATTAAAAAAAATCCAAAAATGAAATCCCTCACTCCATATCTATATTGTCCAGCAAAATACATTTCTACATTAGCAATGTCTGAAAATGTATGTAACTTTCTGGTTTTTAAATTCATCACCTCTCTCTTAGGAAGTGAGTAGGATGTTTCACTACTCTTTTGAACTCCTGATTTATCATTGAATTGATCAGAGTTCTAAAGTGTTTCAAGGTGTTTTTATTATTGTACAAATTGTATAAATTGTGCTTGCTTCAAGTTGCATCAGTTAATAAAGGTCTTCCTAGTTTCCTCTGAAATTGTTCATTTCATAATTTCTCCTGGCACAAAAACATTCAATTACATTCATATACCCCAGTTTGTTTAGTTACCACTTCATAGGAAGATAGCCCCTTAATTTCTAATTTTGCCCATAAGAATAGTCTTGAAGAGCTGCCTGGGGAAATGTGACTTTGCCTAGTGTTGTCCCTGCACTACGTTAGAGTCAAATTCCCACTAAAGTATATTGCACCTAATGACCCTTAGTGAATATTTACTGATTGAATAGAATTTGTGGGCATTTTGAAATGGTCACAAGGAATTCAGCATAACTGAAAACTCTCCAAAATGCTAACTCTTCCGAGATGGAAATGGCGGGCGATCGTCGCTATCACTTATCTTCAGTGATTCCTTTGAGCTCACAAATCAAGTCTGCTGAACCCTGCGTGTTGGGCAGGATTTGTTTGGGGAGGTGGTGAAAGAGGGGAAGCAAAGAAAAAACAAGCCCCTGACAGGTTTATGGCCAGCTTGTTAAATTAAAGCCTCTGCCCCACACTGTATTGCTTTCCTTTTCTGGATGTGGATTGACAGCCATTGATGAGATGCCTTATGTTCTAAGTGAGAACGCTTGGTGACAAATGATAACTTTGACATCCCGAGGTTATCAACATGCCCCAGGATGACTGAGGACTCCAGCAGGCAGCAGCCATTCTGCCATCTTCTCAGGGCTGCTGTGATTTAACAGGAGCACACTTGATCTCTTCACCTCTGAGGAGGAGATTAAGTGCTTCAGTAAATACAGCATTAAGATACCTCATTGTACTAAGGCCATTAATACACACCTCAAGTGTCTGGGGCAACTGAGTGCTTTCCACCACCCAGGGAGTAAGCTCCTGACCCAAGAAAATGTCCCAATACTATATTTGACCACTCTCATGATTAAATATGAGTTTTAAATTGCTTTGGGGGAAAAAAAAAAGATTTTTGTTTTTTCTTTTCCCTTGTTGATTTGAGTAAAACCAGAAATGGAGAAAGTGTCAAATGCCACCTTAACCAAAATTGAATGGTTCCCACCACTGCCCCTTCTTACATCCTGTTAAGCCCTTGGCCTTGGATCTTAGCCAGCCTTTAGACGCGGTGCCATTTCACCACCGACTGGGCCCCTTAGAACTTTTGTTTTTCCCTAAGAGATGCTAAATTGTGAGTTGTTTAGTGACAACGCGGACTGCCGGTGTATGCTTCATCATGCGTAGCAGCAAACTGCTTCAGGAGCAGTATTTTATGGCTCTTTTCTTAGACTAACATATTCCTAACCTTACTTGGACCTCCATCTGTCTATGGCACCCTGGAGTTTTAGAGCTGGAAGAGAACTGCCATTTCATGGGGGACTCTCACCATCCTTATCTGACTCCCAACGATTCATGGAAGGCAGCTAGGTGTCGGGTTGAAAGCACTGAACTTGGAGTCCAAAAGATCTGAGTTCAAATCCTACCTCAGACCCTTCCTAGATGAGTGAGTTATTTAACTTCTGTCAACTTCAGTGTCTACACCTGTCAGACGGAAAAAATGGCTCCCACTGGCTGCTGTGAGGGTTGTTGTGAGGATATGCTAAGTAGATTACTGTTGTTATCATCATCTCTGTGCTTCACTTTGTTACTGAGACCTGGCTGCAAATGCCTCCCCTCTCCAAGCCAAAGAGCATTTTAATGCCTACTGTGCGCCTTTTCAGCTGCCTTTCACGCGCCGTCTCTCCCCCTTAGAATGTAAGCTCCTTAAAGTTGGGGACTGGATTTGCCTGGACAGTTATCCATTCCGCAGCGCTACTTTCCCATCATTGCTTCACTATGTCGCCAGTCGGCATAAGAAATTAAGTGGGGGGAGCTTTGTGGAGGCTGCAGATGGCCCCGCTAAAGCCAGTCGCAGACACAGAGTGAGTGACCAAACACTTAACCCAAATTTACAATAGGGGACACCCCAGAGAAGTACTGGATGGGACGAGTGCTAGGCCCCTTTCCCAAATTAATTAATCAGAGACATTTTCAGGTACGAAGAGGAAGCATTTATTTAGTCCCTGCATGGAGAGGCCCAGACACACCTGGGAACCATCCCACCTCCCGCCCTGTGCTCCCGTAACCTGACCAGCTTCAGGCTTGTCTGGGATTTAAAAGCAAAAGACCTGGGCCTTTTCATTGGGTTGACTAAAAGGATGTAACCATCCTTGACCAGTGTTGTCTGCTTCCTATGGGTCACGTCACTTCCGGTGGGTCTGACCAAGCCCCGTGACTCCCTGCAACCCAGGGTTCAAGACCTGGGAATAGGGATGAGAAATCTTCATTCAGTCAGTCCCATTCACTACCTCTCACATAGTAGCTTTTTGATAAATAGTTAATGATTCATCATGGTTCCTGTCAGGATATTGTGGTTTTTGTTTTTTTTTAATCTATGCTTTGCAATTTAAGAAGCAGGAGTAGAAAAAAATTCAGATATGGATATGACAGAGGAATTGGAATGATGGGCTTGATTGAAAATCAAGGGTAAAAAGGATTATAGACTGGAAAAGAATATGCTTTATTCATTCTAGCCAATAATTGTATGTACAGGTCTTTGAGTACCTTGCTGAAAAGATTTTTTTGTTATATGTTATATGCAATGTATGTATGATTTAAAAAAAAAAAACAATAAGGAACACTGTATAAAAGAAAAACTCAGATTTCTTCTTTGGTGACAAAGAGAAAACCAAAAATTTTTATGTGGGTTTTCCAGATCCTGGAGGTGTCAGGACCTTAACCCCCATGATGTGGAAAGGATAACTGGTTTTTCTATCCTGTACATTTAGTGCAGGGCCTGACTAAATTATCTGTCATCTGTCTAAATATCTGCCCATCTACCTAATTTAATCTGACTCTCTAAGAAACACCAACTGCAAAGTAGAAATACCTCATGTGGTACAATTCACACTTCACAAAGAATCCTTCCTATGAAGTACCGTGCAGGTGGCTATTTCAGTCTTTACTTGAAGCCTTCAACAGAAACAGAATCTACTACACATCTCAAGGAAACTTATTCCACTAAGTTTTTGAATTGTTCTAATTACTATGTAGAAGAAAAACAAAATCTATTCTTCTATTTTAGTCAAATCTGCCTGAGAAAAAGTTTTATTTTTAAAAAATTTTTGATAGTATTTTATTTTTACAAATATTTGTAAAGATAGTGAAATACTATACCAAAGATAGTGAAATAATATACAAACATCCCAATGGAAAAGTTTCTAACTGGTAGAGTTTCCTCCCACTAACCCAGAAAAGATCACTCTTCTCAAGTAATATCTAATTTATATCTTATAATAATCCTGAAGCCAAAGATGAGGAAATCTGCAACACCGATAAATAAAAAATCCGTGGTTTGTTAGAATTGAGATTTGCTTTCCTCAAATGAAACTAAAAAGTATTTCTCCTTAGAGTGTGATCAAAAACAAAAGGGACACTTCTCTTGATTGACAAAAAGACATTCCCACTTAGTTCAGTCAACCATAAACAAAGCACTCTTAATTCGATCCTTATAAACTCATTCCATGGCTCTAGCTACTAGCATTCTCTATTTTATTTGGGGAAGTAAGTATACATTTAATTTCTATTGTTTTTCTATCCCAGGAAGACTGATTGGATTTTTAATTCAAACTCTGGTTAATGTTGACTTTTTCATTTTTATAACACAACTGAGGTCTGTGTTGTGTGCTTCCACAATTAGGAGAATGACCCTTCTTCTGGCTTCTCAGACCAAAAAATATAAATCCTTTTCCATACCTGAAGACCTGACTTAGGCTTCTTACTAGTGTGTGTGTGTGTGTGTGTGTGTGTGTGTGTGTGTGTGTCTATCTTAGATCTCTTTGGCAATCTGATAAAATTCTTGGATCTCTCCTCAAAATAATGTTTTGAAATAATTGAAACAAATGTTAATATCTATTAGAGGTTAGAGAATATAATGATGTAGCTTTCCCACTCCACTCCAATCCAAGTTCAAGGACTTTCAAAAGATTTAACCTCATGCTTCTTTGTGGATCCTAGGTTACAATCCCTGGCCTAGTTTTTCATTTCTTCAGGTTAAACATCCCCATTTGTTCAATCAAACTTCATATGATATGATGTTAGGGCTCATCATCATAATGACAGACTTTCTATAACTTTGAATAGAGTTTATTAGGCCATTACCTTTGTCCTGCTGATATCATAATAATACATAGTAATATAATATAAATAATTATTTTATAATTCCTTCTAAGATGATATTTGCTTTATGGCAGTCATTTTCCACTGCTACCTCTTGATGAGTTTCAACCCATTAAAAACTTTCAAATCAGATGAATTGCTATCTAGCCACAGCTCCTTAAACTTGTAAAGTACTTTTTTATGCTTATGAAGTTGATTTTAAAAAAATTAAAGTGTTACTTTATAGTTGTTCCTATCAAATCTGATTGTATTTGATTAAGTCCACTATTTCAACCTGTCAAGATCATTTTGGATCTGACTGCCATCAGATTTGTGTTACCAAAACCTAGAAAGACTTATATGAATTGATCAGGGTGAAGTAAGGAGAACCAGGAGAACATTATACACAATAACAGCAATATTGTGCACTGATCAACTATGATAGACTTGGCTCTCCAAAGCAATACAATGATCCAAGAAAATTCCAAAAGACTCAGGATGAAAATGCTATTTACATCCAGAGAAAAAACTATGGCATATGAACGCAGATTGAAGCATTCTATTTTCATTTTTTGCTTGTTTTTGTTTATGGTTTTTGTTTAATCATTCACAACATGACTAATATGGAAATGTATTTAATATGATTGCATATGTCTAAAATTATACATAATCTAATATAAATTATATCAGATTGCTTGCTGTCATGGGGGGAGGGAAAGGGAGAAAAATTTGGAATTTGAAATCTCATAGAAATAATGTAGATTTGTGTCACTTTAAGTATGCTATTAATACTTTTATTTGAAATAATGGTAAATATTAAATGACCAACAATAACTTACTCAGCAAAACAGTATAATTGTACGGGGGAAAATAGATTTTTAATGAAATAGAGAACTTCAAAACATTCCCCATGAAAAAAAAACCAAACCAGAGGTTTGGGGGAACTTTGAAGTTCAAATACAGGAGTGAAGAAAAGTATAAAAAAGCAAATAAGAATAAACAATGATAAAGGACTAAACAAGGATAAACTATGTACATGATACATGTGTTTCCTTTAAATCCTATCATCATCAGGGTTCATAGAGGGAGTACAGTTAGACAAGACTGTAAGGTCTTGATCTTAAGAAAAGAATGGGAAAAAGGGGGAAGAGGAATAAATTAGATGAGAAGGGAAAGGAAGGTTAGGGAAAATTATCTTGCATAATCAGAGTGCACAAGAATATATCTATATGAACAAGGAAGAGGTTTGAGAAAGCTGCTGACATTTGAACCTCACTCATCTGAACTGATTAATAGAAAAAATACATGCACACATAACTGAGTATAAGTAGATTAAAGGAAGAGAATGATTCCTAAGCAAAACAAACCGTAAGGATATAAAAAATATTTATAGCTCCTTTTGAGGTAGCAAAGGATGAGAACCTGAGGGAGTACCCATAAATCACAGATGACTGAACAAGTTATGGTATATTAAAGTGATGGAATACTACTCTGCTGAATTTTTATTAGCATAATGACCAGAGGATTGGTGATGAAATGAGCTATTTGCCTCTCTATTGAGAGCTCAATAGAGCTCAGTATGCTCCTCCCACTATGCTACTTCAGCAGCAAGTCTGCACAATCCCATTCAAGGGCTCTATTCTGCCCCATCACTGCCAGAAATCTCCAAGATGTAAGCTTGATCAGGTTACTAACAGTACAATGCAGTCAGTGCTTGTACTACAACATAGCTTAGCAAGAAAATTGAGGGAAAGAGGGAAGCGGGGGAAGATATACATGTGAGTCTGTGTCACACTCTACTAGGAAGTCAGCATCCAGTTTGGGCCAGGTTTGTCCCTCAAGTAGTCACTTAAGGCAAAAACAGGGTTAATAAAATATAAATTATCTCAATTAATAGGAGACTGAGATGACTTTTAGGTCAGTTCTCAGGAAAACCCTATCAAAGAGGAAAGAGTCAGGAAGTGAGCAATAGGGGAATAAAAAGAGAAATAAGAAAGAAAATAAATGTGTGCCTCTGTGTGTGTGTATGTGTGTGTGTGTGTGTGTGTGTGTGTGTGTGTGTATGTGTGGTAAAGATGTGGTAAAGAATTCAGCCATCTATGGTTATACTATGTCATCATACTATAAAATAGAGAAATTTAATCAATAGCAGAGGAGACAAAAGACCTTGGGAATTCCAAGAAAGTTTGGAAATACAGCATGCTATTTCTTGATAGTTTTACAGAGAAATAAGAATCACGAAAGCAGAATTTATGGTTTACACAGCAGGAATAATTGAAAAACTTGAATATATAGTGGCAAATTCCATTGAAGAAACAAAAGAAAGAATAATTGGGAATGGAAATATGTGAAAGTGAAGGATTATCTGGAATTGGGGATGGGGGGAAGCAAGAGGTAATAACATTAAAAAGAAATCATTATCCTCTTACAGATACAATATATTGGCCATGAACAAAAGGCACAAAGAAAAGCATAAGGATTAAATCTCTCAGAAGAACACCACAAATCAACAAACCTGAACATCACAGTTCAAAAAATAGTGCAGGATAACCTATATTAAATTGCTTGCTTTCCTGATGAGAGAGAATGGGAGGGACAATGGGAGAGAATTTGGAACTCAAAATTGAAAACACACACACACACACACACACACACACACACACATACAAATGTTAAAAATTGTTTTTACATATAATCATAAAAAAGATTAAAAAAAAATACAAGAAATCATCCAGAACTTCTGAAAACAAACAATAACAACAACAACAAAAAACCTCCAAAGTGTCGATCAAAAAAAATTTATAGATCAACTCTAAGGGAAAGAAACAAATCTTATAAACAAACTCTAAGACAGGTAGTGGTTAAATTGAACAATTCCACTATCAAACAAAAAATTCTGCAAGTTATAAAGAGAAAGACCTTTAAATATGAAGGAAAGAATTGTGTATAGAACAAGACTATTCTGCACCTACCAGAAATTGCAGGAAGGAATAGAATAATGTTCTGAAGGGCAAAGGAATTTAACATACAATCCAAAAAAAAACAAAAAAAAACCCCAAAACTCATTGAAGCTAAACCAACCCTACAAGCATTTATTAAGTGTCTACTATGTATAAGTACTTTTTTTTTTTGCTGAGGCAATTGGGGTTAAGTGACTTGCCCAGGGTCACAAAGCCAGGAAGTGTTAAGTGTCTGAGGTGAGATTTGAACTCAGGGCTGGTGCTTTATCACTGCAACACCTAGCTGCCCCTATGTAGAAGTACTGTACTGGATACTGATGATACAATACAACAAAAACAACGTTTGGACTCAAGGGGATTTCATTATATTGGGAGGATGCAGTATATATGCCCATAAGTATATGAATGATTATTTGAGTTGGAAAAGAGCTTTAACAACTAAGCAGATCTTGCAAAGTTTGTACTATGTTTATTTGTTTATTTGCATATAGTGACATATGATACTGCAAATGAAAATTGCAAAAGTTGCTAATAGAAAATTAAAATCCTATCATGCAGGAACTTTTTAAACATCACAACTAAATCACTGATGAGAAAGAGAAGTGGGAACACCATTGAGAATGGCTTCATTATTTACAAATGCAGTGGAAAATGATATTAGGTTTGTAGAATTGAGTCTCTTACATACTTTTGGTTTTCTATTTATAAATATATTTTATTAATTCCTTTTAATTTTATATCTCAGTTATTTGCTGATAAATATTGTCTTCTGATCCCTGCTGGAACCTTCCCTTATAATCAAGAAAAAACAATACAATAAGATTGTATCTTTTAACATATGCAATATTTTGCACTATAGTTCCCCATATCTCTCATGAAAAGAATATGTTAACTGTAGTCTAGATAGATGTTTGCATTTCCAGCACTTAGATACCTGCTAGCTGTCAGTTTGAATGAACAGATGTTCTTGTTAGAATGGATAATATAAGGAGATTTCAGAGACCCATATGCTTTCTTCCCTTTTCCTTTACCCTGATTTTTCATCTTAAAAGTTGTAGGCCTGTGAGTTTTTATTTATCGTGACAAAACCCTCTTATTTTTTGTAAGTAAAATGGTTTTGTTTTGCTTTTTGACTTTTTTCACTATCATTATAATTATCATGTTCCCTCCCCTATGAAGCATTAGCGATAGCTATATTACATGCATTATATAAATCAGGGTAGTATATTGCCTTCTAGGAGTTTGTAATTTCCTTCCAAATAATGTTGGATTGCTTTTGAAAATGAGATTTAATTGCACATTCCACTTGGCTTTTAAAAATGTGTGTTTTTCAAGGTGATACAGGCCAGTTTGAATGCTCTTGTGTTGGAGAGAGCCATCTGCACCCAGAGAGAGAACTGTGGGGACTCAGTGTGGATCACAACATAGTTATTTTTACTTTTTTGTTTTCATTTGCTTGCATTTTGTTTTCTTTCTCAATTTTTTTCTTTTTGATCTGATTTTTTCTTGTGCAGCATGATAATTGTAGAAATATGTACAGAAGAATTGCACACATTTAACATATATTGGATTACTTGCTGTCTAGAGGGAGTGGGGAAAAGGGAAGGAGAAAAACATATGGAACACAAGGTTTTGCAAGAGTGAATGTTGAAAAGTATCTATGCATATGTTTTGAAAATAAAAAGCTTTATAAAAAGTTTTTATTTTTGCTTGTCTACCTGTATTCCGAAAACTTTTCAATTTATAGCAGGACCAAATTTTGAACATTATCAGCCTTATTGTGTTTAGCCAGTGCATTATTTTCTACTTAATCAAGCAATAATGGATTGTCATGATCAAAGAATTATTTATTAAATGGCCAGCCTGAAGATGTGCACTTCTCTGTATTTAGCTAGTTTGGTTTCTTTAAAAGCTGTCAGAAACTTTTACCAGGACTATACTCAAAAGCTTTTCTCACAGGAGTAACCTGTCAGGACTTGCATGCAATTGAAGTAACCTTTGAGAAGCCAGAGTCATCCCCACACACAGACGACACATTGGAGCATCTTTATTGAGAAAACATGTAGGCTTTTAAGCAAGGGCTGGGTGTACTGGGGCTTGTGCTAGCTTGTAAGAATCAATTGTTAACTTTTCAGCTGAGCATTTACATGACAGAGATTAGAAAATGCTGCATATCAAGGCTTTGATTTACTGTTTTATTGGATGCTGAGGCTTAAGAAAGTGTTGGAAAAAATGTTAATAATTTAGACTAAATTTAAAGGTGTGTCATGTATGCTCCCATCTCCGTTCCTCCCTCCAAGAAAAACTGTTAAATTGTTGTTAAATATTTATCCACACATCTCTGTGTGAGGATTATTCTACAATAGAGCCCATCTTTGCAATTACACAGTTGACTGAAAGATGTGGAATATATAAGATCCCATTGTTGTTTAGTGATATAGAGTTTAGAGATTTAAACTCTCCTCTAATAAGGAATTTCTTATGAATGTCAGAATCATCTAAAAAAGCTCAAAAGATATAAGAGCAGACTATCTTTGTATGGCAGGTCTTTGATTAGTGAAATGCACAATGGAAAGATATAAATTCATCAAAAGTATTTGTCATTGTCATTAAAAAGGTCCATGATGAAGTCCAAGTCCTGCTTTTTGGGCAATTCTAGGTATTCTGATTTGTGGATGACATTTTGCAGGTTATATTGAGCCCTAGAATATTATAAAATTATTTAAATGAGATTCATAATCACTTCAGCATTTGGTCACACAGGAAAACCCAAGGTGATGAAAAGTGTTTATTGTCTAGACTAAAATAAGCTCCTTGAAGAACAATCTGAAAAAACTTATTTATATCTTAAGCGTATTTATCAATACATATATCTAGGAGAGACACTTCAAATGGACAATGACCGAGGCCCAGAACTGAATAAGAAGAGGAAAGCACTTCAGATTGTCTTTGAGAAATGGTTCAGTTTGGTTTAATCTTTCCCTGAAACAAAGATTGTTTTTTTTAGTATCAGTGATGTTCTTTTGCTGATGTTTTATGCCTTTTTGTTATAGAATGCTACAGTCTCTGAAACACTGCTGTTTAGAATTACCTGAAGGAAAATAGAAGGTGTAGGCAGCTATTACCCATTGTAAATGAAAAATTACTAAGAAGTGCTATATGGGATATCATCAACAGAATGTATGAGCAGAAAAAAAAAAGGATAGCCAATCATGTAGTGAAAATGAGGGAAAAACCAATGGATAGCTTGCATACTCCATGGATATCACATAATGTCAAGAGAATCGAGGGGAGGATCTCTATCTTTAGTGAACTGGGAAATTGAAGGGTAAAAATGGGAAAGGGACCCATAGGGGTAGTGATCTGCATCATTGTTAAAGAAAATTATATATTGATGATGTCACAGATCCATTATAGAAGTAGTAAAACAAAAATTCCTTCCTTCTTAACTTTTTTTCCCTTCCTTCCTTTCTTTGTCCCTTCTTTCCTGCTTTTCTTCTTGTTCTCCTTCGTTCCTCTCTCCATCTTTCCTTTCTTCTCTCTTTTCCTTCCTCTCCCCTCTCTCTCCATCTCATTGCTTCTTCCCTTCTGCCTATCTTCTTCCTAAATCCTCTATTTCTTGTATACTTAACTCTTTTCCTACCTCCTTTTCTAATGAATAGAAAATATTTATAATAAAAAGCATTACATAAAAGTGGATTTCTTTAACTTCTTTCTCTAAAGTCAGAGTGAGGGTGGGAGTGGGAGTGAGGATGGTATTGGAAGTCTGTACTCTTACATTTATAGTCTATATTATAGAATCTAGCATTTATTTTATTCAATAACTACTTTAATTGCCTATTATGTGATAAATTCTGGAGTTTACAGAGACAAAAAATGAAACAGTCTTCATAATATTTATATTCTATGGAGAGGAAAATGATACATCTGATTATAAGTAATTCATAATCCATATGTAATGGGACTCTAATCAATGAGATCTCCATCCTTATAGACCTGGCTAATATAACCTTCCACCACAAATGTAGACTGCAGAGCTTGTGCAAATGTTCTCTGACTCTTTTCTGTCCACTTACCATGTGGTGAAGAAAAGGTCTTTTGATTGACTGCTAAGCTGGAACTGAGTGTGAGCTAATGGGCCAAATCAGCCTCTCTTTCCTGGTGGCGATCAAGGCAAAACATGCGGTAAGCCTCTGGGTGAGGAAAGAGAGATGCCTCTAACCCTTTTTCTTCCCATGCAGGCACTAAGAGGCCTGTTGGCACAAGTCTCTGCTGTTGCTCCTGTCTCTGTTGTGTCTATATTTTTCTGCTCTTAAGGGCAGGAGTAATAGAGATCTCTGCAAACTTGGGAAGTGTGGAAGTCCGTACTCCTGAGCCTGATAAGTCACCAGAGACCAGCAATAAATCAATAGTGGCCAAGAAGGATCAATCCATCCATTGGCTGTTCTGCATTTGGAAGTGAACTTGGTGCAGAGAATGCTTTGTCGTAGATACTCTAGTTTGAACTGATTCTCTCCAGGAGACAAGGTTCTATTAGAGAAAATGGGACCCAAAATGACGATGCTTTTACATTTCTGTTCTATCTCTTATCAGTAAACATCCCTTTATAAAAAGCTAATCAATATTAATTGGTTAAGTAGTAATGGGGTGCTGATCAAAAGTATGATTGATATTGAAAGGATATTGACTGCTACTAGTTAGATGAAATTAACAAAAAAATTGTGTGATTGACATTGAGGGAAACATACCAGAAGGGCTCCTTGAGCTGATAATATTAGAAAAATACCCCACTGACCTTTGGGGAGTCAAATCCTTGGCAGCTGGGTGGTGCATCTAAGCCTGGAGTCTCTCCTGAGTTCAAGTCTGGTCTCAGACACTTACTAGCTGTATGATCCTAGACAAGTCACTTAACCTTATTTTCCTCAGTTTCCTCATCTATAAAATGAGCTGGAGAAGGAAATGGCAAATCACGCCAGCATTTTGCTGAGAAAACCCCAAATGGGGTCACAAAGGGTTGGGCACAGCTTAAAATGGATGAACAACAATAACAACCTAGACTCTTCAGGGGGAGATATAGCTTTCTTTACCATGAAGGGTCCAACTTGTCAAAGATCCCAACTTGGGAGTTGAGATAAGGCTCCCTACATATAGGAAATAATCTATGAGAAGGGAAGGGTATTAGCAATTGAAAGGTGACATTTAATTTAGGTTTTAAGGAAGCTAGCATTCTAAGAAGTAGTGATGAAGAGGAAGTGTTCTAGGTCCCGAATTGTTGATTTATTCATATATGTGGAGATATTTAACTTCATTGTATGCTTCCAGAGACAAGGGCAATATAGTATATATTTCTTTTATATATCCCATAGCATATGGTAGTGTTCCGGGTACACAGTGCTCAATTTATCGTCTTTAGATTTATGGATTTCTTAATTGATTCAGTGGGGTTTTCTATGAGCTCAGGCACCCACAATTCTGGCTTTAAGTTAAGTCAGCAATTAAGAAAAGAGTGCCCCAAACAGCCCTCAGAGCTGCTAATGGGGGTGAGGGGTTCAAAGATTATGGCATTAGTTTTCTTAATGGTTGGCACTGTATCTTATATAGACTAGGTGCTTTAAAATGCCTGATGTTTTAATTTATCTTTTTGTAGACATAGGACAATCCCCCCAAAATCGATGGACAGGAAAGGAGAACATATTTTGATTTTTGTTTGTTTTTGTCTTGCTGCCTCTTGTCCATAAGGCCCTTGATGAATGTCGAACTGAATTGAATTACAATTATGCTCTATGCCCTTTCCCAAACTCCTCACTGATTCCACACATCATTGACCTTATTGTCCCCACCCTCCCTACCGAGGGATCTCAAATGCCATTGTCTTGGCAAATACCAGAGAAACCTGGTACCTTAGCTGAACTATTTTTAAGGTTTTTAGGACTTGGTTAATATAAAAATTAATGAAGAAAACATAAGAGAAAAGTAGCATTATTTTCCTAGCCCCAGTTTTTTCTCTCCAGCTCTATTAACTGAAGTCGGCAACTACTTTCTGTACCAGGGCCAATTTTGCTGCTGTTAGTAATACTATAGTTCTTTGTTAAAGTTATAGCATATTATCTCCTGGCTTGCTTTGAGGCCCCAATGGATTTTGGCGTGATTCCTCTTTAATACCTAGTGAGCTGATGACAAGATTTTGCAGTGGAGGGTAATGACATACATCAGGACCTGACCTTGCTTAGTCATTCTGTGCAGAGGAGGGAGTGTGTGTGTATATATATGGGGTGGGGGGAGAGTCCAGAGAGGAGAGAACAATATATGTAAATGAATGAATCAACTGATTAATTCAGTGCATGGTTAAGAATGACCATACAATAATAAAAATGAATATAAGTTTGAAAGCAAAGGAACACTAAACACTCAGTTGATTTATGGCATAGCATAGTTATTTTATGATTTTGTTTAATGCACACTTTAACTAGAGCAGTGTTGTGCTCTCTGGATTTTTTTTTATTAAATACTGTAGGTGTTTGCTGGCGCATGAGGTAATAACCCAAATACAATTAAAATGTCCATAAAATTAAGGGTCGCTCCATAGTTTTCCAAAGATGGGTCTGTTTGAGGCTTCTAGTTACCGGCATTGGGTGGTCTCCCGTTGGTGGAGAATATTTAAATGGGGCTTTTTTTCCCCCTTAGGTCTATAAGGTGTTAAGGTGTTTTTATAAAACCCCATAAACCCTCATTAAACACTTTTTTTCCCCCATAAAGTAAACTAAAATCTTTCACTTGACGTGTTTTCTATAACCTAACTTGGGCATTTTAACAAGCTCTTTTAAGAATCACCCTAATAATTGCTCACAGGGTTTTTTTGGGGGGTGGTGGTGATGAGGTGTACATGTGTTCAGATCTGTGTACATCAAACTGCCTAAATAGCTAATCAGCAAGTCTAGAATTTCAGTCTATTTTAATTTAATATGTTGTGGGGAAAGATCAAATGAATCTCCAGGTGGAGAAAGTTATGCTAATTTGGGTATTACATATTAAGGGAAAGGAAAGGAGGCCCTGAATGCTGACTGAATGAATTGTGAAACAAATATATTTTGGATTTTTATTATATTACATTCCACACAAGATTCCATGAACTAGCAGGTGGGTGAATTTTAGCTCAGAGGGATGGTTTTCACATGCTGCTTAGAATTTTCTACTTAAGCTCCTAGTTGTCCATCCCTTTAATTTTAAGCTACAAAATATGTGCAGAACTTGGAAACAAGAGAATAATTGTCTAACAGATTCTTCCCCGCCCCCATTAATGCCCTCCATAGTATTTTGCACTTATTTAGTATAATATTTATTTATTTGTATACATGTTGCTGCTCTCTGTCCCAAAAGAAAGAAAACTCTTTGTGGGCAGAGTGTACTTAGTTTTTTGTCTTTGTCCTAACATAGTTCCTAGCACTTAATAGACCCCTGATAAACAATGGAGTGTTCTAGGATTTGAATAATGTTGTCCTGATGATATCATGAAAACAACATCCGTTTGGGATAATATTCTGCCATTATAAACTCTGTCTTTGTTTTGGACTTACTTTTCATTTGCTTACTTCAATGTGTGGATGATCTTGGGCAAATCACTTAAACTCCTGGAAACCTCAGTTAACTCATCTGTAAAATGTGGACGAGGCAACCTCTGAAGCATTCAAAACTACTAACCCATGAATGTCTGTTGTATCACTGCTCTCTCTTCCAGAACAGGTTGACTCTTGGAAGATATAGATCACCTCTTTTTTTCCTTAGAATCTCAACTACCTTCCTACTATAGTGTTTTGAAATAATAATTGCTTAAATAAATACTTGTTGTATTGACTTGAATTTGGAAAATATATTGATTTTTTATTTAATTTTTTTCTTAATGGTATCTTATTTTTTCAAATGCATCTAAAGATGGTTTTCAATATTCATTTTTGTAAGATTCTGTGTTTTTTCTCTCTCTCTTATTTACTTCCCTTATCCTCAAGACAACAAGCAATCTGATATGACTCTTCTTTCATTCATTCATTCATTCACTTATTTAATTATTCATTCATTTATTTGTTTATTTATTTATTTAGTATTATTATTTTTGCTGAGGCAATTGGGATTAAGTGACTGGCCCTGTGTCACATAGCTAGGAAGTGTTAAGTGTCTGAGGCCAGATTTGAACTCAGGTCCTCCTGATTTCAGGGTTGGTGCTCTAATTACTGCATCACCTAGCTGCCCCTCTTTCTTTTTTTTTTTTTTAAAAGAAAAGAAGGAAGAAGTCTTTCTTCATAGCTATAAGATAGGTCAATGGTGAGGAACCTTTTTCTGCCTAGTGCTATTTATAACATCATTTGTGGGCTATAAAAAATTATCAATTTAAAAACTCAAGCAATGGGAGGTTGTTGTACCTAGCTTTCAGCTCATCATGTCCTGTGGTGACCTTGGCAGGACCAGACAAATGATTTCATGGCCCTTGGTGCTTATATGCCCTGTAGGCCAGACATTCCCCTCACTGGAGGTAGGTATACGGTAGGTATCATTGTCTGATTGTTTTTGGCTGCCATGATTGCCCCTTCCATTTTGCTCTTTTCTTACGTCTCATCATGGTGTGGGGATGACCATGGGTTCTCCAGTGGAGCACAAGTTCTGAGGAATTCTGCCAAGAAGAAAAGGCCTAGAGAACATACCCAGAACTGGAAAGTTCAAATATGGAGAGGTCCATCAGTCCCCAGAGAACAAATTATTATTGCCACAGCAAGTCTTGAAGACCATCTGTTGCGGCAGCCTTCTAATGATCTCTCAGCTTCTCGTCTTTCCCCATTTGGATCCATCTTCTACACAAGTGCCAAAGTGTCTTCCCAAAGCACAGGTCTGATCATGTCACCTTCTTATTTACTGATATTCTATAGCTTCCTGTTATCACCTCTCATATAAAATATAAAGTTCTAGGAATTTAAAGCCTTCCACAATCTGACCTTTCCAGTCTTATTCTACAGTATTTCCCTCCATGTGTTTTGCTTTCCGGCTAAACTGGAATTTTTGCCCTTTTTCACATGAAGTACTCTATCTCCCACCTCTAAACCTTTGTATTATTGGTTATGCTCCTTTCTGGGTATGTACTTTCTTATTAAAAATCCCTACTCTTCTTCAAGAAAGAGCTCAAATATTAGCTGGTGAGGTCTTTCCTCATCACCCATGACAGTCAGTGTTCTGCCTCCTACAATTATGTTGTATTTATTTTGTAAATATCCTCTATGTATTTATTCATTAACATGTTTTCAAGAAGCGGCTGGGGGTATAATGGATAAAACACTTAGTTTTGAGTCAGGAAAGCCTGAGTTCAAATTAAATCTCAGACACTAGTAAGTCACATAATCTTTGTTTGCCTCAGTTTCTTCAACTATAAAATGTGGATAAAGATAGGGGTTATTGAGGGAAGGCAATGAGATATTTGTAAGAAAGTGTTTAGCATAGTGCCCTGCACATAGAAGGTGTTACGTAAAAGCTTATTCTCTTCCCTGTCCTTTCCTTTTTTCAATAAAGTACAAGTTTCTTGAGGACAGGAGTTGTTTCATTTTGGTTTTATATCCCCAGTATTTAGCAAAGTTCATATCAAGTAGTAGATATTTCTTAAATAATTGTTGATTGACCTTTCAAGCTACCAGAGTATGGAGATTTGTGATTTGGGTGGAAGAGCATGGAAATAAAAACTTTAATTCTTGAAGGATTGAAGAAAATAATACTACTCATGGTTAAATAATGAAGTCTTACATTTGAGGATCACTTCATAATTAAAAATAAATCATGAATGGTGATTTCAGTTGTAGTAGGAACAACCAAACAAACCCAAAAAACACCATTAAGAGAAATGTGAGCCAACATAATCAAATGTTCCTGAGGTGTATAGATGCCTTTTGAACAACTAGAACCAATATGTCCAGAACTATTGACTCTAGCTTTATTTTTATATGTCTGTTGGATTTCATGGAATCCAGTTTAGCCAAAGCCATTTTCCCAAGCTCTGCAGAGCTTCACACAGAATTTTGATAGTATACTTTAGTTAAACAAGTATTGCACAGAACCACAGAATTTGAAAGTTGGAAGAGCATCAATGGCCATCTATTACAATTCACACATAAAAAGAATCTCCATTGAAATACACTGAAGAAATGATCCTCCAGCCTCTGCTTGAAGCAGGTGGAAGTCAACACTTCTTAAGGTAGCTCATTCCCCCTTTTTGCAGCTCTTATTATTAATAGGTTGGCAAGCATTTATTAAAGGCCAACTACACTCCAGGTAATGGAGATATAAAGAAAAGTAAGATGGTACCTGACCTCAAGGAGCTCCCAGTCTAATAGAGGACTTTGTACAAAGAAGATATATGCAGGATAACTTGAAGATAAACAGCAGAGGGAAGGCATTTGCAAAGAGATGGATCAAGAAAGGCTTTCTGGAGAAGGTAAGAGTATGGTTGGGACCTGAAGGAAGCCAGAAAATCAGGAAGTGAAGAAGAGGAAGAAAAAAATTCTGGACATGATGAACATCCAATGAAAATGTAAGGAGATGGGAAATGGATTGTCTTGTGAGAGAACAGCCAGTGTCATTGTAGTACAGAAAGGATCATAGACTGGAAAGGAAGAAGGGCTTTGAGTGATAAGCAGACTGAATTTGCATTTTTTTGAATTCCATTCATGATATACCTTCTATGGTTAGAAGAAGTCCAATTCCAACTCTCTAGGATAATACTTTCAATTTTAAGAAAGCTATTGAATCTCCCCTTGGTCTTCTTTTCTCTAGATTAAGAACTCCAATTCTTTCAGCTGATAACCACATGGCATAAATTTGAGGCTTCCCCATTCCAGTTGTCTTTCTCTACATTTCAACTTCTTAAAATG
The DNA here is from genome assembly GCF_016432865.1 of Antechinus flavipes. NCBI lineage: Eukaryota > Metazoa > Chordata > Mammalia > Dasyuromorphia > Dasyuridae > Antechinus > Antechinus flavipes. Next base: position 71,329,452 of record NC_067403.1, on the reverse strand, counting down.
TGGGCTGTTACTCACATGACCCATATAGGGCCTTGTAACTGAATGAGGTCACAAAATTTTGATTTGTTATCAGTAAATGTTTGATTTGTACCTATTTTATATAGCTATATGCCCAGAGTCATGTAAAAATGTCTCAGTTGAAAAGGAGTTATGAAATGGAAAAAATTTAAGAAGCCCTGATCTAGATCCTATCTAGCTTATTCATTTCCTACCTGAACTTTGGTGTGTATGCACAATTGAATATAATCTGGATGTATTCTGGTGAGAACAATATACTATCAAACCTCTCTCTTATTCTTCCTGGAAGCCATGCTTCTCTTAATGGAGCCAAAGATTACATTCATTTTTTTTTTTTTTTTGATAATTATATTCCATTGATTAGTTGTCATTAACCTAGCAGTCCACTAAAAAAACCCCAATTTTTTGTTCAGACAAAATGGTCTAACCATCCCGTCTTAAAGCACTAGACTTGTTCAGTCATTTTCTTTATGTTCTGCTCTGCATGACCACATTTGAGATTTTCTTGGCAAAAAAACTGGAGTAATTTGCTATTTCTTTCTCTTTACAGATGAGAAAACTGAAGCAAACAAGGTTAGGTGACTTGCCCAAAGTCACACCCCTAGGAAATATCTGAAGCTGAATTTGAACTCAAATCTTCTTGACTTCAGGCTCAGTACTCAAACGATTGGACTATCTAACTGTTCCAAAAATTATACAAAAATTATACAGAGATAAGTTGTTATTAAAAGTAGTCTCCTCTCTGTCAATTCTAGTCAAATTCGCTTAATTTCAGCCTAAGGATTAATTTAGTCATTAAAAAAAAAAAGTCCATTATTCCTTCAGGATGAAAATATTTACATCCTGTAAATGACCTCTTTTTTGGGGAGGGTGAGGGGAGCGGGAGAAGAAGAGGAACTAAATGGCCTGGAAGGCTTAATCTGTCTTTCCCAAAGACAGTGTTCCATTTCTTCTTTGAGCAGTAGAATTTTTCCTATGACTTCAGTATATTCCCTCGAAACTTGGTTTCTGAAAAAGGAATCGGCATTTTCACTTTTCTCACAGTGGAGTCCATGGACTTCTGTTGTGGAAATGAACATCTTCCATTGCACAAGTGACCACAGTGGGAAACGCTGGGTAATTGAGCAGGCACATCTCATCACATTAATATAATGTTGTGATCAAAACCAGAACCCTATAGACTGAGCTGACATGTTACAGTTTGAAAAATGCCAGGATCTGGGTTTTATTAGTAGCTTAAGTCCCCCAGCTGGAAACATGTCAGCTCTACATCCAAAATGTAGAATAATTCGGGATCTTGGAGCTCTACATTACACTCATGTAATTTAAGAGCATAATGCTTTAAATGAGGCCCGTGTGGAAATGGGGCATATTAGCATTAAAAGGAACCCGACTCAGCCATGTAAATTAGGGGCTCCCTTTCTCCTCATTTTCACTCTTCCCACCTTTAGAAATTAGGCTGGTCTTTGAGGAAACTAGACTCCAAATATAGTAAATATTTAATGTCACTTGAAATTAATACATACTATCCTGGGCCACTGTCCTTTGGATTGCTGATATATATATATATATGTATATATATATATATACTTCTAGAAAAACTAGGGGAAGTTGCTTGCCTTGGTTAAATATATACTTATTGCACATATGTTTAGAAACATCTGGGGAAAATCATATGACATTCATATATATACACATACACACACACATATATATACACATACAGGTATGCATGTGCACATGCACACACACATGCACACATGAGACTATATACTTTTAATTTTGGCAAAAACTTTTCCTTAGCCCTTTTCAGAAGTCTGAAGGACAGTAATCCAGGATAGTATATATTAATTTCTTTTTTTATTTCATATTTTATGTTTTCCTAATTATATATAAAAAGAACGTTAAACAGTTGTTTTAAAGTTTCTTTGGGGTCTCAAATTCTCTCCCTCTATCCTTCCCCCACCTTCCCAGGCAGGCAATTTGATATAGGTTATACATGTGCAGTCATGCAAAACTTATTTCCATGTTAATTATGTTGTGAAAGAAAACACAGAAAAAAACCCCAAAGAAAGTAAAGAAAAAATATGCTTCAATCTACATTCATATTCCATTAGTTTTTTTTTTTGGAGGTGGATAATGTTTTTCATCATAAGTCCTTGATAATTGTCTTGGCTCATTGCGTGGCTGAAAATAGCCAAGTCATTCACAATCAATCATCATGTAACATTGCTATTACCATATACTATGTTCTCTTCGTTCTGCTCATTTCACTTTGCATCAGTTCATTTAAGTCTTTCCAGGTTTTTGTCTGACAGCATTCTGACCATCATTTCTTATAATACAATAGTATTCTATCACAATCATATGCGACAACTTGTTTAGCCCCTCCCAGATTGATGGACCTCCCTTCCACTTCCAATTCATTGTCATTACTAAAAGAGCTGCTAGAAATATTTTTGTACATATTTTTGCTTTTTATCTCTTTGGGATACAGATCTAGTAATGGTATTTTCAGGTCGAAGAGTATACATGGTTTTTAGCCTCTTGCACATAGTTCCAAATTATTCTACAGAATAGTTGAATTAGGATACAACTTCACCAAGAGTGAATCAGTGTCTCAATTTTTCCACATCTCCTCTAACAACATGTGTCCTTTTACTTTACTGTCGTATTAGGCAATCTGATAGGTGTGGGGTGGTAGTTTAGAGTTGTTTTAACTGGCCTTTCTCCAATTGTGATATATATATATATATATTATAAATAGCTTTGATTGCTTCATATGAAAACTAGCTGTTCCTATCTTTTGACCATTTATCAATTGAGAAATGGTTTTTATTTTTATAAATTTGACTCATTATTTACATAATTGAGAAATAAAGACCTAATCAGAGAACCTTGCTGTAAATCTTTGTCAGTTATCATTACTATGTATTTCTCACCATTCTATTTCCCCCCATTTATCCTTTTCTTTCTCTTTCTCTGTCTTTCTCTGTTTCTGTCTTTGTCTTTGTCTCTGTCTGTCTGCCTCATTCTCTCTCTGTCTCCTGTCTATTCCCCAGAATATTTTACTACAGACTTTTAACACTTTAATCTTCCCCCTCCTACTTTCTTATATGATAAGATAGATTTTTGTACCCAACTGAGTGTATGTCATTTCCTTTTTGAGCTAATTCTGGTAAGAGTAAGGTTCATGTGTTTCTCCCCACCTCCCTTATATTCTTCTTCACTATAACAACTCTTTCTCACCTCTTTTATGTCAGATAGTGTACCTCATTCTATTTCCCCCTTTCCTCTTCTCCCAAGGCATTTTTTCTTACTCCTTAATTTTAATTTTAAAAAGTATTATTACCCCATCATATTCAAGAAACACATGTTTATGTACACTCTTTATAAGTGTCCTAATACAGAGAAAAATTTAGGAGTTAAAAATGTTATTTTCCCATGTCAAAATGTAAACAGTTTAACTCTATTGAAACCTGTATGATTTTTTTTCCTGTTTACCTTTTTATGTTTCTCTTGAGTCTTGTATTTGAGAGTTAAATTTTCTATTCAGTACTTTTATTAGGTATTTTTATTACTTTATTCTGGCATTTTTATTAGGAATACTTGAAAGTCCTCTATTTTATTGAATATCTTTACCTCCCTCCCTACCGTGCTACAAAGAATTATACTTTTTTAGGAGGTGATCAATGGATTCTTTCAATTTCTGTTTTACCCTTTGACTCTGGAATGTTAAAGCAGTTTTCTTTGATTATTTTTTGAAATATTTTGTCTAGACTCTTTCTTTTTTTCATCATGGCTTTCATGTAGTTGGGTAATTCATAATTTATCTCTCTTGGATCCAGATCATTTTGTAAATTTTTTTCATTCTTTTGATTTTGTTTGCTTGATTCTTGGATGCCTCATAAATTCATTAGTTTTCACTTGCCCAATTCCAGTTTTTAAGAAATCATTTTTTACAGTGGACTTTTATACCTCTTTTGTCCATTTGGTCAATTCTGCTTTTCAGATAATTCTTCTCTTCATTGGATTTTTGTGTCTCTTTTACCATTTGGTCTATTTTATTTTTTTCGAGGTATTATTTTCTTCAGTACTTTTTTGTTTTCTTTACCAAGCTGTTGACTCTTTTTTCCCATTATTTTCTTATGCCACTCTCATTTCTCTTTTACATATTTCCCTTATTTGATTTTCAAAATCATTTTTTGAGCTCTTTAATGGCTTAGGACCAATTAATATTTTTCTTTGAGGCTTTGAATGTAGCAGTTTTGAGTTATCTTTTTCGAGTTTGTGTTTTGGTCTTCTCTATCTCCATAGTAACTTTCTATAGTCAGGATCATTTTCAGCTGAATATACAAAGTACCTTCTAATTTTTCATAGATTATGCCCCATGTTTAGAATGGCTATCCTTGCTCACTCCAAATTCTGACTTCTCTGCCTTTCTTCAAAACCACCTACAACCTCACATTTTTCAAGAAGCCTCTCCTAGGTTACCTTAATGCTACTGCCTGGATTCTGTGATTAGTTTTAACTTTATCCTGTGACTATCTTGCAAAGATAAGTAGGTAGGGCAGTTCTGGGTCTGGAGTCAAGAAAACTTGAATTCAAGGCTGATAACTTACTAGCTGTGTGACTGAGTAAGTTACTTTATCTCTCTGTCTGCCTCAGTTTCCTCAACTGTAAAATGGGGATGATTATATGGACAGGGAATAATATAAAATAGTAAATAATAATAATAGTAAAAATAGGTGATAATACTTCTCAAAGTTGTTCTGGGTAGCAAATGAGATATGTATAAAGTGCTTAATGTGGCATCTGGTACATAGCAGGTACTGAAAAAAAAACTTCCTTTTTTTCTTCTTTCTTAGCTCCACTCTTTCCTTTCTTTCTTTGTTTCTTCCTTATTTCCCTTCCTTCCTCATTCCTTCCTTCCCTCTCTCACCTTCTCCCTCCATCCCTTCCTTCCTTCCTTTCTTCTTTCTTTCCTTCCTTCTTCTGTCTTTCCTTCCTTCCTCCCTTCTTCTCTCCCTTTCTTCCTACTTAAAGGATTCTCAGTCACTGATCCATATTGCTTCAATCTTGAATAGGATAAAATGAAAAATTTAAAAAAAGAACATGTCATGGAATGAACCAAAAGTAAGATGTAGAATCTAAATCAAGAGGTTCCAGTTTTTCTTTTGACCACATTATGAAGGAATCATGATGTGAATTCTATAACTGGCTTGGATGTTATTTCCCTATTGAAATCTAGAGCAATAATTCTCTCGGTTTTCTTGTCTGGAATCAGGATAATAGTGTTTTCTTAAGGGAAATGTCACAAGAATTTGTTAAGTAAAGTTAAATAAATGTGCCAACTATACAGACGTATCAGCTATTCAGAAAGTATTCACAGGCTATCCCTGAGTATCTCTTTTGCTGTACCTTCTCCCTCTTGTGAGTCATTAGCAACAAAACCAAAGAATAGAGAAAAGATCCAAAGGATAGTTGGAATGGATCTCAGAGATTATCTGGCTAACTCTGTTAGTATAAAAATGAGGCATTTGAGAGGTTCAAAGAAGGGAAGAGATTTATACAAGTTCACACTGCAATTTAGTGGCAGGGCCAGGAGCAGAATTCTTGACTCTTGGTCCAGTGCTCTATAAATCTAAGCCTTTGTTTCTTACCCATTGACATTTCTGGGGAAAGACTGGATAGGGGAGGAGGTAGACAGGGTTGACTCATATAAAATCCTGGATTTTGAGACTTTCAGTCATATAAGTAGCCTTTTGCTTTGGATACTTTAAGGGAGTGACTGTTAACATAAAAACATTATAATGAAAAAAATATGACAGAATATAGGCTTATGTATTTTCATCCTAGGATTTAAGAATGTATTTATGTAGATGGTAGCAAGTTGGTGAGATAAAACATGTTAAAAATTAAACGGTTTCCTCAACACTACATTTAGAAAATAGTTATGCTCATCTATAGCCTTAGTAAGGTCATGTTTTATAATACTTGGAGAATGAGCAGCTCTTAGTCTGAATGCAATGCTTGTTTTGAAATTTAAATAATAAGCAATACTTTACATGCATTTTTGCTTAAAATCACATTTTGTCAGATTTGGCTGTTAAGGCACATGGGGGAATCAGCAGATGTCTATCCAAAGGAAATATGACCAGGACCACACAAAATGGTTCCACTGTGTCACTTCTTTCGATGCAATTTCATAAAAATAAACTGCCTTTCCCACAAAAACTCACTTGTCATTTCCCATTCCTTAAAATGATCACAGGAGCTTCATTTCTCTCCCCTTGTCCTTTTCCTAATGGTTGTCTACTCAAAAACATATCTGAATACTTGTTTATTTTCTTTTTGCCCTCCCCCTTACTATTATTGCCCATTTTAACCACATTTTTGACCGTAAAATGCACATTATTGAAGCATGTTGAACCCTTGGGATAGATTGATGTTTTCAATGGAAGTCTTCTGACTCATTCACTTCAGTTTTTGTGGCACTAGGTTTTAAAATAATAAAATATGTGATATTTCAGTATTTGTTTCAATTTCTCTTGTTGCAGATCATTGAGAGGACTCTTTAATCTGAGAATAGCCTACATTTTCATCATTTCCCAAAACAACCGACTCAGTGCAACTTTCCTCAATGCTTCTTTCAGCCTGTTCACCACGATGGACATTTGTAGAGTGCTTGTCATCCTGGAATTTTAGCACTTCTTGAAATTAACTGAATATGCCAAGTACATTTTAAAGTAAATGCAGATGATTATTCTAGCCATTTTACAAATGGAAAATAGAATTGAAGCCCAGGGCTTTAAGTAAGACTAGGAGACAACCAGGAGTTGATCCTATTTCCAACAATAGGATTTTGATATTTTTATGGATCTATGATCTCCTTGTGAGTATTTTCTTTACATGTGCAGATTTTTTTGATGACTTTTCTTGGGTAACTTTTGTCCATGTTTCCTCATAAGCTTTCCAAAAAAGGATCTACTCCATTCTCCTGAAGTTCCACTTTAACCACTCTATGATTGCCATTTTTCTCTTGAGTCATGTGTCTTAGTGAATGAATATTCCATCTCCTTTTCTAATCATACATTTCCCATTAGTAACTTTTATGCCATTTCTTATATGAAAGTCATTGATTTTTGGGACTATGCTTCTCTCCACTACCTTTTGTGTTCCCCACAATTATTATTGTTCAGCAATTATGATACTTAATAGTTTGTGGCCATAATATTGAGATAGGGTAGAAACTGGACCAATGATGTCATTGGAATAGGGAACTCCCAGATGAGAAAATTTTCTCTTTCAATTCAGGTTAGCCTATTTTCTGAAATTTAGAATCTTAGAGAGCTACCTAGGCCAATGAGAATGACTTAAAGTCATACAGAGCTCAAGTCTTCTGGTCCCAAGGTCAGCACTCTTTCCACTAGTATTGCTGTCTCATCACTGGCAAAATATTACTGCTAAAAACATTTTTGGATGTTGCCAATATGTATATTTGTTTTGATTGATTATGCTTATTTGTTATAAAAGCTTTGTTTTTCTCTTTCCCTCAATGCAGTGAACAGAAATAGAACAAAGAGAAAAATGAATGATTGACAACTGAAAAACAAACTAGTTAAAATAATTTTTAAAAAAATACTAGTATAAAAAAAGGTTTTTTTTTGAATTCAAGTGGTAAGGATTGTTGATAATTCTGCAAAATTTTTTAGATTGGACCTAACTTGCTCTCCTCCTGATTTGATTGTGAGACCAGATCATTATCCAATTCTGTGCCTCCATGATATATAAATGCCATTGGCTACACAGCTAAGTTTCATATTCTGGAGGATATACATTTTTAAAATTCCCTTGGTTTTTCCTGTGCAGATTGTTAAACTGATGTCTTTAGAGAGATTATAGATCATATTGAGGTGATCTTGTATTATTATTGGGTCTTGATGTAATCAGTACATTATCATCTACAAATAAGAGTAGCTAGAGGACCTTATCATCTAAAGAGAATCCCTCTTCCATTTGAATTCTACATGGGACAACCTCCATGATGGTGATTAAGATGTTTTGAAGTTAAGAAATGAAAACACATATTTAATCTTTTAAAAAATGCAGAGACCCAAAAGGATATAGTGATTTTCCCACTTTTGCATTTTCACCTTTTAAAAATTCATTTCTGTTCTCATACTTGCAGGTTCACAAGTTGGTACCTACGACCTATCCCAGCTCCACTCCCTCCCTCCATCTGATTTAAGACTCACTATTCTTTCCACATTCTGGGTTTGTATGTGTTCTATCCATAAGTATGGCATCTTACATTTGCCACATGCATTTTATCCGATTTTATAGGGAGTGTTTTCCCAATTTATTGAATTTATTTTCCTTTTGTAATCCAACATACCCATAGCTATCAAATTGCCATTCCTAAATTGTAGGTCCAACAATGACATTCTCCTGCTTAAGATTCTTTAATGGCTCCCTATTCCCTATAGGATAAAATGCTAACTCTTCTTCTTGGCATTTAAAGCCCTTCCAGATCTTCTTCCAGCCAAAATAATGCATCTATTCTTCACTATATATCACCTTCCATTTCTTATCTCTATGCCTTCACATAGACTTTCCCCAGTCCTTGAAAGTACTGCCTACACCTCTTCCTTTTAGAATTCTTAGTTTTCTTTAAAACTCAATTCATGTTTAGCTTTCCACAGGAAGATATGCCTGATCTCCCTCCCTATTTTCTCACCCCCTCAAATATTTTCTTATTTGTTTAAAGATTATATCTCCTTCTACTTCCCTCAGAACCTAACCTTCAGAAGAGGAACTATAATTCATTTTGTCTTTGTCTTATTAGTGTCTAGCACAGTGTATTGTATATCCTGGTGTTTAATAAATGCTTGGTGAATGAAAATTTAAAGTTTAATTTGCATCTTCAAATATTAGCAATCCTGCCTGCATGTATGCATAAATGAAAAAAAAAGTATATCAAATTTTAAAAAATTATTGTTGTTTTTTCTTTGCTTTTTTTTTCTTGTATTTTTTCCTTGTTTGGTCTGATTTTTCTTGTATAACATGACAAATATGGAAATATGTTAGAAAGGATTGTACATGTATAGCCTATATTGGATGCTTGCTGTCTTGGGGAGGGAGGCAATAAGGAAGAGATGAAGAAAAAATTTAAAACTCCAAATCTTACAAAAATGAATGTTGAAAACTCTCTTTTCATGTATTTGGAAAAATAAAATGCTATTGAGAGAAAAAAGAAAGATAATGTGTTGAACACAAGATAAAGTAAGTGCTGATGATAAAAATAGATGAAACGAGACAGCCTCTACCCTTCTTGAGCTCACACTAAATGGAGGAGATAACATATTTTTTAAAAATCTAGCTGTTAGGGTTGATGGAAAGGATCAGGGTTCCTACATCAATAGGTCAGATGATGTTAGTGATCTATAGCAAAACAGATGGTATGGTCTGGTGGTTCTCCATCTCACTGGAAGGAATAGAGTTGAGTACAGGGTAAGTATTTTTGAATAAAGTTGAAGCGAATTAGGGACTTCCACTTATCCAAGACATGTGAACAAATACCCCAGAGAGATTCGGTACTTTGGAAGAGGGCATGGAGCCCCCTGGTGGTGAGTGGTAGTGGTGAGTATTTATGCTACCCAGTGGTCGCTAAAAGGTTCTGGGACGGTGGACAGGGGCAGGGAACAAGAGGTTGAAGGGGGAAGGAAAGGGGCTAAAGGAATGTCCTGCCATGATGAGTAATTATATTTCTGATCCTTTCATCCAGAGCATCAATAAAAATACTCCTAAGCTTTCCCATTGATTTCTAGGGGCACAGTATCGTAGTTTCCCCAAGTCAGCATAGTTGGTACGGCTGAAAAATACCCTCTGTTTACAATTTCTCAGCCACTTATTTGCTCATATTACAAGAAAACAGTCAAAAATCTAACATTCTTGATTATTAGTCAGTGACAATGTCTGTTGGGGGAAAGACTCCAAAGCCACACTGAAATCAAGATTGGTTCCATTGATATTTTCCCCTATATTTCTGGGACCTGTCAGTTTGTCATGGAAGGAAATTAAATTGGTCTGTCAAAATTTAATATTCATAAAGCCATGTTGGTTTTTCATGCAGGACGGTGTGCATGTGTCTCTATGTGGGCACGTGTGTGTACCACAGTGCCAGCCCACGGAATTCTGCTTCTGTCTGGCTTCACAGAGGGGAGAGCCCCAGGCTCTCTTCCCTAAAAGTGAGTAGAGGCTTTCTCTTCTTGCACAGTATAGCTCTGTCTAGTCTGCATGACTCTGTGAAAGTCAAGGGTGGAGGCGTTGGCCAAGACCTGTCAGTAAATGTCATCCGGAAAACTGTAAGTCTTTTCTGCTAAGATGAAAGTGGTTAGTACCATCACAGGTTTTGGGGGTTCTTAGGTGCAGGGAGTCCCATATTATACAAGATCAACAAGAAAAATTAATTTTTTTCCTCTTTTGAGCAGAGAAGGATACTTGCCAAGCTCTTGGGGAAACAAGTTGTCCTGAGCCTTCTCTGATCTTTCTAGTGGTCTCCTCTCTAGGTAGGGTTACTTTGATAAAAGTCAGGGGCCAGAGTGTGGTTCTTCTTACCTGAGCCTAGTAAGTACACATCTTGTACTTCCTGCTGGAAGAAGAATCTAGACACACTATTTGCTTACCTTACATGACAGGATTTCCTATCCAGCTGGAGTTCTAGCAATAACCACTTTGGAGTAGCCAGAAGATTACCCATGGTTTATAGGATGGCACTTTAGCGTTGACAGGTCTTGGCTGGATATGTCGTCCTTTTTCTAAATGTGCGTCTGTTAATGGAAATATACACACATTGCCACATAGTGGGTGAATGGTACATTTCTTTGTGGACATCATATTGAAAATATATGCTGCCATGATGACAACTCTTTCAAATCTGCATTAATTTATGTTTGGATTTTTCCTATGCTTTCAAGATGATACAGAGTGACATTTGGTATATACACATATACACATATATTATATATATTTTTTATTTATACATATTTATATTTAGAGGGGGATTATTTAGTATAGGGTAGATAGTTTGTAGGAAACTGAAGGCATAGGGTATGAAATCAGATAGCTATTGGGGATGAACTGGTCTTATCACCCATGTATATTTTATTCTTTTCTTTTCTCCATTTTTTAATTCCAATTTTCTCAGTCATCATTTACCCATTTTGACTATTCTTTAGGCACTACTATTTGGTTGCAAATCATGGAACACAGTGATTTCAGAAAAAAAAATTAACTTAAGGATTCTAAAAAATTAAATGATGGGTTAATCTTTCCATTCATGGATGTCATTGAGTTGAAGTCCTTCATTTTAGAATGGGAAAACTGAGTCCCAGAGAAGTTAAATGAGTGAACTTAAAGATCATGGGTTCATAGGATTTTAAGTTGGAATGAAATTTAGCTATCATTTTGTTTAAATGAATCATAGGATCATAGATTTAGAACTAGAACTAGAAGGTTCCTTACAGATCATTCCCTCCCTCCCCTCATTTTTCTTATTAGAAAATTGAAGTAAGAAGTAGAACAGGTAGCAAGTCATTTTAAAATTAGAATTTAGACCCAAGTCCTCTGACTCAAGAAAGGGTGTATTTTCTCCTATACCACATACCTTCCGGAACCTCTTCATTTCACAGATCATCAAGGTTACTTTTGACCAAGAAAAAATCAAATTAGCCTTATAATAAAATATAGATGGAATAAATGATTCTAGTATCCATATAACTGAAGGAACCCAAAAAAGGGTTTCAGAAAATTAGATGCATCTTGCATGGGATTTATGGTAACATGTGGACAAGAATCACATTGGAGAAAAAGATACAAATGGGCTGATATCTACAGTGTAAAAAATACCCACAATAATGAGTTTCAACAAAATGTATCTTTTAAAATCTCTTCTTCTTATATCCTTTCTTGTCCTCTGATTATATGTCTCTACTCTGTTAAAATTCATAGATGTTATTTAATTCCACTAAGTGCACTCAGAGCAAAAGACACCACTTAATTTGACTGCAATGCAGTCAGCAAATCTATCTCAGTCTGAGTCTTGAGTAAGATCACCTAATGCTTTAGCATCTCAATCTGCAAATGTACTACAGGTCTCATTTGATTGCCATAAAGATTCATGAAAGAATCGGGAGCTTCTTAACTAAGATATGCTCTACTACTTGGAAGCATTGCTCTTTTATTTAAATGGGCTAATCAGTTCAATTTATTACAATCAGTGGTAGGGAGCAGACCTATGGAATTAGGGTTAAGATTAGAATTTTCTAATGGTATTGATGCTTCCACCCTGAATTCTTATATGAAGTTCAAAGTTCAAAATATGGATCCTTTACTACAGCATGGTAATCAAAGGTAAATTTCTTGGTCCTTTCCAGTGCCAGCAGAATGAGGGGAACACAATTAGGAGCCAACATTAATCCACCTAATTTGAGATCACCCTTGTTATCCTTTTTGTTGTTATTTAGTTGTTTCAGTCATAAATGACTCTGTGACCCCATTTGGAGTTTTCTTGATAAAGATGCTGGCATTTTTTGTCATTTTCTCTCCAGTTTACTTACAGATGAGGAAACTGAGGCAAACAGGATTGAGTGATTTCCCCAAAGTCACACAGTAAGTATCTGAGGCCGGATTTGAACTCCAGAAGATGAGTCTTTCTGACTTCAGACCTGGCACTCTATCCACTGTACCACTTAGTTTGCCATCATTAGGTGGTTACAAAGATTCCATTTTATTAAAAAAATAAGCTAACTATAATAGCACTTCAAGGTTCAAGAATCATCTCTATGTACCTTTGATTTGTCACTTGTGACTGGTAACCATTGGAATCTTCCAAGAAAATTACTCTGACCACGTAGTAGTTGTTGGCAAATTTGGTGTACTATTTGGGAGGATCACCCTTGGAAACATGCTTCCTGGAAAGGTTTGGTCTTCAGAAAAAGTCAGCACAGCCATTCTAAGTAACTTCATGAAATTAATCTGTCTGACACCTTGAAAAAACTTTTCTTAACCTTAAACATTGACCACTTTGTCCTGGTCATTCTTGAAAATATTTAGTACCACCAGAAGCTTTTCTTTTGCCTCATTCACTCATCTGCTAAATTTTGTAGCTACCTAAGGGTGAGAATGGAAGAAAGTTAATTTAAGAATTTAAGAATAATTTAAGAAGATATTATTAATAGATTAACAGACGAGTATGTTTTGACGTCTTATTCCTTTTATTTATTTATTTTGACAACGTGGAGTATCATGGGGCATGTTTCTGTTTTGGAGTTTTTAAAATTGTTCTTTTGCTTTTTATTTCATAAGGGGGTAAATTGTCTATAGAAGTAGTTATATTATATAGTGAATAGAATATTTGCCTTGGAGTCAGGAAACTCTGACTTCAAATATGGCCTTAGACATTTACTAGTTTTTTGATCCTGGGCAAGTAAATCAACCTCTGTTTACCTCAGTTCTTCAACTGTGAAAAAAATTAGGGATATAATAACATCTACTCCTAGGGTTGTTGTGAGGATCAAATAAAATAATATTTATAAAGTGCTTAGCACAATGTTTGAAACATAGCAAGTACTTAATATGTGCATATTCTTTTTCTTTCCCTTTCTGTGTGAACACAGTGGGAATTACTTTAGCACTGAGCCAATAGTGAGTAACATTCAAGGAGGCATTTGATCATCCAGAAAAGAAAAGATAAGTGTTTTCAACCAGCAGAAATGTTACCAAAAGATGTCTTTTTTATGAATTTATGTTTTACTGAATTATTGATAACTTTTAAAAAAGGCTAATTTTCTTTTAAAAATATAACAATTATTTATAGAAAGAGTTAAATTTGTTTTAAAAATCACTCATAAGAAATTCTATATGCAAGTTGCATTAAAACAGAAGCAAATAGTAATTGCTATTGCTAACAATTATTATTATTATTGTTATTATTATCATCATTTTAAGAGTATACAGAAGGTCTTTAAGGTTTTCAGGAAAAGTCTGGATGCAGAATAAGGGAGAGAAGAGTAAATATTGAAAACCAGTAGTGTCAAGCAGCAATTGAGAAAACAAATTATACTGTTATGCTTTATTCCACTTCAGCTTCCTTAAAAAAAGTTTCAGAAATTGCTCTCAGCTGATGACTACACTTTGAGATATACACTTAACCAGGAGATGTGTAAAATATTACACATCTCATTATAGGTCAGTATGATGGTATCACCCATTGATAGACTTAAAGAAAATAAAAATAATTTAAGTTTGCTTCTAGGAAACCTAAAACACAACCAAAGATTTTTGCTAGCAATGGTGATCCCCAAAGTGTCATTGAATTGTGTTATGTAGGTGCTATCCAATGTAAGAATTAAAAAAAAAAAAAAACCAAATCAAAAAAATAACCAAGTCTATATGTCTTTTGGAGAACCAGGAAGAGTATTGCACCAATAATAGACAGAGAGAAAAAATGGGGGTGTCCTAGTTTAGTTGGAGAGAGAATGTGGATCTGTAATAGGCTTCACATTCAAATTCTTGAACCATTTCATCAGCATCCCCTTTGAGTCACACAACACTAAATAACAGACCAGTTCACGGACAATGAGATCTTGGATTGCAGCCAGTCCATCAGTACTGAAGTAATTTGCCATAGCACAGCAAATTTCACTAAGTGAAATGCATAGAGACTGGAAAGTATCTTCAGTCTTCCTTATCAAAACAGCCAGACTCTACTATTCTCTCTGTTTCCCAAAGAACAAAACCTTGAAGTCACTTCTGTCACTTTGATGATTCTCTGTTTTGTACATATATCCCACAAAATCACATTGCTCAAAAAATCTTACAGTTAGGATGTTCCACTGCCCTCATTATTGTTCATCTACTGACTTTCTCACATGGAATGAATTCATTTCAGTTAGTCAGTCAACTATTATTAAGTTCTGCTAGTGGCAAGTACTGTGCTAGGTGTAAGGTATATAACAGCAAAAAGGAAATAATGTTACCTTCATGGAGATTATTCTACTAGGTAGTAGTGGAATAGAGTAGGTACAAAATAAGTATAATGCAAGAAAAATTGGGGAGAGAGAGAGAGAGAGAAAGAGAGAGAGAGAGGAGAGAGAGAGAAAGAGAGAGAGAGAGAGAGAGAGGAAAGAGAGAGAGAGAAAAAAAGAGAAAAAGAGAAAGAGAGAGAGAGAAAGAGAAAGAAAGGGAGAGAGAGAGAGAGAGAGAGAGAGAGAGAGAGAGAGAGAGAGAGAGAGAGAGAGAGAGAGAGTCTCAGATCCATTCCAGCTCCAAATATGGGATCTGGGAACTGTGGTAAGAGAAAAGACCAAGAAAAGCATCTCTGGGGGGTTGCCATTAGAAGGTGGCACCTGAGTTGAGCCTTGGAGGAAGACCATCTCAAGAGTGGGAGCTGGGAGGGAAGTGTATTCTAGGAATGGGGAAAGGCCAGCAGAATGTAAGCACCTTGAGGACAGAGACTATTTCTTTTTGTTTGTTTTTGATTGATTTATTCAATATTTTCCTCCAGTTACATTCAAAAAATTTAAAAAAAATTACATGTTTTTAAAATTCTTGAGCTCTAGCTTCTCTCTCCTATCTCCATCCACAATAAAGAAATTATATGTGAAGCTATGCAAAATACTTCCATAAAAGTCAAGTTATAAAAGAAAATATAGATCTTCTACCCTAATGAAAATAAAAACGTTCAAGAAAAATTAAGTTAAAAAAAAAAAAACAGAAAGAGTTGGGGCAGCTAGATGGTGCAGTGGCTAGAGTGCCAGTCCTGAAGTCAAGAGGACTTGAGTTCAAATATGACCTGAGACACTTAATGCTTCCTAGCTGACTGACTCTGGGCAAGTCACTTAGCCTCATTGCCTCAGGGAAAAAATAGAAAGAGAAAGAAAGAGAAAGAGTTGATCTGTATTCAGACACATCAGTTCCTTTTCTGGATATGGATAAGATTTTTCATCATAAGTCCTTCAGAGTCGTCATGGATGACTATACTAGTGAGAACAGCAAAGCCATCTACAGCTAATCATCCCAGAACACTGCTATTCCTTTGTATATAGTATATTTCACTTTGCTTGAGTTCATGGAGTACTTTCCAGGTTTTTATTTTTCTGAGAACATTCAGCTCATTTCCTATAGAACAATATTATTTCATCACAAACACACACCACTTTATTAATCCAGTCCCCAATTGATGGGCATCCCTCAATTTCCATTTTTTTTTTGCCCTGAGAAGAGAGCCGCTATAATTATTTTTGTACATATAAGTCATTTTCCTTTTTTTAAAATATCTTTTGGTATTCATGCCTACTAGTGGTCAATAGATATGCATGAATTTATAACCCTTGTAGCACAGATCATATCTTTTGATCATTTATCAATTGGGGCATGGGTCTTAATTTTTTTTAATAACTTTGATTCAGTTCCCGTTATGTTTAAGAACTGAGACCTTATCAGAGAAACTTGCTTTGAAATTCTTTTTACAATTATTATTGCTAATTATATTTCCTCCCACTTATTCTTTCTCTTCTTTCCCTGTCCCTCTTTAAAAGTATTTTGGTACTGACCCACTCCCTCCCCCAAATTTTCATTTTATCTCAGGGTTCTCAGTGCCTGGCACAAAATAGGTACCTAATATATGCTTGCTGAGATGCTCAATTGTGAATGACTTAGCTCTTTTCAGCAATAATGATCCAAGACAATTCCAGAAGACTCATGATGAAAGAGGCTATTCATTTCCAAAAAAAGCACTGATGGAGCCTGAATGTAGATCAAAGTATAATACTTTTCACTTTCTGTATTTTCCTTTGGGTCTGTGTCTTCTTTTACAATATGACTAACATGTTTATATGTTTAGTGTGATTGAACATATGTAACCTATATCATGTTTCTTATTATTTTGGGGAAGGAGGGGAATGGAGGGAAGGGAAAGAGAAAATTTGGAGCTCGATTTTTTTTTAAGAATACAAAAATTGTCTTTATTTGTAACTGGGAAAAATAAATATTGTTTAAAATCATGTTAGAAATAAATGCTTGTTGAATTCAATTGTGCAAATTCAGGGAAGTGAGAGATAGCGTTTTAAATCTAGGGAAAAGCCAGTAGTCTAATTTGGCTGGAATGTAGAGCTCATGAGGGAGAGTGCGATGTAATTAGCTAAGAAAGGTAGATAAGAAGTCATGTTATAAGGATCTAAGATGCCAGGCTGAACTTTTTGTATTCTACTCTTTAAATAATGAGCCACTTAAAGTTGTTAAGTAGGGGGTGTTACATAATCAGAACTGCACCTTAGAAGTATGTTTTTGTTACCTATGTAGAGGATAAAATGGAAAAGAGAAGCTAGGGAATCACTGAAGAGACAGTTACATTATGAACAATCTTTTAGTTTGGTTGGATATAATCTAACATTTACTGGCAATGTGACACCATTGTGAGATCCTGAGAAATGACAGCTGAAAATATACCACTCAAAGCTAAAAACTGGTAGTGGGGACTATTTATATTGAAAAATGGTGATGGCCAATTTGACTGAGGTAGAGTTTCAACCAGCTACTACTGTTGAAAACCCTGCCAGAAATCATTACACTGTGTAATAGAACAGATAGACCAACTTTAAAAGAAAAAAAAAAGAAAAGAAAAAGAAACTATTTTTCGCCATTAGCTTTGATCTTCTCTCTGATCTGATTTTTGTCAGACATACTAATAAATACTCAGATCAACTAGTTTTTATCACATGTACTTTCTTTTCCATAACCTGAGAGAAAAGGACTAATACGATATTAAATAATAATGGTGATAGTGGGCAACCTTGCTTCACTCCAGATCTTACTGGGAAAGGTTCCAGTTTTTCCCCATTGCATATGATGCTTACTGATGGTTTTAAATATATGCTCCTGACTATTTTAAGGAAAAGTCCATTTATTCCTATGCTCTCAAGTGTTTTTATTAGGAATGGATGTTGGATTTTATCAAATGCTTTTTCTGCATCTATTGAGATGATCATATGGTTTTTGCTTGTTTGGTTATTGATATAGTCAATTATGCTAATAGTTTTCCTAATATTGAACCAGCCCTGCATTCCTGGTATAAATCCTACTTGGTCATAGTGTATTATCCTGGTGACGATTTTCTGTAATCTTTTTGCTAATATTTTATTTAAGATTTTAGCATCAATATTCATTAGGGAGATTGGTCTATAATTTTCTTTCTCTGTTTTCAGCCTACCTGGTTTAGGTATCAGTACCATGTCTGTGTCATAAAAGGAGTTTGGTAGGACTCCTTCAATGAGAGAAAAGGACTAATGAGAAATGAAATATCAAACGTTAACAGCAGGGGAGAGAAAGAGCAGAAACAAATGAATTATCCTAGCTTAGATAACTAGCTTCCTGAGATTTTAATTTTTTTGTTTTTGAGGGAGTCCAAACCTGTGTTTTTGTAGTTATAGGGAATTCCCTCTATCAGTACAGCATAACAACCAATTCAAAAGCTTATAATCAATTAATCAATCAACAAGAATTTACTAAGTGTATAGTGTATGCTAAGCATTGTATTAAGCAATTAGAATTCAAAGAAAAGGAAAATAGTTTCTGACCTCAAGGAACTCATATTCTAATAACACATAAACAAATACATATGTCTAAGAGAAATAGATTGGATGTGGGGGATGACCAGGAAGGTCTTTTGCAGAAGGTGGGATTTTAAGTTTGAGTCTTAAAGGAAGCCAGGGAGATCACTCTGGGCATGAGGGATAGTCAACCCAAATTTATGGAACCCCAGTTCAAGGAACAGCAAATAGGCTGGTGTCTATGGATTGGTATGGGTATGGGCAATGGATGGGCAATAATTAATATAATGAGGATTTAAAGAGGGAAAAAAGACTGCAAAGAAAAGTAGGGCCCGGGTCATGAAGAGCATTAAATAACAAGCAGAATATTTTAGATTTGATCTTGGAGGTAAGAGGAAGCCACTGGAATTTATTAAGCAGAAGTGTGATGTGATCAGTCCTATACTTTAGGAAAATCATTCATAGCTGGGTGATTGGATTAGATTGGATTAGAGATGGAAATAAGGTGACCAATTCAAAGGCTGTCAAAATAGTGTAAACAAAAGATGATGAGGGCTTGTATCAGCATGATGCTATATGAGAAGAGACCAAAGGACATATAGGAAAGACATAGAAACAATATGATTTGACAATTAATTGATATGAGGGTGAATTGGATATAATTGGGGTGAATGAGACTGAAGAGTTATGCTGCTAAAGTTGAAAACCTGGGTGATTGGGAAAAAGTTGGTGGTCTCAATTCTAAGTTTAGGAAGTTGGAGGGCTTTGGGGAAAAGGTAGAGTTCTATTTTAGATATTTTGAATTTTCGATCCTTATGATTCAACCCAAATGTCTTACTGTATGGTAAACAGTGGTGGGTGCAGGATTGATGCTAAGAAGAGATTCCAGGACTGGAATTATAGGTCTTAGAATCATGTATTGAGAGATGATAATTGAACTAATAAAATCTGAGATCAGCAAATGAGATACAGAGAGAAAAGAAAAGAGGGTCCAGGACAGAGCCTTAGGGGACACTCACAATTAGGGGGTATAATGATGAATCAAAGGAAAACTAAGAAAGACCTGTCAGACAAGTAAGGGGAGAACCAAAAGAGATCAGTTACAAAAATCACAGAGAAAAGAGCTATCTAGGAGATGATGATCAAAAGTGTTAAATGTTGCAGAGAAGTCATGAAGGACGGCCATAAGATTTGGAGAGAACCTCTTCATTTGAATGATGACTCATAAACTTGCCTGGGACACTAAGAGATTAAATGATTTGTTCAGAGTCCCATAGCTAGTATACATCAGAGATGGGCTTGAACCCATCTCTTTCTGATTCTGAAGTCATCTTTTTATCCACTGGGTCATGTTGCCTTTCAAGCCTACAGTCATGGATTTTTCTTCCATCCAAATATTAAGCCTTGTTTAACTTCCAAGATCAGAAGAGATTAGACACATTCCGTCAGGTTGGTATTACCATAGAAAATCAAGTGTTTATCACAGGGAAGTGAACTCATTTTCCATCACTATCTAAAGGTTTATGCTCATTGGCTGCATGTTTCCCATAGAGAAAATTGGATTCTGTCATTACCTCAACTTCACCATGTCCCAAACCAAATTCCTTTCCAACTTGTCTGTTTATGTCATTGAAGTCACCATTATCTCCCAGGCTGGAAAATTTGGAGTTATTTTCACTTCATCTCTCTTTTTTACTTCCTATAGAAGAAAACTCATCAAATTCTGCTTTTTTTTCTTTAGAAATGCTTTCATTCCTATTGCTACCATCTTAATCCAGACCTACCTCATTATTCCAACAGTCTGTTAACTGGTCTCCTTACCACCAATCTGTCTCTCCTCAAATTCATCCTGTTTCTAGTTGCCAGAGTGATCTTAAAATGCCACTTTCATGAAATCTCTTCCCTGCACAAAAACCTCTTCTGGTTCCCCACTGCCAAATATGTCAAGTCTGTTTAGCTTTCAAGATTTTTCATAGGCTGCCTGGACCATATCTATCCAGTCTTATTTTCTACAAATCCCAGAGCCAGAACTAAGCCTGCATAATGGGGCTTTGATTCAGGGTGCCAAATTGGAGAGCACTTAGAACATTTGCAAATCCTTTACTTGTGTAGAAATATTAGAGTTTATTACCTTCTTACTAAGAGTAATTAGTTAAAATAGCAGCTACCATATCACTGTGGGAAGAGCTCTCCCTTACCTAATCCTATTTTTCCCCACCCTGCTCCAAAGTCCTGACCTTTTACCAGTGTCGCGATGTCTCTGTGTATCACCCATGGTGTCCCCTTTTATTATTCCCCTATCTACTGAGGCTCCCTTTTATGCCTTTATTTCAAATATAGTTTGTGGTGCATTCTTAGACTACAAAATTGCTAGTTATTGCTCTGACAGTTTAAATCCCCAACATTAAACCTATTATTCAATGTCCCTGTTCCAGTCCACAATAATAATTCCCACTTCCACATCTTTATTATGTTCCTCCACTTCCCTGAAGATCCCTTCTGTTGGATCCTCAGTTTATCTACCTTTCAAAGTCCAGCCCAAGTTCCATCTGCTCCAGGAACATAAATACTGCTCCAATGTTCTATCTTCGAACAGCAGCTCAGAGACACTCAGCCAGCTTTCTGCAGCTCAACCTTCAGCTGTCCATTGTCATTTTTGTCTCAGATTGCCCTTTATTGCTTTCTAATCGCTTCAGGTGTGTTAGTCTTGTCTTCACAAGTGGACTGTAAATTCTTCCAGGGCAGGGACCATGTTTCATACTTTTCTTCTTTCTCTTGTGGGACCTCACACATTACACTGGGCACAGAATAAATATCTAATAAACATTTTGCAAATCAAGTTGAATTAGCTTTGAATTATTATAGACATTATAGAAAGGCATCATAAAAACATTACTGAATGAAATAAAGTTTCAAGAAATAAATCTACAAATCAAAAACACTCCATCATGGCTGTGGTAAAGAAAAATAGGAAATAGAAGCAATAAGAAAGCAAAACATTTTCAAAAGACACTGAGCAAACAAGCAAGAAAGAGGTGAGAAGGTTTTGAAAGTGGCAGTAGGAACCATTCAAAGTGCTATTATCTAATTGTGGTCTAGCAATGGTTTCCAGTTACCTGGTTTTAATTTCACCTCATCCAATACCAACTATGTGAAGTTGGACAACTCATTTACTTTCTCTATGGCTTAGATTACATTAGTTAGAAGTTCTTCAGCTTTTTTTTTTTTTTGGGTGCCATGGACGACTGTCTCTGCTTTGCCAATTTGTGATATAGTCATAGACATCTTAGAACAGTGTTTGTAGATGCATAGAATGAAATACATAGGGTTGCCAAGGAAATAATTTATATTGAAATATAGTTATCAAAATGTTAAAAACAAACAAACATCAAAACCCAAGTTGCTAAGACCTTCAAGGTTAAGTATCTGTATATTAGACTTTCTTAAACAACCCTTCCACTCCCCCCCCAACTCAATAATTCTATGATTTCTCTTCTTTTTCTTGTTCCTACATCTCTTTTTCCTTTTTCTTATATAAGGCTTCTAGATCATTGACAACTAGGTAGATAGAAACAAAAGAATTTTTTTTTCAAATGACAAAATCCAAGGGAACAATAATAATAATAATAAAATCATATTGTTAATATTTAACTGAGCACAAACTAGCACATATGTCAATATATTTGAGATCTTGTATTTCACATATTTAAATATATTCCTCAAAAAAGTTGTATGGAAATTATATCTAGAGAGCAAACTTCAGGGGCTTGGTAAACATTATGCCATTTTAATGTCAATCAACTATTCATCCTGAGTTAGTTTAATTATTAAATAAACCTTTCTTCTATAACTTGAATAATGTATCTTGCACATATTTATATGACTTAAAAATTAATAAATGCATATTCTGGATGCCTTTTATTCTTTTCTACTGCAGCTATTTCTGTTGATATCTTCATTCTTTACCCCTTTCTTGAGAAGTGAATCCATTCTTGTTACGAGAAAAACATTTAAATGAAAATACCTGAGTTAGCAATTTTTTCTGGAAATGAATAGAACATTTTGTTCTACCAGTTTCCCTCTTCTATCCTATGAAGAAAAGAGGGTGTGTCATTATCTATTCTCCAGAATCTTGTTTGGCTTTTTAATTATTCAGACTTTGTATTTCCTTACTCATTTTAAAAAATATATATTTTTTGTAGTCATTGTGCATGTTGTTCTTTTGACTTGATTTATTTTACTCTGCATCAATTCCTACAAACCTTCCATTCCTGTAATTCCTGATAGTTGTCATTTCTCACTGTATAATAATATTGCATTCCCTTACCATATCACAATTTATTTAGCTATTTCCCAGTTCATGGATACTGATTTTTTGTTTTTATAAAAGATATAAAAGATAGACCCATCCAACTAAAACTTTCTTCCCAATAAAGAATTATATTTGTCACTTCTGCTATACAATAATACTACATTACATTATTCATATATCACATTATATTTTCATTTCCCAATTGATGAGCACATGACTTGATGTTATATTTCAGTAACTGATGAACTGATGAACTGATGTAGCCTGTTTTCAGTAAAATATGCAATATTCAAGATCTCTGTTCTTCCACCTTTCTACCAAGAGAAGGGAAGTGTATATACTATTATTTTTCAAAGGTCTATAGATATGTTACTGATAAAGTGCTGATTCATCTAATGGTGTTACTGAATTAATAGTAATTTTACGATTTCACCAAAGATCAGTGGTAATTACTATTATGTTGCTGAAGTAGGGGGATGAGAATGGTGATTTAAAAATTTTTAATGTTAAAGAGAGATCCTTACACTCAAAATGGCTGGAAACACATGACTCTCCCTCTTTTTAGTATGATTGCCTGAAATAACCGAGCTGTCACTTAATAAGCATTTTCTTTTCTTGTTAGGGATAGACTCTGAAAACAGAAACTGGCAATTGTGAAATGATAGAATATTGACTACCCCCCTTTGCCTGCACTTCCTACCATTTTTAGAGTTAACTTGGAGGTCCTTTCTGGCCTGCCTGAGGGTCTGGAGCCTAGTATTTCCACCCAGAATCAGAAGTGTGTATTGGCTGATGGGTCAGGCTAACCCACACAGGACTGGGCTCAAAGGCATCACTTCTGAACTTAGCCACTACTGGGCCAAGGCTTTAGGGCCCTCCGTGCATTTTCCCCAAACTCAGATCTTCTGGCTCATTGTCAGTCAAGCCATTGCCAGTGGGGCTGGCCAATAAAAGCATATAGGAAAAATAAATTTGTCATAGGAAAAGTACAGAAAAGTGATTACTTTCAGGCAAGAATACAGTAAGAACACTGTTAGCCCACATTTCACTGATGTTGAAAACAAAAAATGTTGCCAAATAATTTTTTTTTGGTCAATTAAAGCATAAAGCTTGGGGGTCCTTCCTCTCCTTCCCTCAAGCACAGCTCCCCAAGTTTAGTCACATACAGAGCAGAGAGGCCTTTGGAAGAGATATTTCTCCAAGGACTGGGAGGAATGCAGTTTAGTCTTCCCCATCCGTACCCTCAAAATGGCAGGGCCAACTAGGCAGGCCCCTAGGTGAGAGTGGAGACAGGAAAGCATCACAGGTGTAATGGTGGTCTCAAAGAAATACCTCATCTCTGTTCTCAGAATAACAGGTCACTTCATAGAGGCAGGAGCTGGGCCAGTTTCAGAACTTGCACCTTATGAGTCTAAATTTGGGTCACATGTGGAAGGTTTCCAAGAGCTTTACAAAATGGCTTCAGCAAAAAGCCTGTGGGGTTTTTGCTTACCTTGGTCCTGGTTATGAGAAGGAGAGTATCTTTGGAGCTGAGTTTGGGGGAGCAGGGAGAGTTTGGAAATGGGACAGTAGAGGAACAAGAAAAGTTTTCCCTCTTATATCTCCACAAAGCCAAATTCTCAGGTTCTGATCTTTATTTATTACAGAATAAACAACTCTCTAATAGGGTCTCCCTCCCCCACGATAGAGGGGGATAGGAGTCATAAGTATGTCTTTGATTCCTTTAGGATTTGAGGTCATTGTTGGAACTGACTAATAAAGTGAGGAGAGTCAATCAATGGGCTTCTCCCCCAACCTCCCGAGTGCCTATGTGTGTGGCAAGCACTATATTAGAAACTGGAGCACTCTTTTGGGGAAATCTGCCATCTACTCTACTGACACACATCTGGTGAGACTAAAGGAAGGGAGTTCTAACTCAGCCATGTGCAGAGAACTGGAAAAATGCAGAGGATTCTCTTGGATTCTTCAGAAGAAATTTTTACCCTCAGATATCCACAGATTCAAGAGAATTAGAGCCCAAAGACTTGAAGCTTGAGTATCTGCTAATTCCCCAAACCCCATTAAAAAGCCCTAAACTTTGCAAATAGCTTTATATGTATGATTTGTCTGAGATGGTACGGTATAGAGAATAAGGAGCTAGCCTTGGAATCAGGAAGAATGAGGGCTATTTTTCTTTATCATTTGCTTTTTTGTTGGCCATTTCTTGATCAGGGTTCTTAAATCATTCAAAAGAGTTTGTTTTTACAATGTCATTTTGAAAATTTTTTTTCCTCTTCTTTCTACTCACTTCTTACTGTATCAGTTCATATGCTTCTTCCCAGTTTTTCTGAAATCACTCATTTCATTATTTCTTATGAAGTTGAAGTTTAGTTTAGTTAGCCTCTTAGTTTCTAGTTCTTTGATGTCACTAAAAGAGTTGCTATAATTTTTTTTTTTGGTACATATGGGTCCCTTTCCTCTTTCTCTGATCTCTTTGTGTATATAGCACTGGTACTGCTAAGTCAAACAGTATGTACAATTTACTCAACTTAGTTATTTAGCAAAATGCTTTCCATAATTGCTGGACCAATTCATAGCTCCACAAACATTGTATTAATTTGTGTTTTCTCATAGCATTGCCAACATCTGCCATTTTACTTTTTTGTTATTATAGCCAATCTGACAGATGTGAGGTGGAACCACAGAGTTGCTTCAATGTGCATTTCTTTAATTATTAATGATTGGGACATTTTTTAACATGTCTGTTAATAGCTTGAATTTCTTCCTATGAGAACTGTTTATAACTCTAGATCACTTACCAATTGGGAAATTGCTCCTGTTCTTTCAAATTTGAATTACTTCCTTATATATTTTGGAAATGAGAACCTTAAAAAAAATTTTTTTTTTTGGAGATGAGAATCTTACCAAAGAAATATCCCATAAACATTTCCCCCTTCTCAGGTCCCAATTTATTGGAGTCCCTTCTAATTTTAACTTCATTGGTTTTGTTTGTGCAAAAAAACTTGTAAAATTTTATGTAGTCAAAATTGTCTATTTTATCTTCCATGATCCTCTCTATCCCTTGTTTGGGAAATATGTCCTTTATTTATAGATCTGAAAGGCAATTTCTTCCTTTCCTTTTTAATTTGCTGATGTCATCCTTTATGTTTTAGTCTGTACCTATTTGGAACTTATTGTAGTATATGGTGTCAGAAGTTGTCTACATTTAGCTTCTATCCGATTCCTTTCTAGTTTTTCCAGAAGTTTTTGTTGAATATTGAATTCTTAGCAGTAATTGAGATCTTTCAGTTTTATCAAACTATTTTAAGCAATGTTGTTTTAGGATATTGTGTATCTTATCTGTCGCCCAGGTTGACTTCTCTATTTCTTAACCAATATCAAATAATTTGGGTGATTATTTCATTGTAGCATAGTTTGCTAGAATCTTTTCCTTTTCACTTTTTTCATTATTTCCCTTCAGATTTTTGATCTTTTGTTCCTTCAGATGAATTTTATTATTTTTCTAGCTCTATAACAATAATCCTTAGGTAGTTTGATTTGTATTATTAAATTAAGTAGTATCGTCATTTTTGTCATATCGATTTGACCTGCCCATGAACAAATAATATTTCCCTAATTATTTAGATCTGTTTATTTCTGTAATGAGTGTTTTGTAGTTGTATTTATATAGTTATTATGTATCTTGGCAGGTAAGTTAACAGTTCTCAAAGTGTGGTCCATTTATCCTTGGGGGTCCTGAGGCCTTTTCAGGGGATCTGGGAGGTCTAAACTATTTTTTATAATAATACTAAGACATTATTTGCCTTTTAAAGAACTCCTCCCTTTTCCAGCTACATATCTGTGTGACCAGATTTTCTTTATATACTTCAACCAAAATAACATATCACAACAGATTGAGTGCAGAAGCAGATATGAGAATCCAGCTGTCTTCAATTAAGCTAGACATTAAAGATATTTGCAAAAATATATAAATGTCATTCTTCTCACTTAATCTTTTTTTGTGTGGAAAATATAAGGTTTTTTTTTTAAACACATGTAATGATTTATTATTTTAAATGAATAAGTATTTTAAAGTTTAAAGTTCTAATTTCTAATATTGTAACTATTCATAGATATAACTTACATAAATATAAAAGCTATTCACAATCCTTGATAAATTCTGTAAAGGGTTTCTGCAAAAAGTTTGAGAACCATTAAGTTTTAAAGAAGATGAGAACCTGCTTTAGTAAAAAGATTTTCCTCCTTTGAAAATTCTATGTGCCAATAAAATCACTGACTTAATCTGTATCTCTTGTCAACAGCAGAGTGTATGTTCTTCAACCACCCAATTATGATCACTGTTTTAAAAAATCAATATTGACTAGCTGATTCTGGGAAGATGGCAAAATTAGGCAGGAAATTACCCAGATCTTAAAGATTCTCCAATAAACATGTTAAAATAAGTCATCAAAGTGACTTTGAGCTCCAGAAATAATTAAAATTCAGATAAAGCAGTTGTCTAACTAAAATAACTTGGAGGATCTTAGGAAGGACCTGATTTCTGGGATGGAATTTTGACCCAATTAAAATACAGATATCTGCAAGGCAAATGCTGCTGAATCAACAAATAAGCCCTGAGATCTAGAGTCTGACTCTAATACAAAATTAGCAGACAAAAAAAAGTCACTACTAAAAATAAAAAGAATCTAACCATAGATGGTTTCAGTGTTAAAGAGATCTGAATTCATATTCATGAGAAGATAGTGAAATTAAATTAACTACTTCTATTTCAAAGTAAAAAAGCAAACTGGTCACAAGTTTAAAACATAGTTCTTGAAAGAACTTAAAAAAATACTTTGAAAAATCATATAAAAGAGGTTGGGGAAAAATTAGGAAAAAATAAGAGTAATGCAAGAAAATCAAGATAATTATGAAAAAATAAGTTAACCAGTTGGAAGAGATCCAAAAACTTATGGAAGAAAATAACTCCTTAAAAATTAGAATTGGACAAAGAGAAACTAATGACTACATAAGACAATAAGAAATAATAAAACAAAATCTAAAGAATAAAAAAAATAGAAAAGAATGAGAAAAATAACTGATTTAAAGAGCAGATGGAGGAGAGACAATATAGGAATCGTTATACTACTTGATAATAACAGTTAAAAAAGAGTGTAGACCCTATACTTTGAGAAATTATGAAGTAAAATTTCCCTGAAGTTTGAGAAGTACAGGGTAAAATAGAAATAAAGAAAATCCACCAATCACTATCTGAGAAAGATTCCAAGATGAAAATCCCTAGGAATGTCATAGCTAAGTTTTGAAACTCCCAGGTAAAGGAGAAAATATTATGAGCAACTAGGGAAAAAAAAAACAATTTAAATACTGTAAAGCTACAGTCAGGATAAGACAAGATTTAGTAACTTTTTAAAGGATTAAAGTATGTGAAACATTACATTTTGAAGCAAAGAAATTGGATCTACAATCATAAGTAATTTATCCTATAGACTTGAATATAATACTGCATGGAGAAAACTGGATATTTAATGAATTAGAAGTACTCTAGGTATCTATGAAGAAAGACCAAAATTGAATAGGAAATATGACTTACTACATTCAGAAAAAATAAAAGAAAGTAAACACTAAAGACCAATTATGAGGGAATTGATAAGATCAAAATGTTTATTTCTTATATGAGAAAATATCATCTGTAATTCTTAAGAAGGGTAGAGAGAGGTAAAATGGCACAATCATCTCATACAAATGAGGTGTGATTCAAAATAACTTACAATAGAGGCAGGAGGGATTGGAGGGCTGGTAGTGCCAGAACTTCATTCTCATCAGAACCAGATTAAAGAGGGAAAATCTAGAGGGGTATAAAAGTCTTCTTAATTTAGAAAGAAATAGGAGAATAAAGGAGAAGATAAAGGAGGGATTTTTAGAAGGAGTAAGGATTAAAGAGACAGTAGTGAGAAGTAAATTAAATATTTAAGGAGGGATAGAGAAAAAAAGAGAGGGAGAGAAAGATAAACAGTGAAGAAAAATAAGATGAAGAAAAAGGCACAACTAGGAATGATAATTCTGAATGTGAATGGAATGAATTTGCCCATAAAATGGAAGCAAGTAACACAATGGATTAAAAACTTAGAATCTGCCAGTATGTTCCCCTCCCCGCATTTTTGTCTTTTGAGGCAATTGGAGTTAAGTGACTTGCCGGGGGTGCCACAGCTAAAGCAGTGTTAAGTGTCTGTGGCTGGATTTAAACTCAGGTTCTCCTAACTCCAGGCCAGTATTCTATCTACTGTACCATCTAGATGTCCCCTGACAATATGTCATTGACAAGAAACACATTTAAAATGAGAGATACACATAGAGCAAAAATAAAAGGCTGGAATAGAATTGTATTAGCTAATTCAAAAAAAAAATCAAGCATAATAATCATGATCTCAAAGTTAAAATATATTTGATTAAAAGACATAAACAGTTAATATAGATAATGAAGTAAAATTATTACTAAATCTAAATGCACCAAATATTATGGCATCCAAAATTTTAAAGGAAAAAGTAAATGGTATTTCTACCTAGGATTTATACCAGGATTGCAGGGGTGGTTTAGCACAAGTTAAACTATTAACATAATTGATTTGCAATTCTTCTAAACATGTTTCTGAATTTATCATCTGCACAAAAAAAAATCAGATCAAAAAGGAAAAAAGAAGTGAGAAAGAAACAAAAAGCAAACAGTGACAAAAAGGTGAAAATATGTCGTGATCCATATTTAGTCAGCATAATCCTCTTTCTGAATGCAGATGGATCTCTCCATCACAAGTGTATTGGAATTGACCCAAATCACCTTATTGTTGAAAAGAGCCAAGTCCATCAGAGTTGATCATCACATAATCTTATTGTTGCTGTGTAAAATGTTTTCTTGATTCTATTCACATCACTTAGCATCAGTTCATGTAAGTCTCTCCAGGATTTTCTGAAATCATCCTGCTGATCATTTCTTTTTTACTTTTCCTTTCCTTTCTTTTCTTTTTTTCTTTTTTTTTTGTTGAGGCAATTGGGTTAAGTGACTTGCCCAGGGTCACACAGCTAGAACGTGTTAAAGTGTTTAAGACTAGATTTGAATTCAGGTCCTTCTGATTTCAGAGACTGGTGCTCTATCCACTGTACCACTTAACTGCTCCCTGATCATTTCTTAAAGAACAATAATATTCCATTACATTCATATACCATAATTTATTCAGACATTCCCCAACTGATGTGCATTCACTCAGTTTCCGGTTTCTTGCCACTACAAAAAGGATTATGTAGCATCAGATCTTATACTGTATTATGAGAAAGTAATTAGCAAAATGATCTAATAATAAATAAAAAATAAAGATGTAGATCAGGGGAACAGAGTAGACATACAATACACAGTGATAATTGATTATAATAACTTTGTATTTGACAAATATAAAGATTTTAAACTTTTGGAATAACAGCATAGTATTTAGTAAAAATTGTTAATAAAACTATAAAGCAGTCTGGCAGAAATTGGATATAGATCATTTCTTAAATCATTTACCAAAAAAAAAAAAAAGGTCAAAATGGACATAAGCCCTAAATATAAAAGGAAATATCATAAAAAAAATCAGAAAAATGTGGAACACCTTCCTTATCAGACTTATGGATAGGAGAAAAATTTATGAGTAAACAAGAGATAGAGAGCATAGATAATTTTAATTACATTAAATTTAAAAGGTTTTATACAAATAAAATCAATCTAGCTAAGATTAGAAGGAAAGCAGAAAAATATAGGGAAAATTTAATAGTGTTATATTTTAACACTAAGATAAAGGTGTTATATTTTAAATACCTATAGAACTTGGTCAAATTTATAAGAATATGAATCATTATTCAATTGATTAATGGTCAAAGGATATGAACAGGCAGTTTTTGATTAAAAAAACTATATATGGTCATATAAAAATGCTCTAATAATCATTGTTTAGAGAAGTGCAAATTAAAACAACTGTAAGATATCATCTCATACTTATCATATTGGCTAAAATGAAAGAAGGGGAAAATGGCAAAACTTCCAAGGGGTGTAGAAAAATACTTCATTAGAGGAATTGTGAACTTATCTAACCAAATTGGAGATCAATCTGGCTTTATGCTTAGAGTTACAAAATTTTGTATACCCTTTGACTCACAATATCATTAATAGGTCTATTTCCCAAGGTGATCAGGGAAAAAGGAAAAGAACTTACATGTTCTAAAATAACAGCTTTCTTTGTGATAGCAAAGAACTGGAAATCAAGGAAATGTCCATCAATTAGGGAATGGTTAAAGAAATTGTAGTATATAGTTTTGAAGGAATACTACTGTGTTATAAGAAATTACGAGTTCAATGATTTTAGAAAAACATGATATACTTGCACAAAATAATAAAAGGTGAAATAAGCAGAACTCAGAAAATATTGTGTACAGTAACAACAATATTGTTCAAAGAACATTTGTGAAAGACCAAATTATATTGAGTATTATAAATACAAATAAACTACAAAAGACCTATGAAGGAAGATATTACTGCCAGAAAAAGATCTGATAAATAAAAGTGTGTATAGTATGATTTTACTATAAATCTTTATCATAGGTTAGTCTTTCTAATATAAGATAGGAAGAGAGGGAGGAAGACAGTTTGGAACCTAAAATGTAACCCTAATAATTAAGTTGAAATTTAAAAATCAGCCTTGACAATGGTTAATTGATCTCTGACACTCATACACATGAATAGCACGATCTCCTATTATGAAAGATAAATGTTTTAATAGCCATATTGTTTTCTGAGCATTATATAATCTTCATTCAGTATATTCACTCCAGTGAAGAATTAATTATAAGGACCCCATTCAAATTAATAAATAATTGGTACTTATTGAAAATGATTTTAGTATTTATGAAATGAGCAAATTCACACAATATTTCAAGGATCTGTTATTTCACTGGTATGATCAGTTCAATTCAACAAATTTTAAGCATATATTAAATGTGAGGCACTGTCCTAGGTTCTGAGAAAACGAAATTAAAGATAATGTATTATAAATAATGTATATATAAAATAAATAAAAATATATGTAAATATAAATAATAAATTTATATATAAATATAAATATATAAATAAATAAAGGTAAGAAATTTTCTCATGAAGTTTATAGTCTACTTGAAAGATACTACCTTGTGAATCTCTTCTATAGTGTAGTAGACAATGTTTGATAATAGATATAACTGAAAAATTCATCATTGTCTTTGATCATTGTATTGAGCACAGTAGCCAAGTATTTCATAGTTGATCATTACTACAGGTTTGCTGCTTATTGTGCACAATGATCTCATAGTTCTCACTTCACTTTGCATCAGCTATTTGGTTTTCCTATGTCTTTTTTTTTTCTGAAAAACACCCCCTCATCATTTTTTATAGCATAATAATACTACATCACAATCATGTGCTGCAACTTGTTCAACCATTAGTCAATTGATGAGCATCCTCCTAACTTTCAATTCTTTACTGCCACAAAAGAGCTGCTATTAATATTTTTATACATATAGTTCCTTTCTTTTTTCCTTTGATCTCATTATAATATAGATCTAGTAATGATATTGCTGGGTCAAAAGATATACAGTTTAATATTCCTATATTTTTTTACCAGGGATATAGGAACAATATCCTAACTCTTTCCCCCCCATGCAATTTAGGTTAGCGTTTCCTCCATCAAGAGCAGAATAGTTCATGGCACTACTAGCTCAAACTATTGACATTACTTTCAAGTTTCTTGAGTAATAAAATAGTCTAGAAGAGCTACATTTACTTTGTGATACTTGGCTAATGATTATGATGGACATCTTGGGCAAGAGAGCTTCACTAAGTTAAATCAAATCAGAGTGTCTTCAATGCACAACTTTTTTACATATCTTTTTCCTTCTATGGATAAGTGAATCTCATTTTATTAGTTTTGGAGTAATCTACTATGACTTCAAAAGACTTAGTTTCTGAGTAATTAATCATTTTATTAATAATACTAGCAAATTTTATATAAAAGAGATGCTCATTTAGCTGTCTTTCTTGGACCAAAGACAAATCATGGCTGTAGGATTATAGTTTATATGCCCTTGGAAGAGTGGGTGTTCTGGATAGTGGTAATCAGCTCTGATTGGTTAACAAGTAATAAGAGAATAAATATTATAATGAAAGGTAGGCTTATTCCAGTGAGGGTCTTGGGATAAATGATACTGAGAGTTTGACCTCTTGATCAAAGAGATTTGTCAATATTCATATTATCCATCTGCCAAAGGGAAGCCCCAGACCTGCCTGTCCAAAATAAATCAATTCACCTAACTTTATCACTTAAACATAACTGAGTTCTTTCCCTCTGGATCAGCTCAACACTTCAAAGTGTGCCTGAATAACCTATAGGGACTGATTTCTGAATGAAAAAGTAGAAAAGAGGAAAACTGGGCACATAGGGCAAACTGCATGAAATATTAACTTTGTAATACATGGTTTAAAATTATAAGAGCAATTTAGTTAAGGATCAGGAGACATTAATTAGATATGATAGTGTCTTGGAAATGCTGAAGGAGCAAGTATGTTAAATTTTGATGCCCTTGGGGAAAACCCTGATTGCCTCTCCTTAGTTACTTCTGTGCCTAGGGACCCAACACTTCATAAATCCTAGGTTCTCCTTTACATATGTTCCCATAGCAGATCAAGACTAGAAGACCCATGGATTGTTTAAAAATTAAAAAAAAAACAACCCATAAAGATGAAACAACAGCCTTCCCCCTGAATCTGAGCTGTGACTGAGGCAATGACTTCTGGTGAAACCCAGAGAAATGAGTAGTGACTAATGCAGACCCAGAATTGATGTGAGGGAGCGAGAAATGAAAGCATTCAGTCATTGGAAGCTCCATAGGGAAGGGGACAAATTGAGCTGAATTTTCTTTGGCTTATGATCTGAGGCTGCTGTAGCAAAGACTTTTTAGAGGAAATGAGGGAAATGCCAATGGGGTAGTGAGCTAAATGCAGGCTAGATAAGACCCTGAATATGATGTACTCATTGAAATGATCAAACCGTTATGATATTTTGCTGTTTTTTTTTTTTTTTTGCCTTACCCCAAGGCAGAAAGCCCACAGAAACAGTCTTCAGTCTGTATCTTTGGCCTTCTGATCATTTTTATCAACATGGGATGTTTATTGAGGACCAGCCATATGTTGGCCTTCATACAGCCTCTTGAATTTACAGTTTTAAAAGCTGGGTCCATCCTGGGAGGGAATAATGCCAGTATTTATCCAGATGACTTGGAAATGAATTATAACCCATACGCTACTGCCCTCTAACCCCACTCCATCTCTAAATATCCAAATGGCTTTAACATGATTGGTGGGGGAGTGGCTGGGGGCTGTCTTTCTGGATTTTTTCTGCACTTATTAATGGAAAACTTCCCTTTAGCTATTTAAATCACCAGGGTCTAACTATAAGCTTGATGCAAACAAAACAAAACAAAAAAAAAATTTCAGGAGAAAAAGAAAGGGAAGAAATGTCCATTTGTAAGACTAATTCCAAGAAAAATTCTGAAGTAACTGGTGTTTGTTTTAGGTACCCTCTTTTTCTATACCTTTTTTGGTTCCTTTCTCTCTCTCTCTCTCTCTCTCTCTCTCTCTCTCTCTCTCTCTCTCTCTCTCTCTCTCTCTCTCTCCCCTATTCAGTCATCTGCCTCTGTGTTAAATCTTCAAGGTTACTCAGAGGAACTCTGACCTGAACTTTTTTGAAAAATTAAATATTTTATTATTGTTTTTTCTTTTTTTTTCACATTGTTTTAATTTTCTAATGACCGTAAACCATTTCGTAGAACAAAGTTATATGGTTAAATAAAAACAGACCAATAGCAGCCATATCTCATCATGTGCATCTCATCCTGCACCTGTGGTTTCCTACCTCTTCATCGAAAAAAAAAGAGGAATACATTGTCTGCCAAAATTGAGTTTGGCTGCTGAGTCACCATTCTGATATTTTTCAGTTTTGTTTTCCTTGACCTTATTGCTATTATTGTATAAACTGTTTTATTATTTCTAAAGCTCCTTCACTTTGTTAGTTCATACATGTCTTCTCAACTTTTTCCTAATATTTTTTGTCATTTCTTATGGCACAATAATATTCTGCTACATTCATATGCTTCCATTTGTTTAGTCATTTATGCACAGTTGATGGGAAACCATTTTTGTTTTTAATGTTTTGTCTTTGCAAAGACCACAGCTATAAAATTTGCATTTTATATATTTATAGGTTTCCCTCTACTTTGACTTTTTTTTCAAGAAGAGACTCTCTTTCCCTACTAATGGGAGAGTTATTTAATGTTTTGTCTGTTCTGAGAGTGTTTGAATTTTAAAAGAAATTCCTAAAGATCTATCTATCTATCTATCTATCTATCTATCTATATATCTGTCATCTATTTATTTATCTATCATTTGTAAAACTGGGAGAGGGGAAGTTGAACTACACAAACGTTGACATCTTTTTTAAGAATATATTTTAAAAAAAAACTTTTTTTATTTTTCCAAATACTTGCAAAGATAGTTTTCAACATTCAACTTTGCAGAACTTAGTGTTCCAGTTTTCCCTCCCTCCCCCTTTTCTATCTCTCTTGACAGCAAGCAATCAGATATAAATTAAATATGTGCAATTTTTCTAAATGTATTTCCATATTTGTCCTACTGCACAAGAAAAATCAGATAAAAAGGGGAACCCAGCTTTCTTGTGTGATAACTTAAATGCAAATTAACTACCCATTCCATTATATTTAGCTGGTTCCAAACTTTATACAACATTCCACTGTCACATATTTTCCAAATGCATATCTTTTCATGAAAAAGGAGAAAAAATAAACAAAAAAACAATAACAACAACAAAACAAAAGGTGAAAATATTTTGCTTTGATCCACATTCAGTCTCCATAGTTCTCTCTCTGGCTGTGGATATCTCTTTTCATCACAAATCTATTGGAATTGTCTTGAGAATCACCTCATTGTTGGAAACAGTCAAGTCCATCATAGTTGATCATCATGTAATCTTGTTACTATATACAATGTTCTCTTGGTTCTGCTCACCTCACACACTATCAGTTAATGAAACTTCTCAGGCTATTCTGAAATCAGCCAGCTCATCATTTCTCACAGAACAGTAATATTCCATAACATTCATACACCATAACTTATTCAACCATTCTCCATCTAATGAGCATCTACTCAGTTTCCAGTTCCTTGCCACTACAAAAAGGTGTGCCACAAACATTTTTGCACATGTGGGTTATTTTCCCTCTTTTATGATCTCTTTGGGATACAGACCCAGTAGGGACACTGCTGGATCAAAGCTATGCAGTTTTATAGCCCTTTGGAAATAGTTGCAAACTGTTCTCCAGAATGATTGGAGCATTTCACAACTCCACCAATAATGCATTAGTGTCCCACAAACTTTAACACCTCTTATAGCTCCACTTCTCTGACTCTTATAATGTCATATTACTTGACACTAGGAATGACCAGAAGTGAAAGAGGCTCATTGTTTAGCAGAGAAAGTGGAGGCTCTTATTTTCCTTGGAGGACAATTAAAAATAGACTAGCTAAAAAATGAGAAGAGAGAGGTAGGCAAAGGATGGTTCTCCTGTTGTTTAGGAATAGTTCCACATTCTCTAATCTCTTTTCTCAAGTTTCCCACATTGACCACAGTTCCTGAGCTAACTTTATAAATAGAGATTGTGAATGTCAAATAGTTTCAGACATTACCTTTGTTCCTCAAAGTTAGATCACAGAACTGAACCCTTGAAAATATTATCTCATGTCAATGGATCTGTTACATCATCTCTAGATTTCTGATTCTGTGATATTCTTGTCCATGTTCTTCCATAAATCTGCCACCATGGCATATAGATGTAAATAGAGATCTTGATATTTTCTTATTCTATGGAGACCAGTGTAGCACTTGGGCTTATTCTCACTAGATGATCATCCCACCTTCGTTTCTGAGTCTACCTTTCCTGGATATTATTTTCTTTTTTTATTATAGCTTTTTATTTACAAGATATATGCATGGGTAATTTTTCAGCATTGACAATTGCAAAACCTTTTGTTCCAATTTTTCCCCTCCTTCCTCCCCCCCCCTCCCAAGATGGCGTTGACCAATACATGTTAAATATGTTAAAGTATATGTTAAATATAATATATCTATATCTATCTATCTAGATCTATACATATCCATACAGTTATTTTGCTGCACAAGAAGAATTGGACTTTGAAATAATGTACAATTAACCTATGAAGGAAATCAAAAATGCACGCAGACAAAAACAGAGGTATTGGAAATGCTATGTAGTGATTCACACTCAATTCCCAGAGTTCTTTTGCTGGGTGTAGCTGGTTCTATTCATTATTGGACAGATGGAACTGGTTTGGTTCATCTCATTATTGAAGAGAGCCACATCCATCAGAATTGATCACTGGATATTATTTTCTATGCCATCCGTGTGGTGTTCATTGTTGGCTTCAGGCTCCAGCTTACTTATGCCCACCATTGTACTTTGTTTCACCTATACTTCTTATGTTCCAGAGATACTGGAGTTCCATTATTCTCAAGCATATACTGGAGTCCTCAAACTTTTTAAATAGGGGGCCAGTTTACTGTCCCTCAGACTGTTGGAGGGCTGGACTATAGTACAAACAAAGACTTTATTTTGTGGTCCTTTAAATAAAGAAACTTCATAGCCCTGAGTGAGGGGGATAATCGTCCTCAGCTACCACATCTGTTCCCCGGGCTGTAGTTTGAGGACCCCTGAATATCATCAGGAGAATATTGGTGTTAGAAATAAGGGTTTTTTTCTCAGGGAACAACAGCAAAAAGGGCAATTTCTCAAATGCCATACAACTTCCTTTCTCTTAAGAAATTATGGACCTAGTTTGCCATTCATGTATGATTCCACTTGTGAATTAGTATTGATGGACAAACTTATTAGATTGTCAATCCAATTTCACATCATATTTTTGAAGAGCAGGCACTCTTCATTTGTGTTTTTGTTTTTTTCTTGCACAAATTATTAGATTGCTTCTTTTGAGTGGCCATGAATGAGCTGTCTTTAATAAAATCATCACAATGTCTTTCTCAAGTAGCAACATTAAAAGCCTTCACAAGTTATTGGGAATTCCTCTTCCATTTTTCTTCTTCCCTTCACCTCCATATCTCTTCCAACTGTCTACCCAGACAATCATGCTATCTGTTTGCTAAAGATGCCCTGCTCTCTTCCCCACCCTGGAATTGTATTTGTACTTTTTCAGTTTATGTATCCTGTCCTTAGAAACACTTTTTGGAACTCCTGCTCTAGGACCCAGCTTTCTTGTGTGATAACTTAAATGCAAATTAACTACCCATTCTATTATATCTAGCTGGTTCCAAACCTTATACAACATTCCACTATCACATCTTTTCCAAATGCATATCCAGGCCATCTTGCCACCTTTTTATATATTCTTCATCCCGTCTCCAACTCTTTTCTACCACTTTCTCTGAATTTAGAAATTGATAGTATATGTTTATATGTTACTGCCTTTTATATCTACTCATCATCTCAGGTGATTTCTCAGGTCCAAACTCCCTTTTATAGTCATTATACAAACATATATATATATGTGTGTGTGTGTGTGTGTGTGTGTGTGTGTGTTGTTTTGCTGTATTAGAATATAAGCTTCTTAAAGGCAAGAAATTCCTGCCTTTTGTGTTGATTGCTGTGTTTGAGACTTAGCAAAGTCTATCTCTACTCTGTGGTTTAAAAAACAATTCATTTAACATCCTTTTTTTTGCCCAGTACACATCTTTCTGTATTTGATAGTGATATTGATATTCAGAGAATCCTTAGACAAAATTACCTCTATGATTGCATTTGTTAAAATTATCAATAAATTGTTCAACCAACAAGCAGTTATCAAGTGCTTACTATGAACTTGCTACCATGCTAAGCTCTGGGAATAACCCTTCCCCACCTCCCCCAGATACTCCCTCCCTTCATGGAACTTATGTTCTAATAGGAAAGACATGTGCTTAAAAAGGATCAATAAAGGATACAAATAGGATAAATTGCAAGAAATAGTATGACTATTAAGGAATCTTATTTGACAATACATATACAGAGGAAACACTTTTTTTTTTTTTTGAAAAGAGAACCCTTCTTTGGTTTGACCAGGTGATTCAGTGAATAAAATGCTGATTTCGGAATCAGGAAAACCTGAATTCAATTCAACCTCAAAGCAAGACACTTAACCTGTATTTACTTCAGTTTTGTCAATAATAAAAATGGGGATGATATTCATAGCATCTACGTCACAGAGCTGTTGTGAGGATACAATGAGGCAATATCTGTAAAAAGTACAATGCCTGGCACAATAGCAGGCCACATATAAATACATGTTCCTTTCAGGTTGTGTTTTCTACAATTAAAATAAGCAAATGGGCACTATGGCCTATAAGAATGGTCTGAGCAGAAAATTACTTGTGAAAGCCAGTCTGTTACTTGGTTTTTCCATAAAGGTTATCTTTGAAATATCAAGCTCATTCTCATAAAGATTTTAAAGAGGTGAGAAAGAAGGCACAGGGGTACTGATCTACTCTCATTTACTTTTTAGGGTAATAATGTCATCTGTGATTTTTTTGTCATGTCATTTTGTATCTTTTTTTCTTTCACATATTTTAAAAATTGTCTAAATTCTTTTAAAAAAAACTGTTCCCCCTCCAGATTTATTTGGGTAGAATTTTTAAAATTGAATCTAATTTTTATTTGTACGTGGAACTGCTGATGAGAAAATGCCGTATATGGTATAGATAAGACCATTCATGATCTTAGTTGCTTGAATAGAATAATAATATTGTTTTATTGTCTGAGATGATTCAGGCCAGTTTCAATGATCTTGTGATGATGAGAGCCATCTATTCCCAGAGAGAGGATTGTGCGAATTGAGGATGGATCACAACATAGAATTTTCACTCTTTTTGTTGTGGTTTGCTTGAATTTTTATTTTCTTTCTCATTTTTTCCTTTATTCTGATTTTTCTTGTGCAGCAAGATAATTGAATAAATATATGTGCCTTTATAGGATTTAACATATATTTTTTACCATGTTTAACATTTTGAATTACTTGCCATCTGGGGAGGGGGTGGGGGGAAGAGGGAGAAAAATTGGAACACAGGGTTTTTCAAAGATCCATGTTGAAAAATTATCCTTGTATATGTTTTGAAAATAAAAAACTTCAATAAAAAGTAAAAAAATTAATATTGTCCTTCCTTCTCAAAAAGGATCAAAATGATGTTGCTATATTAGTGTTGAGTTACATCATATTCAACTTTGGCTGATGAGATCAATAAAAGCTTAGAATGCTCTTTCAGAAAATACTAGGAGTTGGAATATGAAGTGTGTCAGGAGCAGCATCACAGAATGTTGTAAGGGTAGCTAGGTATAACAAGATTGGAAAGGTAAGGGATCGAGTTATAAAGGGCTTTAAAAATAACTGAAAGATTTTATATTTGATCCATGAGATAATAGGGAACCTCTAGAATTTATCTAGAAAGATAGGTTAGTTTGATGTGCACTTTGTTGTTATTGAAACATTCAGCTGCATCTAACTCTTTGTGACCCCATAGACTATATATGGCAGACCCTTTTATTCTCCACTATCTCTCAAAGTCTGCGCAAGTGCATGTTCATTGTTTACATTGCATTATCTACCCATCTTATCTTCTACCATCTCCTCTTCCTTTTATCTTCAATTTTTGCCAATATCATGGTCTTTTCCAATGAGTCTTATCTTCTCATTATATATTTAAACTTCAGCCTCAATATTCAACTTTTCCATTGAATAGTCTGAATTTTTTTTTTAAGTATTGAATTATTTGATTTCCTTACTGTCCTGATTAGTTCTCAAAAGTCTTCTCTAGCATCACAATTTTCAAGTGTTGCTTCTGCATGCTCAATTCTTCTTAGAGTACAGCTCTCTCTTATCACATAGATTTCTTTTTTTATTAATAGTATTTTATTTTCCATTTACATAACATTCATTTCTGTAAGATTTTGAGTTCCAAATTTTTCCCTTCTTTCCTTCCTACCACTCAAGACAGAAAGCAATCTGATATAGATTATACATATAAAATCATGTTAAATATATTTCCAAAGTAGTCATGTTGTGAAAGAAAAATCAGAACAAAAAGAAAAAAAAATGAAAGAAAAAACAAAAAAAAATACTATGCTTCAAATCTGCATTCAGTTCTTCATAGTTCTTTCTCTGGATGTGGATGGCATTTTCATCACAAGTCTATTGTAGTTATCTTGGATCACTGTATTTTGGGAAGAGCTGAGTCTATCATAGTTACTCATCATACAATGTTACTGTTACTGTGTATGATGTTATCCTAGCTCTGTTCACTTCACTCAGTATCAGTTCATGTAAGTCTTTCCAATCTGAAATCTGCCTGCTCATCTTATGCCACAATAGTACTCCATTACATTCATATATCATAACTCATTCATTCATTCCTCAATGATGGACATCCCTTCAATTTCCAATTCTTTGCCACCACAAAAAGACCAGCCACATATTTCTACTGGAAAAATCATAGCTTTGAATATACAACCTTTGTCAGCAAGGTGATGTCTCTGCTTTTTAGTATGCTGTCCAGATTTGCCATAGCTTTTCCTTCCAAGGAGCAAAAAGTCTTTTAATTTCATGGCTGCAGTCTATCTCCAGTGATCTTTGAGCCCAAGGATATAAAATATGACACTGCTTTTATCTTCCTCTATTTGCCATGAAATGATGGGGAGCAGTTGCTATGATCTTAGTTTTTTGGATGTTAAGCTTCAAGCCAGCTTTTATACTCCCTCTTTTAGTTTCATCAAGGGGTTTCTTATTTCTTCACTTTCTGCCTTTAGAGTATTATTGTCTGCATATCTCATGTTGTTGATATTTCTCTAGACAATCTTAATTCTGACTTTTGATTCATCCAGTCTGGAATTTCGTATTATATACTTTGCATATAAATTAAATTAGTAAATTTGGAACTCAAATGACAATATACAGTTGTTTTACATTCAGTTCTACCTATTGTTTCTTGACATGGATACAAGTTTCTCAGGGATCAAGTGGGAGGATGTAGACCTCCCATCTCTGAAAATTTGCCACATTTTGTAATCCACCCAGTCAAAAGAGGTTTTTCTGAAACTCCCTTGCTTTCTCCACAATTTAGTGAATTTTGGACATTTGGTTTCTGGTTTTTCTGCTTCTTTGAAAACCAGCCTGTTTTTCTGGTAATTTTCAGTTCACATCTTGCTGAATCCTAGCTTGCAGAATTTTATGTATAAATTTGTTGCCATATGAAATGAACATAATTTTTTTTGATAATTTGAACATTCTGTGGCATAGTCCTTTTTTAGGATTGGGATGTAAAGTGATCTTTTGCAATTTGCTGACCACTGCTGAGTATTCCAAATTTGTCTACATTTTAAGTGCAACACTTTAAGAAGATAATTTGAGAGAAGTAAAGTGAAAAATAGGGGCAAGATTTAAGGCAAAGAAACCACTCAGCAGACTAGTCCAGATGTGAGGTGATGAATCATTAACCAAGATGGTGGCAGAATAAAAATATAAAATAATTATGTAGGGTTTTAAGGTTGAAAGCATTACCTTATTTTATTTTCACAACAATTCTATAAGTATTACTATCCTCATTTTATTGATGATGATAACTGAGATTTAAAGAGACCATATATCTATTAATTATCTGAAATGGGATTAAAACTCAGGTCTTCCTGACTTTAAGTATTACCCTCCAACTATTGTTAAGGCAACTATACTATGTTGCCTTAATAGGTTATTTCTGATGTGGTTCAGCTTTTTTGACATGATTTTCTTTTCTTAAACACTACTCCCTCTCTTCTATGGTATATGGTAGAATACAGTATGGGGTTTAAATATTCTACTTTGTCAGTGATTAAATAGATTACTATAGAAGCATAGATAGGTCTTTTCCATTTTTTGTCTACTTGTTGACATTCTAGTTTCATCTATAAATGATCTTAGAAGGACACAGTTTATTCTCTAACCTTTTCTTGCTAACTAACCTTTATGTAAATATTGTTTTCTGTTTTGTGAAATGATATTGTTTGCTATTTTTGAATTTGTCAATATGCAAAAATAATTTCTTAAGCACCAACCATGTGCTAGGTGTAAGAGATATAAATATAAATATAACACATCCTATTTGAAAGAATTCACAATACATGTAAAGATTGGTTATATAGATTTAGATTTAGAAGGGATTATGGAAATATTTTAGCTTGCTCCCCTCACTTTATGGATGAGAAACTTTAGGTTAGGAAAAATGAGATGATTAAAGGTAAAACAGTTCTGATTTTCCTGATTTTTACTTGCAGTATTTTTAAATGTTTTATTTAGTTTTAATTTATGGAATAAAACTAGCATTTCTATAACAGTATCATTAAAAAAAAAAGATGAAACTGCAAGTCTATTATGTCAAACTTGTTTTTCCTTTTAAATATCTAATAAAGTTGTCATGTAAATTTTCTGCCCCCTCCAACCAGAAATTTGCAAAATATTCTACACATACTTCTTTTTATCAGTTCTTTCTTTGAATGTAGATAGTGTTTTCCTTCATATGTTCTTTGTAGTTAATTTGGCTGTTTATAATAGTCAAAAAGATATTCCTTTAAAGTTGTTCTCAAAGCAATATTGTTATTATTATATACATTGTTCTCTTGGTTCTGTTCATTTCATTCTTCATTATTTAGTGCAAGATCTTTTCTAGAATCATTGAGCTCATTATTTCTTTTTTTTATTAAAGATTTTTATTTTTCAAAGCATATGCATAGATAATTCTGCAACATTAGTCCTTGCAAAATCTTGTTTTCCAGTTTTCCCCCCTTCTTCCACCCCCACCCCAAATGTAGTCTAATATATGTTAAACATGGTAGAAATATATGTTAAATGCAAAATATGCATACATATTTATACAATTATCTTGGTGTACAAGAAAAATCAAATCATACTGGAAAAGAAAATGAAAATAAAATGCATACACATAATAACAAAAAAAGAGAGAATGCTGTGTTGTGAACCACACTCAGTTCCCACAATCCTCTCTCTGGATGCAGATGACTCGTTTGATCACAAGACCAATGGAATTGGTCTGAATCATCTCATTGTTGAAGAGAGTCATGTCCATCAGAGCTGATCGTCATCTAATTATCCTACTGATCGTTTCTTATAAAACAATAATATTCCATGAACTCATCATTTCTTAGAGTACTGTAAAATTCTATCATGACCATATGCCAAAACTTGTTCAACTATTCCCTAATTATTGGGCATCCCCACAATTTCCAGTTCTTTGCCACATGTTCTTAGGGTTTCTGCTTCTTCAAATTATCACATCTTTACTTACCTGCCCTCTCTTCCTTCCACTAATTTTGGCAAGGTGAATATCGTATTTATTTTACTGTCGGATGTATCCTCAGCTAACTACTAACTAATTTACTAACTAAAGAATATTAACTTTATCAGATAAGCCCTTAGATATTGCTATACGTCAACATGGTGAATAAAATTGTTAGTCTGGTTAAACTCAGAGTGATTTCTCTAAGTAAATAATGATAATTTAGAGAGATACCTTTTTCCTAGAAATTGATGAGGTCCTTTGAAACTAATGGCACTGATTCTAGCTTAAACTATTTGCCCACATTCATTAGTATTCCAAAAGAAGGGAAGAAAAAGATGGTTGTACTCATGGAAAAAGAAGAGAGAAAGGAAGGAAAATATTGTAGTCTGAAAAGATTCTGATGTTCAGGTCAATTAATCAAATATTTATTAAACATTTAATAAACATATTAAGTGCTTAATAATTATTTGCCAGATATGGTGCTAGGCACTGAAGACAAAAAGAGAAAAATGAAATAG
The DNA here is from genome assembly GCF_016432865.1 of Antechinus flavipes. Lineage (NCBI taxonomy): Eukaryota > Metazoa > Chordata > Mammalia > Dasyuromorphia > Dasyuridae > Antechinus > Antechinus flavipes. The sequence continues at coordinate 71,284,487 of NC_067403.1, read as the reverse complement.
TTCCTACTCCTCAAGGAACTTATATTTTACCCAAAGAGAAGCATCTCCCTCACAACTCATTTAACTTCTTTGTGTGAGGAAATTCCCTAATTATGTGGGAGACCAGTTCCTCCATAACTAATAAAAATCACTAATGTAGCTCAAACTAGTGAATTTCTTTTGTTTTTTTGTATTTCCAAAGTTTCATTTTTTTTTAATTTGGAAAAAAAAAGAAATACCAATCCCCAAACCACAGAGATCATTTCCTGGGAAAAAGTGAGGTGTTTTCTTTTAACGTTGATCTATTTATTTTTGTTTGGGGTGTTGGGTTGCTTTGTATGGTTTCTGGAGAGTGGGCTCAGATTATTCCATGACTGCCTCTACTGTGACTAGGTGTATTTCAAGATAAACAAGTCAGCAGCCACTATTTATGCATTTTGAACACACACGTTGTCATAGAGGACACTGTGTGAATGTGAAAAATGGAAGCCCGCCTTACCATCTTATTTGATGTCACATTTCATAGATGCTAGTCTTTTCCCCAGCAGAAAATAGTGTTGCTTTGTTGATCAATATCTGTTAGGATTATGTTGGGAAAATGTTTTGGAACATTAAATCATCTACGCTCTTAGACTGCTGAATATGATGCCGTATGAAGCAATAGAGCTAAAGAAAGGCTTCTTTATGATGGCATATGGCAAATCTCTCTAATGAGAAGCCATTTACTGCCCAAGCCTCTAACATGTGGTAGTTGACAGCAGGTGTCTGGAGAAAATCCTGCAAACATTTTGAAGTGTACTATTACTGGCAACCAGGAGAGAAAATTTTAAATTCTGAATGTCCAGAGTTGAGCCAGGAAGGAGAATAAAATGCAAAATAATAATGAAAGAGAAAAATCCACCTCACCAGCTTGTTTCTACATTAAAGAAATATATAAAGTACTCCTTCGGAGACTACTAAACATGACATATTGCTTTCATGGCAGAGAAAGGGCTTATTGTGCTCCTGCCACCAAGTTACCAAGGGCTCCCCTTTCAAGAGAAAATGGATGCAAATAACTGGGTTGGCTCACATGGTGTCGATTTTAATTAAACCACATGAAGCTGGGCTACAAAAGTTAGAAATGCTGAATATAGATTTCATTCATTCATTGATCAAACATATATTAAGAGCTAAGGCCCTGAGAGACATATTAAGAATAAGCACATGGTTCCATGATCTCCTAGAGTTTAAAATTTTGTAGATGTCTACAAAAAAGTAAATAAACATTCTGTGGGATAGTAGTCTTTTGGATGTTGATTTTACATAGAATATCTGAATCTTAAGCTTAATATTTTATGGTAGGACTCTCATACTAAAGTCATGCAAAAGATTGGAATGACTCAAAAAGCAACTTAATATTTGTATTTCAACTTGAAAAATTTGTACTTGTGGTGTATTATTGGGAAAATCAGATTAACCTCCTTTGGAGACTATTTAACCTTAAGAGAGTCAGGACTTAAAAGGTGGAACCCTACCATTCTTCTTTTCTAGTACTTACTCGATGTTCCCAAGTATACTGGGTGGCCAGTGTCATGTGATAAGCAGTAAATTCAGGAATGACAGGTGGGCAAATCTGGCAGGGGATGTTTCAAATTATATTGTTTGAGTTGAGTATTCTACTGTGGCTAGGATGGGAGTGAGAACCAAGGAGAAAAAAAAATGTAACCTCCAATATATATAATCTTCACTAGGATTTTCCATTTGGTCAATATTAAAAAAAAAAGAAAATCCAAATTATAGTTTGCCTTTGGCCATCCTTTGGTTAGGGCATTACTTATAATTTTTTGTCTAGTCTTCTCTGTCTTTCACTGTGTCTCTGTGTCTTTTCTCTCTTCTCTCTCTTTTTCTCTCACACTCTGTTACTCTGTCTCATTCTCTATCTCTGTCTCTCTCTATGTCTTTTTGTATGTCTGTGGCTATCCATCTATCTGTTTCTGTCTCTCTGTCTTTCAACAATTACTTAGAAAAATACTTTAATCTCTGTATGTTCAGGAAAGCCAAGATTTTCTTCTGGGTTCTTCTAGTTTCTAAGATTGATTCCTGAGAGATGTAGGGCAAATCTTTCCTTGGAGATATTCTTTCAATGTTGAAATTCTTTGACATTGGAGAACTGGCCAAACTAACTTTGAGAGCATTATGGAAAAATCCTTCTGAAAAAAAAAAAAAAGAATACTTTTCTGGTTTTAAATTTAATCTTATTATTTTTTCAATTAAAATAATTTACTTTCCTCTTCTGTTACTCTTTTCTGCATTGAACCACAAAATATAAAAATAAAATTTTCTTAACAGCTACACACTATATAATCCAAGCACCCTCCCTAATTGACCATGACCAAAATATATGTGCCATTCTGCATTTTAAGTTTGTCACTTCCCTGGCAGGAGGTAAGTAGTATGCAGTCTTCTGGAATCATGACTTGACGTTGCATTTTTCAGAATTCTAAAGAATTTTGACATTTAAAAAAATAAATTGTTGTCATTGCATAAATTATTCTGCCGTTTCTATTCGCCTTACTCTCTACTAGTTCATACAGATTTTCTCTGAAACCATCTATTTTTTCATTAAGGGATTGAATATTTCAAGGATCTGTGATTTCCATAGTATAACCTCATTATCTCCTGATGCAGTTTACAACCCTTCTCAAAGTCATAGATGATCTTTAAGGGTTGCTATGGTTGATGCATTTATTTACTTTGAAGATAATTGGATGAAAGCTTTTCCAAACTTGGCTGGGCAGTCCCCTGCCAATAGTCAATCACAGGGTCAGTTCTTGAAGTCTTTCCAACTCAGTAGATACAACATTACTTGTTTTCTATTGGCACAGTATTTGAAATCCCAGGGTTACCTTGTGTCATGATGGTATACTTCAGTAATACATTATCATTTCGTAAAGATTACTATGCTAATAATTTTAATAAGATTAATGATGGGATTTGCACTTTTTTGTCTATTCCAAGGCACTGATTTTCACTGACATCAAATAAATGCATTACTACTCAAACTCAGGTAAATAAATAGATTTTTATTTGATTTTTTGCATATAAAATGTTTTAATAATGCTTTCATTTACATCACTATCAGTTCCCAATAATTGCTCCCCACATTAGATCCTTATTTATGTGACCCTAAAAATTGCTACATTACGCTTGAATCTAATGATGCAGATTTAAAAATTCCCAGATTTGTAGTAATTCTGCCACTACAAATAGAGCTATGAAACAGATGACTAACTAACTTGTGATTATGCTCCTAGCTAGATCAGGAGGTCTCTAATAAGATCTCTTTTATGTGGTTATCCCACTGCCTTATGACACTAACTAAAGGATGAAAAAATATGAGGGCACTGTCAAGCACAGTTATTTATAAGAAATAAAATTAGATCATCAGATGCAGTTTTTAATAGAATAAAAAAACGCCAATCACATCCATATGATGTGGGCTAGGATCACCAGTTCTTTCATTTATTTTTTCTCTTAATTACTCTAGCCACCTGAGCAAATGCTAGTGATTATAAAAAAATAGTCATAAATCTCTCTGTCCATTTGACATTCGCCTTTTGTGATCTTTTGTGGAGGTATGGGTTTGAAGAAAAGAAGTGTGGACGGAGCTGTCACCTGCTATTCCAAATATCGGGCAGGGGAGCCCACCTCTACCTCTTTTCCTTGTGTCTTCTCTCTTCTCCCTCTCAAGAGATACACAAAAACTCCTACTGTTTGGGGAAAAACTGGTAGTCCAGTTCCAATCTTGGTTAGTTTCCTGTCTTCCCACACTTGGAAGAATTGTAGCTCCCAAATGACTTAAGTCCCTTTGCAGGCAGTCTGCCCAACTCTTACTCAAGGACTGTAATATCCATAACAAAGAAAACATTTGAATAAAACCTGTTGGCCACCAGGCCAAATTTGGAATTTGTGGCATTATATCTCTTCTCTACACAAAAAGAGAAAAGTGTATTTCATTGGTCTGCCAAAGTTGGCAGATTTTGGGGAGCCTAAATCTGATAAACAAATACTTTGACGTGTGATGACATTTAATTAATGAAAATTATTTAAAGAATTAATAAAATCAATGTTGGTCAAATTGAAGTAACAAGAAAGAGAACTCTAAAAATGTCTTTCTCTTTTACATAGCTGACCTTCTTCTGTCCTAAGTTCTAAACAAATCATCTTTTCCCTCTCTACAACTTCTCTCTTGGTGATCCCAACAATCCCTAGGGCTTCAATGATTATTTCTAGGCACATGAAATAAAACTCTGTATCTCTTGCCTTAACCTTTTACTTGGTCTCCAGTCTTGCCTTCCCAATCGCCTACCAGATATTTCTATTTCAATGTCCTATAGGTGATTGTAATGAACTAATCCTGACTTAGGTTGATTTTTGTTATGATGCCAGAATAAAATAAGAAACTCCTGATCATTTTATAGTTTTTTAAAACTTTAATTATCTTTAGCATAAAGGGTTGTTCAACAAGCTTGCAGTATTCTTACTTCCACAGGAAACTGAATCTGGTCATCAGAAAAGGGTGTGGTGACTTGGGCAATGTTGGGACATCCCTCAAGTCTGAAAGGCCAACTCTATATTGATGGTCTTTTTAAAATATCTCTAAATGAATATGAAGTCATGCCAATAGAGCCTGAAGTCACAAAAATTGTAATAGAAATTGAGTGGCTTAATCCTCCTTTCCAGGGGTCAATCAAGTCATGGGGATAGCTTCTTTGACTTTTAGGAATTAAACTAGGCTAACCTAGATGAAAGAGATGAGAAGAAACCCTAGTCTTTTGATGCATTTAAGATATATGTCTGAAATGGAATTCATTTTATTTCCCCCTTAAACCTTTTCTTTTTTTTTAATTGAAAATTTGCTGCCTTATATCTACTGAGGGTACAATTATCCTTCCAGTCATCCAACTATACCACCTGGTCATCAGGTGATATACTTTCTTCCCTTCTCTCGATTTTTGTAGCCAATTGGTGACCAAGTCTTATTGATTCTACTGTTATAGCATTTCTCAGGGAATTCTCTCAAGTCACAAAGTCACCATGCTAGTTCAGGCTCTCATTATTTCATTAAGAGACTTCATTAAGTCTCTTATTTCAATAAGAGACTTTCTTATTGAAGTAAGAAGTCTCTTACTTCAATAGTAAGAGACTATTACACTGACTCTTAACTGGTTTTCTTCCTTCTGGTATTTTTTTCTTTTCTCCAACTTATCCTCCAAAGGACTGCCCACTGATATTTCTTTCATTTTATTAAATTTTTTAATTTCTGAAATATATGCATAGATAATTTTCCATATTCACTCTTGCAAAACCTTGTGTTTCAATTTTTCCCTCTTCCTCTTCCCCTCCACCTCTTCCTTAGACAGCAAGTAATCCAATATATGTTAAACAGGTGCAATTCTTCCATATATATATATTTCCTTCTCTATATATTTCCACAATTATCATGTTGCACAAGAAAAATCAAATCAAAAAGGAAAAAATGAGAACAAAACCAAAATGCAAGCAAACAACAACAAAAAAGAGTGAAAATACTACATTGTGGTCCACACTCAGTTCCCACAATCCTCTCTCTGGATGCAGATGGCTCTCTTTATCACAAGACCATTGGAACTGGTCTGAATCAGCTTTTTGTTGAAAAGAGCTACACCCATCAGAGTCCCAATAACATTTCTAAAGTATGTCTTTAATCAATACCACTGTACTACTAAAAAATCTTCAGACTTTCTTTATTGTTACTAATGTATTATATATGCTCCTCACCCTGTTTTTCTTCTCTCAATATATCTCTCACCTATTTTTTAGGCTTGTTTCTTATTTCTTTCCTAATTTATTCAACAAAACGTTTAACTGATCTGTAAGCTCTAGAAAACATTCGGTCTCACTCTTACCTCTTCCTCTCGTAATTGCTGACTTTCTTCAAAATATACCTTGAACCTCACTTCCTATGTGGACTTTTTCTGATCTCTTCTCTGAACTCCTCTCCTCTCTCTATACTTTGTATTGACTTATCTATGTCCATATTGTATCTTTCCTCTTCCTCCCCAATAGAATGCAATAAGAGTATGGTCTAATTTTACTTGTCCCTTGTAACTACAGTGGCTAATATAGTGCCTTTGCTTAGTTATGCCATAATACGTGTTTAATGAATTTTAATGAATACAAAGATGAAAATCAGATGGCAGCAAAGAATTATGTTGTCCTGATGTTCAGTGGAATACACACACACACACACACACACACACACACACACACACACACACTCACACGATTGGATAGAAAGATATGTAAGGACTTCCCCCTGGTGGAATGGGTGGATGAAAACAATTCATTTCCAATGGCCACAAAGGCAGCTGAAGCAGGCAGTGTGGAGTGCTTAAAGCTTGGTCAGACATTGAAGACTCTGAGGGCATTCACTGCATCCTGGACCATTGCCAGTCACCTTGACTTTAGTTTTGTCCCTGGACTGCAATAATTCTGGAAGAGAGAATGAGACTGCTGACTTTGTGCAGCCCTACCTTGCTTAAATCCAGTTCATGCTGGAATGAAGATGTCATCCTGGGATGTCATTGATATTCTTTGAAAAGGAAAGACAAACAATAATGGATAGAGGAGCTGGCTTTCCTTAAAAATAAAAAGATCTCCTTAAAGCTCTATTTCTAACATATACCAACTGGGCAATCCACAGGAAATTATGGAACTTATTCAGGGCAAGCTCTCAGAGATCATAAATTTCAGAGGAGTTGTCTATCTGAACAGAGAAAGCTCCCCCACTAAGCAGCTCTCTATATGATGAAATCTTGATTGTGGACCAAAAACTTAAATTAAAAGCATCATATATGTATTTAAAACTCCTAGAAAAAATATAGATGGAGAAATATTCATTTCAAACAGTTCACATACTTTGGCAAATACAGCCTTTTTTTTTTTTTATTCCAAATCCTTCTTTCCCTCTGTTCTGTGGTTTAGACAGCTGATTCTTTGACAATTCTGAAGTAATCCACCAAGCTCCCCAGTGGAACCCACTTCACACATTATCATCCACATTTGCATATGACTGAGACGGAAATTTCTGGCAAGGGTAGAAGTGCTCATGGAGGCCTTGAATGTTTTCTAAAAACAAACAAATAGAAGAAATGAGGTCTCAGGTCTTGGTTCAAAGATTCCGGGCATCTCTGCACCATTTCAGTGGGCGTAGGTCAAAGGCTGCCTGTTTTGATAGTGTTTTTCAGAGAGAGAAAGGAATGACTTCCCCCCAATGCTGAGTGAGAAAGAAAATTCACAGAGGCACTTTATGGTGAACCTTGCTCCAGCAGCAAGCCGTGGGGTGAGAGGTTGCTGTGGCAATGACCTGTATTACATAATGCCTCCCATCTGTCCACAGATGTGTGAGTTTGCTTAAATGTTTTATTAGGTTTTTATTACACTATAATATGGCTCGAGCCCTTTTGCTGTTGCCAGCTTTGTCACAAATTCTAAAATACCTAATCCTTTAGCTATTCAATATATACAGATATATGTTTTCTGACAAGGGCCCCCAGTAATATTTGAATATTGCTAAGAGTCTATGGATTTAGAGTATCACATTGGGAGGAGAGCTTTGTGAAGTCTCTGATGATGATGATGATGATGTTTGTCTGGTCCAATTCAGTGCCAAAGGTGCAGGAAGGGAGGCAGTCTTCTGTATTTGGTATTTTTTCCTCTGTCTGTCAGTTGAGTTATAAGTATGAGCAGCCCAGCAAACAGGAATAGAACACCAAGATTCCTGAAGTCTTTCTTCTTTATTTTTTGGATCAGTAATATTATGGAAACATCGGTATCCTGAATCCATAATAATAGAACCCAGCTGCATTAAGGCCATAACTAGCAATTTTGGCAGCTAAGCCAAGCTTTACAAAATTTGTGCTCAACTTTTTAGCACAAATTCATTTGGGAGGTAGGGAAACATACTGAGATGCAAAATTCTACGGGCAAGACAGAGACCATGGACACCAGTCCTGGTGGTGATTCCAGAATAGTACAAGATGCTATAGGGATGTCTCCTTTGGAAAGGAATGGAGAAACATAGATTCAGTCTAGTGAGCCCTAAGTACATAGGTAGGGACTGAGCCCAAGTCTAGTTTCTTATTTTAATTAATTACTCTTGATAAATGGATACTATGCTCCATGATTTCTAAGGTACTGGTGAAGTGTAAATATTGGCAACACCTGTTAAATATTGGCAACACCTGTTAAATATTGGCAACACCTGTTAAATTTTTTTTCTGCCCTGGAACAAATCCCAATTGCCTTGCACTGATTTTGGTTCTGGTTGGAATGATTGGCACTTTATTTTCTTATATCCATATTGGTGCAGATAAAACACTTTTTTGATCTTGATATGTCACCACTATTTTGTAAATGATATGTGTGATGGAGTAGAAATTAAGTTGTTATAATTCCTACAAGACAGCATGTTTCTATAAAAAGGAGCCTATATTTCAAGTCAGAAGGTCAGGATTGAAATTCAGACTCTGTCACTTATGAGATCTTGGGTCAATTAACCTTTTTGTGTCAGTTTCTTCAATTAGATGGGGTGATATTTAAATTCTAAATCATAAGACTCTAAATTTAGGATTCCATGGTTCTACTACTTTCAAGAGATGTGAGTTCAAAATTCTTTGTTGATCTATAGCTGTGACATCAAATTTAAAAAATTAAGCTTATAAAACTAATTTACTTCTATCTCAATTTCTATTTCTCTCCAAAATCTTGTCAATCTGATTATATATTCATCTAAAGGAATTATTATTCTACTTTAGGATTGAAATCTGTGTCTCATGCAGGACTTTTTAAACTTTTTCCATTTATAATCCTTTTTCACCTGAAAAATTTTCATACAATTCTGGGTATATAGGTATATAAAAAGATATACAAATCAAACATTTACTGATAATAAATCATCATTTTGCAATCCCCACATTCAGTTACATGACTCCATATGGGATTACAACTAATAGTTTAAGACATTTTAGTCTAGAGCAGTGGTCTCTGGAGTCGAGGCTTGTTTACCCCAAGTGAACAGCAATGATCAAGGAGAATATGATCAATTTAAGGATTAAAAGATGGATTGCATCCCTTTCTCTTCTTGAGAGTCAATCTTTTGCTTGTCTCTGATATAACTGTACCGCCCCATTCACCTATTTGTATTCGATCTATCTATTCATTCATTTATTCATTTATTAATTTTTAATAGCTCTTCTTCTCTATCTTGTCCCATTTTTGGTCTTCTCTGGCTCTAATACATGTCGACAACTCAGGGTGAGGGTAGCCTAAGAAATCTGCACTAACTGCAAGGGAAAAATACCTTGTCCATTCTCATTTTTTTACTCCAGCAACAGCACTCCACATTGTAGCTCTGTGTGTGTGTGTGTGTGTGTGTGTGTGTGTGTGTGTGTGTGTGTAGAGTTGGTGGAGAGGAGAAGGTATATATTAGGTACTAGGCTTTGTGAACAATGAATTCAAGATTGCCTTCTCTCCCCTCTTTTTGGTAGTATATCCAGAGTAAGCAGCCATAGATGGCCTATCATAGATCTCCTTATATTAATTTCCCCTCCCAATTCACTTTTTTCTAACTTCCCTCTTATTATCCAAGCCCCCATCTTCTCTCCACTACTTACTCAGGTTCTCAGCTTTGTTGTCATTCTAGTTTCTCCCCTTGGAATTCTCCCACAATACAGGTGCAAACTTTCCCAGATAACTTCATTTTGCATCAGATGCTCTGCTTTTGACTTTCCAGAAACATTATAGTCCTGCATGCTGGGTAACTTCTGATGACTCCATATATTTTAATTTTCTTTCCCATTATATTGTAAGCTTCTTGAAGGTAGATATTGCCTTTAAAAATCATATCCCCAGCACATAGCACAATGCTGGCACATAGTAAGTCCTTAATAAATGTGTATGGACTCTAATCAGCTGTCAAATCTTGTTATTTTCCACTTCAAATCTCTCTCCAAGTGTCTTCACGTTCATGCACATAGTTACCCACTTAGGCTAGCTCGGACTATCAGTACTTCTGGCCTGGCCTTTTGTAATGATCTCCAAATTATTCTCCTTGCCTAAAGTCCAAATCACTCCAATCCATCTTCCTCAGAGATACCATAGTAATTTTCCCAAAGCACAGGTCTTCCTATATTACTTACTCCTTTCCCTCACTCCACTCAATAAACTATAATAGCTTCCTATTGATTTGAATATTATGTCATATTTATAATGCTAATATAGTATTATATGTATATATAAATAAATATACACATAATTGGAAGAGTGGGGTTTATTCAGTTTTGGGGGGAAACACAAAAGCTTGGAGATCACTCATCTAGAGAATACTCTTAGGTAAATTATATGAATTTTATCTTTGTTCCAATAAGACAGCCTTAGAAACTTGGGTTTGGTGTTATGGACTTCCTCCCTTCCTATTTTTGGAGGTGCATGAGGGACTTAGGAGGAGAACTTTCAGAAGACTAAACAGTAGAATATAAGCTCTTTGAGGTCAGGTATTGTTTCTTTTTAATCTTCAAATGATCAGAATTAACACAAAAAAGGCATTTCATACTTCTATATTGGATTAAATTGAATTCCTTGACTCTAGCTGAGAAAGACTTTTGATTTTTGAGATTTGTTTTTGGCCTTCTTCTGTCAATAGAATTTTCTCTTCACTCATGTAGGTAATTGCTTTACTCAGACCCTGTGTGCAAAAGTAATATATTTTTCAAGTTGTTTGTTCCAGTACAAAATGTGTTTCACATATATTGGATGTCAGGAAATAATATCTTTCCATTTGTATTTTAGCATGTGCTAAATTCATTGTGGTGTTATCCTGTGATTCATTAGTTCATTTTTACTTAAAAGGAAAACAACAATAACTCGAGACATCCAGAAATAGCTGTTGTTTGGTGGACAAGTCCCCAACTTTCCAACTCTCATTCCATGATCAGCTGTGCCAAGGACAGCCGAGGCGGTAGGGGCGAGGAGAGAAATGGTTTGCAGGTGCCACGGAAGCTCAGTGTTTCATTCCTATTCTGTAACTCTAGGAAGGAGAAATTCCACAAGAGAAGCCAGCCTGGATGTGTCCAAAGAAAGCAACCAAGAATCTCAGACGCTGAAAATAAAAGTATTTGGTTTTGTGAGAGGATGAGTCTGCATTTGGTCATTCAGCTGGAGATACATCACTGGGAAACTGTGACTATATCCAAAGGCAAAGAAAGACAAATAGACGAAGTTTCCAAATCCCAGTCTTACAAAACACATTCACCAAAAGCAATCTGTCTTCATCATAATAGAAATATGATCTAAGGAAGTGTAGAAGGTATGTTAGTTATCAACATAAACCAATCCTCTTTCCCTCACATTTTCATGAATATGATTTGTGCTTAATCAAAAATAGCACCTATTGTTACAGATAAAAGTCTTCCGTCTTGCAGGAAGGTGGATTGTTTTGAAAGGTTTGAAGAAGATCAGAAAGAAGTAAATTAAGCATTAAGATCCAATGAACAACTCTGTTGATTTATTATCCCAAACTTGCTTCACCTGGTTGAAATTCTGTTACATTACTTTGCTTGAAAGCTTTCAACTGATGTGAAGCAGTCATTAAGATCACTGTCATTTTGAATGTTGGAGGGGATGTGGGAAAATTGGGACACTGATACATTGTTGGTGGAATTGTGAATATATCCAGCCATTCTGGAGAGCAGTTTGGAACTATGTTCAAAAAGTTATCAAACTGTGCATACCCTTTGATCCAGCAGTATTTCTACTGGGCTTATATCCCAAAGAAATCTTAAAGGAGGGAAAGGGACCCACATGTGCAAAAATATTTATGGCAGCCCATTTTATAGTGGCAAGAAATTGGAAACTGAGTGGATGCCCATCAATTGAAGAATGGCTGAATAAATTATGGCATATGAATGTTATGGAATATTATAGTTCTGTAAGAAATGATCAGCAGGATGATTTCAGAGAGGCCTGGAGAGACTTACAGGAACTGATGCTAAGTGAAATGAGCAGAACCAAAAGATTATTGTACACGGCAACAACAAGACTATGTGAGGATGTGTTCTGACGGATGTGGCTCTCTTTAACAATGAGATGATCCAAACCAGTTCCAATTGTTCAGTCATGAAGAGAGCCATTTATGCCCAGAGTGAGGACTGTGGAAACTGAGTGGCTCACAATATAGTGTTTTCACTTTTTTTGTTGTTGTTTGCTTGCATTTTATTTTGCTGCTTTTTTATACTACTTTGATTGGATTTTTATTGTATGGCACAATAATTGTATAAATATGTATGCATCCATTGGATTTAACCTATATTTCTACCATGTTTAACATACATTGGACTAATTGCCATCTAGGGGAGGGCGTAGGGGAAAGGGAGTGAAAATTAGAACACAAGGTTTTGCAAGGGCTAATGTTGAAGAATTGTTCAAACATATGTTTTGAAAAATAAAAAGCTTTTATAAAAAACAAACAAACAAACAAAAAACATTACTTTTACCCATCAGGAGTTCAACAGATTTCTAGAGAATGAAGTCATTACCAGACTGGAGGCCAGTTTTCAGGAAAACAATGATATAATATATAACTCTCATTTTTGGTGGAAAATGATATTAATTTATGATATATAAATACTATACAATACATAAAGTTATTTAAAGATAATTATAGTTATTATTGGTATGAAATTATGTTAATTCAGCACAATGCACTATTAATCTTATTAGTTTTGTTTAACTGGAAGTTCTAATCCTTTTACTGATTAATCTCAAGATGTTGGTTAGATCTTGATCACATAGAGTTCTTGATATAGTTCTTGATCTAATGGTCCTTCAATGTTTATCATCTCTTTCTACTCTTGTACCCTTTCAGTTACTATTCCTTCTGATATTCCTGCCTTGCTAATGTCAAATCTTGGGTTATTATTACTCACCCCATTTTCCCCTGCTGCTCCTTCAAAGTCATCCATAACTCCTTTTTTTTTTTTTTTTTTTTTTTTTTTTTTTTTGGCTCCCCATCTCATGCTTCATGGTCTGAACTGTATTGATCAACAATATAGTTTCCTTTCCCCTGGATTCCTTGTTCTCTTAACACTTTCTTATGATGATCTTTCCTAACTCTGGGTAATCACAGGGCTCACCTTCACCAGATCTACTTCTTGAGCAGCACAGCTACTGGAAAGAAGTTTTGAAGCCCATGTTAATTTTATCCACACAAATTCACGTGATCTTGGTTCCCACTCCTTTATTACTGTTCTTGATTGGTTTGTCTATCACATTCCCCATCACAATTCATCCAATCTTTCTTCTGTCCTCAAACCTCCAAATTCATTCCCAATTCAATTCCTTAGCAAAATCTTACTTCCTATTGTACTGACTAAATTGAGACAATCTCTTTAATTCTCCTCTTCCTCAATTTGGAACCCACCTATGCCTTCTCCTTTCCTCTAGTTTTGGGAGATGTAGTGGACTACTTTCCTCCTTACCAAGGCTAAGCTAGCTTCTATATATCTTTATTGCATTTCCCTTTTTTTCCTCTCTGGAAACTTGATCCATCCATCATCCTTCCTCCATTTTCAATCTCTCCCTTTCTACTGGATCCTCCTCTTTTTGCTACAAATGTACTGGAAGGCCACTTCTTATCAGAAAACAAAATAAAGCACTTTACTTTGACCTTACTATACTTCTCCCAAACTATTATTCTTTATCTTCTCCTTTGTCATAAAATTTCTAGAAAGATTAGTCTACATTTTCTTCCTCCTTTTTTATACCACTACTCATTCTTTAACCCAAATCAGCCTAACTTACATCAATCAATACACATTTAATTTAGTACACTCTATCTGCTAGGTCCTGGAAGCCTGGAATCCTTGTCTCTAATAATGCTTATATTCTACTGGAAAGTAAACAACAAATATACACATTAAAAGTATAAACAAGGAGATCAGGTAAGGTCTCACTTAAGTCAAGTCTATAAGCATTTATTAAGTGGCTACTATGTTCCAGGTTCTCTGCTAAGTGCTGGGGAAACAAAACAAAAGCAAACAAAACAAAAAGTAAAAATAATCGCAGACTTCAAAGTGCTCACAGTCTAATGAGCTGAGCTTGAAGGAAGTTAGGGATTCGGTTAGATGGAAATGAGGAAGGAGAATATTCTAGTTATGAGAGGTATATAGGCTGATCACTCTCAACCAGTTTTCATGCCTGATCTAGAGCCATGGATATATGAATCAAGAAAAAGATGTGAGATATATGATGGATGGAGAATACAGAAGTTTTGAAAACTAATTCAGTATGGAGATTGAGAGAGAGAAGAACTGATTATGACTTTGAGATTGCGAACCTGGGTGATTGAAAGAAGAGTGGTCCCCATAGTATTGGATTAAAACCTATGTTTAAAATTTTTCTAGTAGCATTGGTATAAATATGTATGCAGTATAATCACCAACTCATTGTGGATGATAGAATTTCCTAGGATTGTAGATTATTGGGGTGGTAAGCAGGAAAAGTTAATTAAACAAGAATTGAGGAAAATATACTGTTGAAGTGATTCTCCCCTCAACTTCCTTATTTTCATTCTTGAAACAATCAAACTCCTAGTCACTTAGGCTCAAAATCTGCATTATTGTAGACTCTTTCCTCTCTCTTAACCTCTTATATTCAATGAGTCTCCCTATCCTGATAACTGTGACTGAAACATTTCACTAACCCATTCACTCTTTATCTGCTTTCATAACTGCCACCCTTGTTTAAAACCTTACTGTCTCATACCTGGACCATTGTAATAGCTTCTGGGCTTCCAGACTCCAATTGTCCTTCATACCACTGTCAAAGTAATTTTCCTTGTCATGGAGCTGATTGTACTCAGGCCACACAGCTTGTAAACCAATGGCCTTAGTATTAGAGGTGACTGATCTGGTTAAGGTTGAACCTGTCAAAAGATCTGGCTTGTAAAATTAGCCTCAGGGGACAGAGGAATGGATGAGCTGAGAAGGTGAGCAGCTTCTGGTGAGGTCATGATGTACAGACCTCCAAGATAGAAGAAAGGAGGTGCTAAGGCTTAAACCAGGAAAAGATAGTATTGAATAAATGGGTGAATAAATTAAAGAGAACTTAGGCATCTGGGCTGTGTAGTGGAAATAGGACTGGGCCTAGAAGTAGGAACTCTTCTTGAATTCAAATCTGGCCTTAGTCATTTATTAGCTATGCTCCTAACAGTTCCAGGATAGAAAAGAGTGCTTATGGTCATCTCTCTAGAAGGATCTCTGAAAACAGCTACACAAAATTATTAAAGTCTGGGAGAGTGCACTGTCCACCCTGGAAACAGTGCCCTGCTTTAACAAAGAGTTAAAAGCCAAGTAATAGACTAGGAAAATGAACAGACAACAGAAAAAGATTCTGAGCATAAACTACTATGGTTACTAGGAAGATCAAAACATATACACTCAGAAGATAAAGTTCCTACATCCAAAGCCTCCAAGAAAAAAATAAGAATTGATCTGGGCTGTGAAAGAACTCAAAAGGGATTTTGAGAATCAAGTAAGAGAGACAGAGGAAAAATTGGAGAAAATAATTGAGAGTAGTACAAAATGAAATACAAAAAGCTAATGAAGAGAAGAATGTCTTAAAAAGCAAAACTGGCCAGTTGGGAAAGGAATTAATCTAATTCCTTAAAAATTAGAATTGAGTAAAAGGAAGCTAATCACTTTATGAGAAAACAAGATATAATGAAGCAAAACAAAAAGTAGAAAAAATGTGAAATATTTCATTGGAAATACAACTGACCTGGAAAATAGATCCAGGAGAGATAATTTAAAATTATTGGCCTATTTGAAAGTCATGGTCAAAAAAGGAACCTGGACGTCATCATTTATTAGCTGTGTGAGCAAACCACTTAACCATATTTACTTCAGTTTCCCCATCTGCAAAATGAGCTGAAGAAGGAAATGGTAAACTACTCTAGCATCTTTATCAAGAAAATCTCAAGAAAATATAAAAGAGTGGAACACAACTGAAGCAACTGAACAATAAGTAGGAACTTACTATGAACTGAACACTGTGCTAAGTGATGGGATTCAATGTTTTAAGGAAGAGGCAATCTTTCCCCTCAATAGGTCTGTACTCTAATAGGAAAAAGCCACAGATAAAAAGGAGTGGTCACTGGAGAAGGGTGTTTTTTCCCCTTTGGGAAAGGGATGAGAATCAAAACTAGCTTACCTTTGGGATACAGTTAGGAAAAGAACCATTTAAAAAAGTTTCTTAGAAGCCTCTCTTTTATACAACTGTCATTTCTCGATAGTTCCCCTTAATCCCCTGTGCATTGAACTCTCACTTGTAACAAAGCAGCATAATTCAATTAAACTGACAAAACTCTAAGATGATGAAACCAGATCTGAGTTAATATCAACATCTAGATGAAGAATTTTGGCCCAGAGGGAGCTAAAGAGAGAAAGAAAACCAATCAGCAAGCATTTATTAAGTGCCTACTACATTCCAGGCTTTGTACTTCACTCTAGGATTACAAACATAATACATTAAATAATCTCTCTTTGCAAAGAAAGCTCAAATATCTTACAGCTGGCTTAGGAACAATTTAGTTGTAAGTCTAATTTAATCTTTTCATCTGCTCATCTGCTCCTGTAATTCTCACTGTTCCTCTGTAGTACTTAACATCAAATCTCCTTTATCCATGGAGTCCTAAAATTCTTAATGCACTTTTAAGAGGTTAAAGATTAAAACTGCCCTAAGCCTTTTGGGACCCCCCCCCCCCCGTATACCTAAAACTTTGGTATGATCAATCAAAGAGGAGGAGAATGGTTGGAATGAAGGAAAAACAATAACTTTTTTCCCCTACAGTGGCCCGAGGACTTGGGATTTATTGCTAATAGATAGAGTTAGAAACAATTTGACCCTTGAAGGGAAAAATCTGAAATTATTGGTGGAAAAAAAATAGATGGGATCTGTTGGCATCTTTGTATCATAAGGGGTTTCTAAGAGAATGTATGTCATGATATAATGTTGACAACTGTTCATCCTTTCTGAGGGCCAGAAGATTGAGTTCAATCATGGAAAATCTGATAATCTGATGCTTAGTTTGTCCACTGAATCCATTGGATGCCCCTTCATCACAATGATTGTTTTTTTTTTTTCAAGTATTTCACGTCTGGGTTCTAGAGAAACACAACTCCAGATTTAGAATTGATGCAGACATTCAGCACAATGTTATAAGACTGGTAGCAAGAGCTAGAACAAATCTAGGGATCTAGGAAACAGAAAGGAATACACTATTGTCATATCCAAATTATTGTTTATTTCCATGTTTTCTCACATGCTCAGAGATGTCCTGGGGCCTACTCAGCTTGTGAGAGAAGATTGTTAAATTTTTAGAGTGAACATTTGTACCTTGGAAATGAGCAAATGCTACAAAGGAAGGCTTGTTTTGTTGTTCTGTTGATTTTCTGGACTTAAGAAAGTAATTGATGGGGGCAGCTAGATGGTGCAGTGGATAGAGCACCAGCCCTGAGTTCAAATGTGACCTTGGATACTTACTACCTGTGGGACCCTAGGCAAGTCACTTAACTCTAACTGCCCTGCAAAATAAACAAAAAGGAAGTAAGGGGGGAATTAATAATGCTGATTAAAAGTGTCTCATGGGTACATATCTTTTCCAGAAAGCCAGTTGTCAAACATTTACCAGACACCCCAGCACATACTGCACAATTAGCAATCTGCACAAAGGTAGGCCAGATCAGCTATTGTGATATTTGCAGCTCAGCCCTAATTGCCACCTGGGCTTTACTTAAATGTTATGTTACTTAGTTCTTTCTAATACAGGTGTAGGTGGAACTTCCAAAGCTCATCGTTGGGCTTTGTCACAACTATATTCTTTTACCTGTTTTAATATAGTAGAAAAAAGAGACAAAGAAGGATGAAGACTCAAGAAGGGGTGAGTGAGCTGAATTGAGATGGGAGGGAAGGAAAGAGGGAGGAAGAGAGAGACAGAGAGAGACACACAGAGAGAGACACACACACAGACAGAGACATACAGAGAGAGAAGGAAGAGAAGGAGGAGGAGGAGGAAAAGAAGGAAGAAGGGAAGGAGAGAGGAAGAGGGAGAGGGAGAAAGTTTATACCTAATCTAGCAGACATTTTGAATAATGGGGATAAAGATGGGAGACAAGAACAACTCGTCAGAGGTAAGCAGAGAAAACATAAAAGAGGAAGCAGCTAGTAGAATGACTTGTTTTGAGTATTCTAGTTAGAACACTGGGTGTGTGTGGTGGAGAGCCCTTCAGATTCTTGTTTGGATACAATCCTAACTTGATGGCTTCAGTGTGGGAGAGGGCTGACTTTTAAGGAGCACCACAATTATGCATTCCTGCCTCTAATAACTCACTGGCAGGGACAATTTTCTAATATCTAGCTTAAATAGTTCATGTTGCAGCTTAAGACCATTTCCTCTTGTCCATAATCAGGAGAAATGGCACTTAGATATTTGAAGACTATTATTGTTTTCCCCTCACCCCATCTTCACCAAGCCATATGATATTACCAGTATAATACCCCTTACAATAATTAGCTCATTTTAAGCCTATGGGGCAATATAACGACTCCTAAGGTCCATGTGGTTCTCTCCTCTCCAGCTTTTCAGGAGTTTATTTTAGATAAAAAGTTATGATTTCAGTCTCAGTTGCTCCAAGCCCCCAGTTAAGAAAACCTCTAAAATGTAGGCAGAGGTCGGGCTTTCTGCCTAACTTTACATCAATCTCTACTTAACCCCTGGCCTCTTTGTGGTTGAAAACAAAATTCAGTTTACTGGAAATGTTTGGGTAACAGAACAGCAGATTCTATTATAGTGTTTGTGGATAGACAGGCACCAGCAGGGGATAAATTAATGGGAGAGCCAACCTTTTCTTGAGATTTTCCTCAACCTGGGTTTTCTGCTTTAAGATACCTATAGAACTCATGGTCCTTGATATCAGCTTTCTCCCAAGGGGTGTATTAGAATGTCATTCTTGTTTCAAATTCTTCAAAGAATTTGGTTCTAGTTAGCTCAGTAATTGTAGATGACCCTTGGGTATGACCAAAGGTCCTCAGCTGAAAAGGATTTTTCCTCTACTCCACACTTAGGCCAATGAGTAGGAATAGTTGATTAGGAATGTTCTCATTTACTTTATTTATTCACTCATTCACTCATTCATTCATTTATTTATTTGCTTATTTATTTGTTTGTTTATTTTTGCTGGGGTAATTGGGGTTAAGTGACTTGCCTAGGGTCACACAGCTAGGAAGTGTTAAGTGTCTGAGACCAGATTTGAGCTCAGGTCCTCCTGACTTCAGGGCTGGTGCTCTAATCACTGCACCAATTAGCTGCCCCTCATTTACTTTAGATAGGATAAGGTTAGGCTAATCAAATCACCCCCATCTTAACATCAAACCCACTTTTATCCATTTTTTTTCCCTTGGGAAGTAAGAGACTCAAGTTTGACATTATTAATAGTTCCTTTCCCATGACTTTGTTACCCTCTTGAGAAAGTAGAGATTCTCTGCATATCACATTTTTCCAGCCAATTTTATAATTTTAATAAAATTATTATTTTCATTATATATAATAGATATATAATATAATATAAAATGAATGATAGAATTATTAAAAAAGTAATAGTAAGCATGGTTAAGATTATAGCATCGTGTAAGGAGAAGTAAAGAATGATGATTCCTATCCCATCGTCCTGGCCACAATGATCAGGTATGAAAAGAGAAATTTTCATGATTATCATATATTTTCATATCCTTGCACAAGTATGCTCACATTTACCAAGTGACCTTTCGATCTTGTGATTTTGAGTACGTGGAGCATCTTTGAGATTGGGTGGAGGCTACCATTTTATGGCTTGTTTTGGTGGTAGGTGACCAGAGGGAAGTAAGAGTTACATATACATATAAACTCTAGTTCCATCGCAGAGCAAGACTGGACAGTTTGACCTAGCTCAGATCTGATTCTCAGTTGTAGGGGTGGGGAATAGATATTGGTTTTCACTTCTTCAAGAATATTGCTTGAGTCAGCCCTGCCCCCTGTCCTCCCATCACTGGTATGAATCATACATATAAGGGTTGGTTTTAAGCCAGTTGACATGCAGCCAATGCATGGCTCTGTCCCTTTCTCCTCTCTTTTTTACCTCTCCCTCCAACCAAAGCTTCACCACTCCCTCCTCATCTAGCCCTTCTCCAGTGGGGTGAATATAAATTCTATTTGGAAGCAAATAATGCAGATGGCACTCTTGAGGGAAACAGGGAGGTTCTGAATCTGATCAAATTGGACAGCAGATTTGAGACTATGATGGGAGAGTGAAAGATTATGTCAAATGTTTGCTTAAGGATCAGGAGATTGGGCCCATCCCCTTTATATAGCCAAATGTTACACTGAACATTGTAAAATCAAATTCTCACATCTTATTGTCCTCCCATTAGATCACATTAAACTTTGGCAGAGAGATTGGCTTGCCTTGGTGGTTTTCTGATTTGTGGTTTGCACTTGGCGATCCTTGCGGGCTTTAAAACCGATTTTATTTTGTGAACAGCCAGTGATAGACTCTGGAGTAAACTTGCCTGGGCCAAAAATTTTCAGTAATAACATTTCATATTATCAAGAGTTTCCTAAAAGACAGCAAAAGAATGAAAACAAAACTGACATGAATCCACTGGCACATGTTTTATGAACAGGCGGGTGTCCCTGGTGATGGGTATATTTTTCTTTTGCTTCTGGGGAAATTTGGAGCTGAGATATTGTAATCCTCACAAGGAGATGCTGCTCCTTGTTTTGAAGGATAAAAAAAAACAAGAGACAAATAGGTGATGTAGAATGTGGCAACATCCTAAGGCTTTCTGGTTATCTGGGACACAAGTGTTTCGTCTTGATGGAAAGAGAATTGTTTTGTAATAAAGAATAAAGAGGCCATGGAAGAGGATGTTGGAAGAAGATTTACAACTCCTTCAAAGAGACATTTGGATGTTGGGTTGGGAGGGTGTATTGTGGAACTGACCACAAAATATAGCAAAGTCACATTAACATTTAATGTAGTTGTGATAGAGGGGACTTGCCTAACATTATGGGAAGGCTTGTGAATGGCGAGGTGTTCTTTGTTTTTTGAGCTTTTTTTGCAGGATAGGGAGAGGCCATGAGCAGGAGGCATAGATGAGATTTTCTTTGTGTGTACCAAAGGGAAGAATCCATTTGACTGAAGTTATAAACTTTATCCTTCCTTTTATAATGGGTTTTTGCCTGCTCCTTTGGTGGCTACCCCTTCTCTGAGTATGGATTGTTGTTGGAGTTAATGTTGGGGTCCCAACTTCAATACTCAAGTCTGGTAATCTAGCTATGGAGGCCTTGGTCATACTATTGTTCAATTTCAGGTTACAGGTTCTAATACATTGGATATGATTAGGTAATTTCCTGGAGCCTATTTTCACAAAATGAAGAACTGACTGATGTTAGCTGATTTTTGTCACCTAGTTCTAAATTTGTTGTCTGAAGATTTCATGAACTGTCTTAAGGATTTTTTTTGGTTACTTGATTTGTTAAACATGTAATTAATTCCCAATTATTTCCTAGTGGGAGTGTGTGTTTATTTGTTTTGTACCAGCTATCTTCTTATTTAATTTTTTTCCTGCTGAGGCAATTGGGGTTAAGTGACTTGCCCAAGGTTACCCAGCTAGCAAGTGTTAAGTGTCTGAAGTCAGATTTGAACTCAGGTCTTCCTGACTTCAGGGCTAGCCACTATCCACTCTATCCACTGCACCAACTAGCTTCCTCAGCTATCTTCTTTTTTGAGAGACATAAAAAGGAAGGGAATGTTAAATTTGTGTCAGCCTATCTTAATAACAAGATACTACAATCAAGCCTTCTCCTAATGCTTTGATAGATGTAAAAAAAAGCAAGATACACACAGAGAGAATAATAGAGACAGAGAGAAAAGAGAGACAGAGAGAGAAGAGCGAGAGCGAGAGCGAGAGAGACAGACAGAGACAGAGACACAGAGAAACAGACACACACATACAAAGACTCCTTCCTTTACTTCCTTCTGACCATCTATACAGCCTAGAACACTTGGCATATATCTATCCATATCGATATAAATATGTATCTATCTACATATGTCTGTCAGTCTCTCTCTCTCTCTCTCTATCTCTCTCTTTCTCTCTTTCTAACTAATACAAAATACTTTGGAGGGGGGAAAAGCATTGTCTACTGGGGAATTCAGTGATTTTATTTTTAAAGGATTCTGGTTTCTTTTGCCAGTGTGTTCCATCATTCACATTTGTTTGTTCTTTCTATAACTCTCCTCTGGGTCAGAAGGCTGGGAATTCAAAACTCATGGCAGATAGTACTTATACCAAGAGCAGAGAGGCTTGGGGATGCTGTCTATAGAAATAGTACTTATTCTTTCAAGGTTTTGGAACTTGAAACTGTTTCTGTGTGTGCGCACACGTGTGTGCATGCATGTATACACACATGTGTGTATGTGTGTGTATTAGATTGCCAAGAAGGAGGTGATTTCTAAAGAAAGAAAAAAGAAATGACTCAAATGTCTTTTTCACTACCCTGTCTTCTTGGTTGTTGAAGCTTTAACCATTCATGATTAAAGCTGAAGGTATTCTATTTGAATTTCTATTTCTATTTGAATTCTGTAGAACATCTAGCTATCTTCTATTATTGTTGTTGTTCTTTGTCCTTTGTTCTGGAAGGAGACCATGATATCAAGGTGGTGATGTGATGACATGCAAGTGAATTGGATTTAAGTAAGGGAGGGCTGGGCAATTTTTCCTCTAGAACCATCTGGGATATTTCAGTAGCCAGGATAGATCAGGAAGGCTAGGGGACGGCCCTGGAAGCAATGGGAAACCTTGGCCTTTTTAAGCCAATGTCTTCAAAGGTTTTAGTTTGATTGATGTGCCACCCTCAGTGGGTGATTAAGACTGGATAGCAATTGAGGCAAAAAATCTCTTTCACCTAATAAAACAAACAAACAAACAACTAAATTTGGAAGGGAAAGACTTTCAGGGTTTCTGGCCAAAACAGAAATAATATCTTAGTTTTAAGTTTATCACCTGGAATAATAATCGACTTGCCTAAAAAATGGATCTATCACTTTGAAGAATTAATGCAAGTACACTTTCAGGCTCTGGGTATGGTCAGAAGGAAGTAAAGGAAATGATTCTATATGTCCATCTGATCAGGCAGAAAGGACAAATGTCAACTTTATTTGCCACTTTATTTATCCAGAGACATACATGTGATAACTAAGCATCTGAGGAGATTAACTATTAGAGTTACTGAAGAGTTTGGGATGGTAACAATTAAATGAGTTCAACAAAATTCATGGGATCACAAGATGAGAGTGGGAAGTGATTTTTTAGAGAGTTTTCCAGCCCAATCCCTCTCTTTTCCAAAGAAGACTCAGGGGGGCCAGAAAAACGTAAGATTTAGAGGCAGGAAGATCTGAATTCAAATCCAGTTGTGTGATCTTGGGGTAGTTAAAACTTTATTTGCTTCGGTTTCTTCATATGTAAAATCAGGATAATAGTACTTTTTTTTTTTTTTTTTAGCTCTTTATGGATTAAATGAGATAATATTTGTAAAAATGCTTTGCAAATCTTAGTGGACTACATAAATGCTAGATGTGTATTATGACACACACTAGCTGTGAGGTCATAGACAAACAATTTTTTTGTTTCCTAGGCAGCTCTCTTAATTAATTGCTGATATTATTAATGGCAGACTGGCTGCCTGTTTGCATGGGTGGAGACAGCGTCTACATCAGGATGAAATCACAGCTTTTTTTCTCCCCTCTCTGCCTTCAAATCTGCCAAGCACCATGTTAAAGCTGAGAATAGGAAAAGTCACCATTCTTACCACCAAGACATCTTCATTCTAATCAAGTGACATATGTCATGTATCCAGATAAATTGGATCTAAATTAGGAGAGATGAAGGAAAAGGAGAGATCCAGATCATCTCCAGGAATATTTGAGGGAAGACTTTTAAGCTTGCAGTGATTAGGAAATGGTCCTGATCTAAACAAGGAAGGCAGAGAAGGATTCTAGGATGAACAGAGACTGAGAATGTAACTTTCAGAGGCATGTTGAATTTGTGGAAGAGTTAATAGCATATAGTCCAACTGAACTGGAGGAAGAGCTAATAGTATAATAGTCCAGATGTGCAGAGAATTCATTCCCTCTTCTCCTTCCCACTTAACAGTATTTTTTCCCAATTACATGTAAAGATAATTTTCAACATTACTTTAATAAGATTTTGAGTTCCAATTTTTCCCCTTCTTCCCTCTCCTCTTCTCTCCTCAAGATGGCAATTATTCATATTGGAACATAGAAATCACGAAAGGAGTAAAGTAAAATAGGTGAGAGCCACATTATGAGGGACCTTGAATGCCAGGGCTAAGGAGTTTCTATTTGCTTCTACAGGCATCAGAAAATCACTGAAAGTTTTTGAAAATGAAAAGATATGGCCAGTGCTCAGGAAAACTATTTTACATTGAAGGATATAAAATAGCTATATGGAGAATAGCTACACTGAGAGAAGGATTTTGGGGAGGAGAGAATTAAGGTGATCACCCTGGACTCACATCTCTCTCTGGCTCCTCTTCCTACCTGTCTGGCTGTATCTTGGGTCTTCTTTTCTGCTTATACTTTCTTGGTGAGTTGTTCCATATCCTTGAGTTTGACTATTTAACTATCATTTCCATGCAGGTGACTCCCAAGTTTGTATATATAGCCTATCTCTCTTCTAAGTTTCATATCAGTATCAATATATGCCCAATAGTTACTTCCAAATGAATGTCTCACAGATATTTTAAACTAAATATATCCTAGCTAGAATTCATCTCCCCCACTCCAGGTCTGACCTTCCTAATATTCCCATTTTTTATTGATGGTCCCATTTTTTCTTTCTTCTAAGTTCCATATCAGCATCAATATGTGCCACTGATTATTTCCAACTGAAAGTCTCACAGATATGTTAAACTAAATATATCCTAACCAGAACTCATCTCTGCCCTCCCCCCCCAGATCTGACTTTTTCCCTAACATTACCATTTTTATTGATGGCACTGTATTCCTTCCATTTATCCAGATTTGCAGCCAAATTGATCCTGAATTTCACTGTCTCCTTCAATTTCCATTCTGCTTCCAATCAGTTCCCAACATTCGTCAATTCTATCTCTATATCCCCTTCTGTCCATGTACAAAGTCACTCAACTAGTTCATGTTCTTCTCAGCTCTTTCTTCCTTAGATGTACTTTCTTCTCTTATCTGAGATATTGAAATAACTGATTTCATGTTTGTCCTCATTGAAAGCATTTGACAACATAGCTGAAAACATCATGCTATAAAGCACACAGCCTTTTTTCATTCCACTGATGACTGGGAAAGCTCGAGAGAATTGTCCATTGTCCAGAACCCAAGCAAGCGGGCCATCATGAGATCGACATACTGTACTGATGGACCTCTCCGGTCAATTGCATTTTGACATAATTTAAACCTTCATGACTGACAGTATCAAAGACCTTGGTCTTTCTTATTGTATACAGACCTCTGTTCTGCTCCTCGCATTTTCAAAGTCAGCTAGCACATTGATGGTAAATTCTTCAACTTGAAAAGGCTCCCAGCCAAAATTAAAGTGGAGGGAAAGTTGGTGTGGGATATTTTTCTTCTTATAGATGATAGTGTGCTCAATGCAGCCTCTGAAACTGAGATGTAACAACTCCATTCTCTGCTGCTTGTGCTAATTTTGGTCTAACAATTAACATTAAGAAAACAGATCCTCCATTTGCCAGCACCACATCACCCATATGTGGAACTACAAATAGAGGTTTTTAATGCTGTGGATAAGTTTGCTTAGCTTGAGGCTGGATACTTTCCAGGGATGTCCTCACTGATGATAATGGGCTATTGCAATAGGAGGATATTAACTCTTTCCCTGACTCTAATCTCTGCTTTCTTTAACCTATCCTCCACAAGCCAAAGTGATATTTTAAAAGCACTCTGATCATGGGCAAATAGTTGTACACTTTCTTCTCTGTGTGACTCTGGGCAAGTCATGTAACCTGTTTACCTCAGTTCCTTCGTCTAAGAAGTATCTTTGCCAAGAAAATCCTAAAAAGGGTCCTGAAGAGTTGGACATGACTGAAAATGACTAAACAACAACAAATTTTGTAGGCGTTAAAACACCATATAAATATATAACAATGCATTGTATACATTGTTATAACACTACATAAAGCTCTATATAAATATGTAACAATGAATTGTATACATTGTTATAACTACATAAAAACTATATAAAGTACTATATTATGTAACAATGAATTGTATATATTGTTATAACACTACATAAATACTATATAAAGTACTATATAAATATGTTACAATGAATTGTATACATTGTTATAACACTACATAAATACTATAGAAAGTACTATATAAATATGCTACAATTAATTGTATACATTGTTATAACACTACATAAATACTATATAAAGCACAATAAAACGCATAAATGTACTAACAAATATTATTGATATTATTATTCTGTTCAAGAAAACCCTGGAGCTTTCAATTACACTTAGGATAAAACAGGAATTCTTCTATTGGCTTTTAGAGCCCATGACAAGCTGTCTCCAGCTTGCCCTTACAGGCTTATTGACTCTTTAACAACTCTTCTTCATGGAATCTATGGTTCAGCCAAACTTACCTCGTTGTTCTCTTCATACCATATTCCATAGCCTACATCCATTTTGCACAGCTGTTCCCTTGCAGCTGGAATGCATCTTGAACTTACCTCTGCTTCTTAGAATCCCCAGAGTTTTTCTAGGCTCAGCTCAAATGCTCCCCCCTCCAATAGAAGGTTAATCCTTATCCCACCTGTTGCTGATGTTATCCCCTGTGCCTCCCTGCCCCCCCAATTACTTTGTATATATATTTTGTATTTACTTTACACATTCATTTTGTTTTCCCAGGTCCAGTGTAAGATCCTTATAGGGATTATTTGGTATTTGTCTTTGTTTTTCTGCTGCCATCTAAAACAGTGCATATAATGTGCACTGGAGAATAGCTCAAATGAATGTTTTTCTTCTTTATTATTGTTTTCTTTTTTTTTCTGGTTATACATGTACATTAATTTTTTTATACACATTTTAAATGAATCATGTTGGAAGAGAAAAATCAGAACAGAAGAAAAAAACAAAAGAAAAAGGGGGAGAAAGTGAACATAGAATGTGTTGATTTACACCCAGTCTCCATAAATGAATGTTTAAAATTGTCTTTTTATGTAATTTGGAAAAAATAAAATATTATTATTATTAGGCAAGGCAATTGGAGTTATGTGACTTGGCTGGGATCACAGAGCTATCAACTGTTAAGTGTCTGAGGCTAGATTTGAATTCAGGTCCTCTTCATTCCAGGATCAGTACTCTATCCACTGTGCCAACTAGCTGCCCCCAAATAAAATATTATTTTAAAACATACATCAAAGGAACAAGTACATTTTTGAGTAGTAGTTATGAGAGAACTATGTGAATGGAGAGGAAAGAGATATTATGGAGGTAGCATTGATGGGATTTGCCAACTGACAAGATGAGATTAGGGGTCAGGAAGAGGGAGCCTGGCAGAGAAACCAATGGAAGCTGCTATCACTGGGGAAGATGATTCAAAAACATTTTGCTTCTTCCTTTACTAAACTCAATTCATTCAAAACCTTCTACAACATGGCATTAATCCTACCTTTCTAGACTTATTTCATATTACTTCTCTTTATATGACAAGCTGAAAAACTCACTTTCTTTTTTCCCTCTTCCATTCTTTTGTTCAGGCTGTTCCCTAGCCTTGGAATGCTCTCTCTCTTTCTTTGTGCATTAAATTCCTACTTATCCTTTAAACCCAAATAAAATGCTACTTCCTCTAGAAAGCATCCTTCCCCCTCCCCCCTCAATAGTATTTTATTTTTCCAGATATATGTAAAGATAGTTTTCAACATACATTTTTCTTTTTTTTATTAAAGCTTTTTATTTTCAAAACCTATGCATGGATAATATTTCAACATTAATAATTGCAAAACCATGTGTTCAAAATTTCTCCTCCTCTCCCCTACTCCTTCCCTTAGATGGCAAATAATCCAATATATGTTAGACATGTGCAATTGTTCTATACACATTTCTACAATTATCATGATGCCCAAGAAAAACCAGATCAAAAAGGAAAAAAATGAGAAAGAAAATAAAATGCAAGCAAACAACAACAAAAAGAGTGAAAAT
This sequence comes from Antechinus flavipes, assembly GCF_016432865.1. NCBI lineage: Eukaryota > Metazoa > Chordata > Mammalia > Dasyuromorphia > Dasyuridae > Antechinus > Antechinus flavipes. Next base: position 71,256,112 of record NC_067403.1, on the reverse strand, counting down.
ACTGTATTGTGGTCCACATTCAATTCCCACCGTCCTCTCTCTGGATGTAGATAGACAGCTCTCTTCATTGCAAGATCTTTGGAACTGGCCTGAATCATCTCATTTTCGAAAAGAGCCACCTTCATCAGAATTGATCATTGTAAAATCTCCAACATGCATTTTTATAAGACTTTGTGTTCCAAGTTTTTAGAAAGCATTCTTTTATCTCCCCCCTCCCCACTTTTGAAAATAATCTCCTTGTTCTCTATAGTGTACTTATATATTGGTGTATATATAACGGTCTGTGTTGTGTCTCATCTCCCTATAAGACCATAAATACCACTCAGAAGTACCTTAACTCTGAATCCCACCCAGATGCTAACATAATGCTTCGTACACAGCAGGTGTTTAATAAATGTGTGTTGTATATTTTACTCCACTCTTCCCCATTCTCATCCCATGAGCTTCCAGATGTTTATATAAAGGGGAACCAAACTCCCAACATCTTCGGAGGTCACCAGTCTCTAAATACAGGTGTGACTAAAAAGGCTGACAAAGTCAGACCTTCCACTGGGCCACCACTCTTGCTGAACTCTCATTAGGCCCCCTGCTCTGTTTGCTTTTCATGGCTCTCTGGAAGTCTAACAGGCTTTTTAGAGACACCTGTGGAGATTGCTGATTTTACATGGAGACCTACGTTTTCAGAGTGTTTTTAAGTGTACCTTGGGGTAAAAGGAGGAGGGGTGGCTCAGTGAGGATGACAAAATCCATGCCCAAATAAACAGAATTATGTCCACCAGAGCAACCAAATCCAACATCCACATTACCTTCTATTTTTGTACTGATATGCCCAGTTGCAATAGTTACAGCATCCCCTTCATCTGCAGGAGCCTCTGTGCTAGCAAAAGCATTAGAGTTGGCAAGAGCTGAATTGGGCAGCTGCTCCTGAAATGGTTTTTAATTTATGTTAAAATGTAAAGAGCTGTTTTCCAGGTCCCCTCTGAATACTTCACAAAGTGAAGCTTAGTTTTTCAAAGCCCAGCCTAATAAAAGAAACTCTCTCAAAGACTTTAGGAAACCTTCCCTTTCCGTTTTAGCTACACTAGAAGATCCCTTTGCTTCCCATCTATTGGGCTCAGCTATCTGGTTAGCAATGGAAAGATAGCGTGTTCCGACTGATCTCTGATTAGGAGTGTCTGAGGCTTGTTCTGATTTTGACACTATAATACTTTGTGGTTTTGGATATAGAATGGTTGGGTCCTCTATGTCCATAGAGATCATTTAATCTAACACCCTCACTATGCCATTTTATAGATGAACTGAGGCCCAGAGAATTTCCTAGAGTCATGCAGCTAGTAGGCAGCATAAAATTTGAGTCAAGATTCTCTGACTCTGATTCTATCACTTTTCATTACTCTATACTCCATGAAGAATAACTAATTTAGTGCCAAGTGATATGGAATAGAGCATAAAGATATCAGAAGCAAGTGTGGATGGAATAGAGTTCATGGGGAGATTCCTGGATGAAATGAGCTTTGATTGTGACCTTGAAGAATGGGATACATTTAGATCAAGAGTAAGGGAGGACTCACCTCAGGCTGAGGAAATAGCATAGGCAAAGACATGGAGGCAGGAATTAAAGAATCAAAGAATTTTAGATGTGCAAGGAGCCTCTGACACTTTCTATTTCAATTGTATTTTGTTTTTCAAATACATGCAAAGATAGTTTTCAACATTCACCCTTGCAAAACCTTGTTTTCCAAATTTCTCTCCCTTTTCCACTCTCTCCCTCCCCTAGACAGCAAGCAATCCAATATAGGTTAAACATGTGCAGTTCTAAACATATTTCCATATTCATCATGCTGCTCAGAAAAATAAGATCAAAAGGGGAAGGGAAAACATGAGAAAGAAAAAAAAAACAAGCAAACTACAACAACCCCCAAAAGATGAAAATATTATGCTGTGATCCACATTTCAGTCTCCATAGTTCTCTCTCTGGATGTAGATTTTTCTATCACAAATCTATTCAAATTGTCTCAAAACACTTAATTATTAAAAAGAACCAGATGCTTTCTGGTTTAGTATGTTGTTGTTCAGTCACGTCTAACTCTCTGTGACCCTATTTGGGGCTCTTTTTTTTTTTCAAAAATACTGGAGTGGTCTGTCATGTTCTTATGCAACACATCTTACAGATAAGGGAACTGAGATAAATTGGGTAAATGACTTGCTCAGGGTCAAATGGTTATTAAATATCTGAGGTCAGATTTAAACTTATGAAGATGAGTCTTCCTGATTTCAAGTCCAGTGCTCTATGCACTATGAAGTCACCTAGTTGTCCTGTTTCAATTCTGTGCCTGAAAAATAAACCCAATCAAAACTCTACAACATATTCAAAAAGGCTCATCCAGTATTCTCTTGAAAAAACACCAATAAAAAGAAATGCACTACTGTACCAGAAAGTTAATACTATTTTGGGGTATTTTTCATTGTGAGCAGCTTCTTGCTATGTAACCTGGTTTCCATCAATAGCTAAGGATTTTTGCTTGCCATTTTATATGAAGGGAGTCGTGAGTCCTGAATGACAGAAAGGATGCTGAAAAAAATGCTAAAGATTTAAGGGAGCATTCAGTTGGTTCTAGAGAAATTTGGGGAAAAGATATGTCTGCAGAAGACACTCCAGGGACTGAGCCACAAAAGAGTCTTTGGAAAGACCTGAGAACCCTGCCTCATCATTTCCCTTGACTTGTTTGAAATTTTAAAGACTGCTGAAAATGGACACCCACTGGGTGAGATTGTTCTCTCTGTCCCTATCTGTCTCTGTCTTTCTGTCTCTCTATGTCTCTGTTTGTGTCTCTGTCTCTGTCTGGTTTGATTTGGGATTTTTCTTTCTCCAATTTGAAGAGCTCATTCACTGCATAATCTTTGTTATATTCTAATCTGTATAACCTTTACAATTTCTGTTTTCTATTTTGCTTGAATAAATGGATTTACTCAATATTTGCTCGTTGTGATGGTCTTTTGCTTAGCCAGCATTTGCTGGGAAGGAGCCAAGTGGTGATTTGAAGTTAAGGACTACCCTCCCCTTAAGTGCAATCAGGAAAGTGGCTTTGGTTCTGAACCTTTTATTCTATGCTTCCATAAATGAACACTTTCTGGTAAAGAACTTTCATTCAATTCCACAAACAGCCATTTAGCATCTTTTCTGTTGAAGGCATTCTACTAGGTCTAAGAAGACAAAGACAAAAATGAAAGATTCTCTGTCCTCGAGGACTTTATATTCTAATGTCTGTGAAGAGTGGATAGTTTTTTTTTTTTTTAAATGCACAGATGAATCCAAAATAAATTTGGGAGGGAGCTGGGAGTAGCAGATAAAACATCAGTTTGTTGGAGTTTTTGTTTCTCCTTCAAAATATGTTTTCCTGAGCTGTGCTAATTCCCTGGCCAGGACTGTTACTACAAATTCCTTCTGATACTCGCCTAGACCTCAAATTTTGTTGCCTTGTGAACTCTGACTTGCCCCAGTTCAGCATTCTGTTTACTTGCCCTGATCTCGTAAGAAGTATTCTCTCCCTCAGGCCCTGATAATTTCCCTAAATAACTAATATAGGTTTGCCCTATTCTTCCAGTTTTTCCAAACTAGATCAAAATTAATTATATCTTCCCCCAAGTCATGACAGCAACCTTCTTGTAAAATGGTTTACAAAAAACACATTTGTTCAACCCTATGAGCACACAATAATATGTCTCCTTCGGTATCTCACCCAAGGTAAAAATATAAGTCGTAAGTTTGCTTTTACATAAGGTATGGCTTTTTGTTATGTACAGTAAAGGTACCTGTGCTGAGGAAAGCAAGACGTGAACAGATTCCTGGACAGGTTGCTTAGGAATATCTTCTGAGCTCTTTAGATTGTTCAATTATGTGTCAAGTACTGGAAAGAATTAAAAGAAAGACATTAAATAGATCATTACTATTACAATTTCATTTTTTATCCCTGGGATAATTTAATTTAATTTATTTTATTTATTAAAGCCTTTTATTTCAAAACATATTCATGGATAATTTTTCAACATTGACCCTTGCAAAACCTTCCCTACTCCAATTCTCCCCAACTTCTTCCCACCCCCTCCCCCAGACAGCAAGCAATCCAATATATGTTAAACATGGTAAAACTATATGTTAAATCCAATATAGGCATACATATTTATAAAATTATTTGATGCACAAGAAAAACCAGACTAAAAAGGGAAGAAATGAGAAAGAAAATAAAATACAAGCAAATAACAACAACAACAAAAAAATGAAAATGCTATGTTGTGATCTGGGATACTTTTTATGATTGATCAAGTCAAGTTTGTTTTATTGCCTCTGACATTTCAAAATGTCAGGAGATTATACATTACGCTCATGTACATGGAGAATCCTCCACCCATAAGGGGAAACCAATGCAAATTCTATGGCCAAATAAAATTCCTGAAAGACTGACATAATGCCTCTGCCTCATGAATTGTGTGAGTACTTTACAAATATGCTCCTTACATCATTCCTGTGACATCATCTTTTGGTGATCTGTACCTCTAAAATAGGGATAGGGAAGTTCAATGACTAATGCAGCCTAAAGATCCTACCTACTTCACCATTTTCTTCTGAGCTGTCTCTTTCCATTATGATGTGGATGAAATCCAAGTTTATCACCTCCATCCCTGCTTTAAAATTTCCTGCAAAATTTTCTAGCTATCTTGGGATGATCTTCCCAAAGACTTTGTATAAATTTTTAGACTTTCACATATATTTTTTAAATTTATCTCCAAATTAATTCAGTGAGTTAGAAAGGGCAGTTCTTACCAATTCTATTGAATGAATGAATGAATAAGAAAACAGCCATTAAATTCCTACAATGTGCCAATCACTATGTCAAGGAGTAAGAAGTCCATATATAAAAATGAGGCAGTTCCCATCTCCAAAAGCGCATATTCTCATAAGGGCATTGCTACAGACATAGGAGAATGGTGATTAGAGAAAGGAGTTTTGGTCTGGGGAGTTACAGGGATTGTGAGTGGAAGTCTAGGATAGTAGATTGTCATACTCTTTCAGTAGCAAGCAATGGTAATATTAAAATCACCAGGATGGGAATTGTACAAATGAGCAGTAACGTGATGGAAGCTCTGTGGCTAGAACAGTTTTTTCTCATCAGCTATATCTCCTCTCCCTGTTTTAAAGATCATCTGTCCATAGAGCTAGCTTTGGGCACATTCTGACACTGGTGATCCAACTCAATAATCTTGCCCCTATTTCACCAAGAATGATTGATGTCTTGTGCCACACTTGAATTTCACAATTGGAAGCCTCAGAGGACCACATGCATTAAAGGATTTCTCTTCCTGTTGCTTGGCTATATGAACTGGTGAATATTCCTGGGGAATTTGCACATTTGGATCTAGATCTAAAAAGCAATATCTTTTCTGCATATGTCTACGAGAATAGAAACCTCCAGGTGAGAGAATAATTATTTTATGCCAACGGGCTAAGGAATAGAACCACAATGATAGTTGCATCTTTGTTGTTATTCAGTCAGTCAGTTATTCATGATCCCTATGAACATACATGGACTTTGTAACTTAGATTCCAAGAATAAGGTGATTGATACTCATGTATTCTGCCTTGTTCAAACCATACCTGAAATATTGTATTCAGTTCTGGATACTATATATTAAGAGGGACATGAAAAATTTAGAAAACATCCAGAGGATAAAAAGTCATGCAAAGTTTATGCCATATGAGGCATAATTTGAATTTGGGATTGAAAGAATTTGGGGTTGAAAGAATTTGGGGTATTTAGTCCAAATAAGAGTACTTATAAGTTGACTATCTTCAAGCATTTGAAACTATCAAATGAAAGAAAATTTGGACTCCTTCTGTTTGGCCTCATAAAGCAGAACAAATTCTAATGAGGATAAATTGTAAGGATGAAAATTTAAACTTTGTATAAAGAAAAAGTTTCTAATAATTAAAGCTACCTTAATGAAGAATGACCTATTTTGGGACATACTGGTCTTCCATAGGAGGCTAGATGACTATATTGGGTATGCCATAGAGGAAGATAGCAAACAAATAAAAAAAAGAATATTGTTCCAATATTCTTGGAACAAACCATTTGTCATTGACAGTAGATTCATAATAGTTGCATGATATAGAAATTGCATTGAAGACAATAAGAACAGGAAGAATATCTGAATCAAACCAAATATATATATTTCTGGTAATGCTAGAGTTAACACAATTTTGAGAATACTAGTGGACTGATTTCAAGATCTAAAAAAATGTTTAGTGGATCTAGTGATGATCACAAAGCCAATAAGGCTTCCTCAAGAATTGATCACACCACACCAAACCTTTTCCTTCCAAATTTCAGTCTTTCTCTGTTTCTTGGCTGCTTTTCTGCTCCTACTAACATGACATGGTGACTCCTTTTCAAAAACCTCTGACTTGATCCTTTTCTTATTGCTAAGTATAGATCTATATCTCCATTTTTATGATTATTGTTCATCCTTCATTTTGAAGAGGACCAACGATATCGTGAGGTCATCTCTTGATTCGTCTAGGTTGAATGGAGACAAAGTTGTTCAAAGTTGCACATTTTTAGGACTAAAATCCTTAAACAGGCTGTCTACGAATGGCATCTCCTCTTCTCTTCCTCAAAACTTTGCATTCTGGCTTTCAACTTCAAGGTCCAATTGAAACTGCTTTCTCCAAAGTTACCATAATCTCTTAATTGCCAAATCAAATGAATTTTTTTTCAGTGCTCAGCTGTCTTAACCTTCCTGTGCTTTTTCATAGTGTTGCTCAATCTCTTATCCTTGACCTTCTCTTCTAGGTTTTTATGACACTGCTCTTTCCTGTTTCTCCTCCTACTTGTCAGATTGTACCTTCTTCCAGGCTGTGCCTGATAAACCAAGATGGCCCCCCAGATTCTATCCTGGGTCTTCTCCTTCTATACTATTTCTCTTGAGGATCTTATCAGCTCCTGTGGATTCATGTATCCTTTCTGTGCAAATGATTCTCCTATCAATTTATCTAGCCCTAATCTCTTCCCTGACTTCCTGTTTCACATCTTCAACTGGCTCTTAAGTAGTTTGAACTGTATGTCCTGTGGACATCTTAAACACAAAATACAAATTGAACTGATTTTTTTCTCTCATTCTTATTCTTAACTTGTCCATTCTCCTGCCCATTAAAAAAATTTCCCCCAATATTTAAACCCATGCCATTTTTATTTTTATTTTTCCCTTAACCACTAAATTGAATCATTTATAAATTTTTATCACCATCACTCCCACATTATGGTTTACACTTGTCTCTTCTCTGTTGCTATTGCTACCATCCTAAAAAGTCATCATTACCATACTCCTCAGTTACTCATAATAGCCTGCTCACTAATTTCCATGATTCTAGTCTTTTTTATTTTTAAAATTTTTCTACAGTTTTATTTTTCTGTTTTTCTTCTTTTCCCCCTCTTTTTTTCCTTTTTCTTTTTCTAACTCATTATACTACCACAAGATTAATCTTTAATTCAATAACAAATATTTACTAAGCACATGATGTGTGCAAGGCACTGGAAAAATGACATTCACTAATGTATGTCAACAAAGGTTTCATCTAGGAGACGGCATCTGAACTGTGTTTGGAAGGAAGCTGGAGATTCAAATAGGTTGATGAAGATTGAATTCATTTCAGCTATTGAGAACACTCTAAACAAAAGTACAGATGACACATCACTTTTGCACAACAACTAGTAAGTTAGTCTGACTGAAATGGAGATTGCATGATCCTTACAGATTATGTCCTCTTAATTTAGAGTTCAACAGAGATATAGAATCTTTATATACTCTCCGACATAATATACCTTGGGAATTGATCTAGTTATATCTCTCTTCTGCTCCAAATTTCAATTTTTGACTCCCTGCTTATTGTCAATTTAGCAAACATTAATTCAGCAGCTACTTCGTGTAAAGTACCATGTTGTGAGGTGCCAGAGTCACAGAGAAGAAGAATAAGATGGTCCCTGCATTCAAGGGACTTAAAACTTAATGGAATGTTTTCCTCTTATTCCTGTTTCCTATAATTTAAAAACATACATTTTTGAACTTGACCAGTGTGAGAATTTGGTTTGCTTGAATGTATATATTTGTTATGAAATCTTATTTTGCATTTTTCCCACTTCTGGTGGTGGGTGGTGGTGGCAGGAAGGGAAAATAAATGCTTGTTAGCTGGGGGGGAAAAGATGATGAAAAGACAGTAGAATCTTTCCACAGTACTTGTCCCCAGACAAAGACTTGGTTCCAATCATTATGCTACTTAACTCCTTTTCTTGGGGTTTTCCCAATGGGATAGATGGAAACACATCTATGTAAAGAATATTCTTGTGGTTGGAGAGAAGTCACAATTTTTAATTTGAACTGTTAATATAACTGACTTCCTAGATCTTAGATTTCCTTCTTTATGGAAGCAAAACTTGACTTCCCAGTCTTCTGAGAGCATAGGGTGCTTTCCTCATGGATGATTATGTTGTAAGCTTTGAAGATGAAGTACTAGGGTAAAGTTAAGCAATGACAGCATTATTACTATACAAATCTTGTTTCTCCTTCAGCCATTGTGTCTGGCCTCAAAATACCACTTAAGTGGGATTCTGTTTTCATCTGGCTTTTTTTTGAAGTCTTATGCACATCAGTCTCTTATTAATTCAGAAACCATTAACGCCACATATTCATCAGGAAAACCACAAAAATTAGATTTAAAATGGGTCTTCCTCTTGATTCCCTCTAATCTTCTTCCAGCCTTGCTGCTTCCTTCTTCTCCCTGTCTTTTGTTTGCTCCTGTCTTTTCATTTTGACATGATTTCTTTCTTTTTTTCTTTCCTCCTCCTCACACTTCCTTTGGTACATTCCCTGGACTAAATTTTCTCACTTGGGCATGGTTTCTTACATCTTTCTTTTCTAACCCCAAATTCTTCCCATTCTTATTCTTTAACTTCTTGAGGAAGATTTTTTTTTCAAAGCCAGAGAAATAATAGGAGACTAGAAACCAAAATCCCTTGATGTCTCAGTTTTGTCTGTCTCCAGATGCAGGATTATTGAAAATGTCAAAATATGAGATATAGGTAGTTTTTACCCAGCTCTTCTAAATTTGGCTTTATGTTCCTATTACTCTTGGGCCCTCATGCCTGAAACTTATTATTATTAATAATTTTAAGACTTCATTTTTATTATTATTAATGTAATCTGTGATCTATGACCGCAAACTGAAGCTCTTTGTTTTCCGGATCTGATTCAATCTTGTAAGCATCTCATTAAATCTCTCTTTTTAGCTCATGCTCCTATGTGGAGTATTCCTTAGGAACTTCAGAGTATAACTCATGACTTAGCACTACTAAAATTAAAGAAAATTGTCCTGAAGTGTTAGAACAAGATGGGAAAGTAGAAATAGAAAAAAAAAATCCACCAAACACTATGTTCAATTCAGAATCACAAAAAAGATCAGAAAAATAGGTTTTTTGAGGAGCCTATGGGCTTCCCCAGAGTGCCAAAAGGGTCTGTGACACACACAAAAATTAAAAATTCCAGTCCTGGACTTTGCTATGTCTATGTGGCTGACCTTTGGCCTCTGTGGGCCCATGCTTGGAATTCTCTCTCCTCACACTCCGCCTCTGAGAATTTCTAGCTTCCCTTAAGACTCGTTTCAGGTATTGGTCAAAGAGCAAGCATTTTCTGATTCTCCCTAATTGCCAGTGCTCTCTGCCACCACAAATTGTATTGCATTTACATATGTAGAGAAATATGGTATCCTCTAATAGAACATAAACTCCTTGGAACTGGTAACTATTTTCTTTTCGTTGTCTTTTTATTTCTGGCATCAGGACAATGTTTGGAGTATAATGGACACATAACAAATGGTTTTTGGATTGAATTAAGAGATTCAAAATAAAACATTATACCTACATTGGTGGTGATAGTGGAACTCTCTAATCTTTGCATTTTTTTTTCTGGTTTGTCTTTTCTTCTGGCTCCTATCCCATTCAGCAGAATTGAATATATTCTCAATGAAAGGATTAACTATAGAATCTGTTCCTGCATATGTTAAATAATGCAACAATTAAATTATTTCTTTATTGATTTTTCTCCCCATAAAAAATAGCACGCCCTTATCTCCCTCACTCTCAAAAAACTCCTTTTGTCACCCACCCATCTCCATTATATCTCTCTTCCCTTTCAAGGCTGAAGTTCTTCACACTATCATCTGCAATTGCTGCCTATCCTTCCTTTCCTTTCCTTCTTTCTTGAACCCATTGCAGTCTTACTAATAACTTCATCATTCAACTGAAACTGCTTTTTCCAAATTTACCAGTGGTTTCTTAATTGTCAAATCTAATGGCCTTTTCTCAATCCTCATCTTTCTTGACCACTGGGGTCTTTGACCCCTTTCTGTTCTCTTTAAGGTTGTTGTGATCCTGCTTTCTCCAGGTTCTCCTTTAACCTGTTTGCTAGCTTCTTCTTTGTCTCCTTTGCTGGATTTTTATCCATTTTGTGACTGGTGATTTAGAGTATCCTTCAAGGTTCTGTTTTGAGCTCTTTTTCCTTCCTTTATATTATTTCATAAGTTCCCATGGACTGAATTATCTATGTAGAAGATTCTCAAATTTATTTATCCAGCCTTTAAACTTTCTCCAAATTTGTAGTCCTGAATTTCCAACTGCTTATTGGTCATTTTAAATTGATGTTCACAGAGATCTTAAACTTAGTATGTCCAAAATTGAATTCATTTTCTTTAACAACTAAAACCTTTCTCTTTTTGTCAGTTTGTTATTATTGTCAAAGCTACCATCTTTCTTCCAAACACTTAGACCTCATCCTAAATTGTTGTTCTTTACTCTTCATTCTCATTCTCATTTCTCTTTCCAGATCCAATCAATTATCAAGTCCTTTTGATTTTATTTGGATCACATCTATCACATCTATCCCTTTTCTTTTCTGACACTGCCATAACCCTGGTGTAGACCATTATTTTATGCATATACTATTGCAATAGTCTGCTGACTAATATCCCTGCCACAAGTCTCTCCCCACTTCAGTCCACCTTCTACTCACCTTATCACATCGATCTTCCTAAAATGTAGATCTGACAGTATCTCTCCCCCTTCATTCAAAAAGCTCCATTGATGCTCTATAGTCCTTGGATCAAATATAAAATCCTCTCTTTGGCTTTTACAGTCCTCCATAACCTGGTTCCTTTCTACCTGTTTGGTCTTCTCCATGCATACCATCCTTTGTGATCCTTTAACATTGGCTGTTTTGTTGTTCCTTGTACATTATACTCCATCTCCTGACTGAACATTTTCACTTGCTTATCCCATGCTTGGAAAGTTCTCCCTCTTTTTCTGCTTCCTGGCTTTTCTGGTTTCCTTCAAGTCTCGACTTTCAAGTCCCACCTTTTACAAGATGTCTTTCCTGATCTCCCTTAATACTAATGTCTTTCCTCTAAGATTACTTCCAACTTATCCTTAAGTCTAAATATCTTGTTTGTGCCTAGTTTGTGGGTTGCCTTCCTCATAAATTGTTAGCTTTCTGAGTATGGGGGCACCCAGAACTTTGCTCAGTGCCTGGCACACATATTTATTAAAAAACAAGCTTAATAAATTCATATCGATTTGAGTTTCAAGATAAAATAGAAATAAGTGTTGAAAGGGCAGTGAAACAGTGAAAGTACAGTGGTTAGAGTGCTGGGCCTAGAGTCAGGAAAAGTCATCTTCCTGAGTTCAAATCTGGCTTCAGATACTTACTAGCTGTGTGCCCCTAGGCAAGTCACTTAACTATGTTTGCTTCAGTTTCCTTATCTGTAAAATGAGCTGGAGAAGGAAATGGCAAATCACTTTAGTATTTTGCTAAGAAAACTGAAATGTGTTCATGAATATTTGGACACAATTGAAAAACAACAGAACCACAAGGCATAAAAGAAAATAAGGATATATTTACTTCCAAAAGTATTTTTCAAGAAATGTTTGTGTGAATCATTTTAAAATTACATCTTTTAAAAGATGACTGAAAGAGATTCAGGCGCAATTCTACAATTCTAGATGCAAATTCAGTACTATAAATTTATCCATTGTTAATATTAATATCACCGACAATGTTTAATGTAGAATTGTGCAGTGTCGTCTTTGGAAGTTCTCCTCTCATTATTAATCATATCATAGTTATTATTCAATATTCAATCTTGTTGAAAAACCTTTAACATTCTGCAGGTCCTCAATATTGAAGATTAGTGTTTTTAAGCTTAGTAGATCTTAAAAGATAGCAGGGTAACATGCTACTTTTATATAAGTTATTTATGAGCCACTAAACCAATCTAGAATGGATCTAAAAACTCCAAGGAAAGAGGGGGAAGATCTATAAAAGATGAAATGAACTGTACAATGCCATAGACCCATAGAAAGAATTTTTGAGTGAGAAGGGAAGGGACCTTAGAGAAAATATGTTCTAACCTTGTGGAAGATTATTTTATGGAAGAGGAAATGATGGTGAGGAAAAGGGAGACAGGTGATTTGCTCATATAAAAAAGCTGGCATCAAAATTCAATTGGCTCCATCTTTCAGCCTAACCACTGTTGAATCACACTACTTCCACTTTACAGAAGAAACCTTCACCCAGAGTCAATTTGCAATTGTTTTCTTAAACTGGGGGGTTATAATCTCATATGGGGGTCATATAATTGAATGTGAGGGTCATGAAATTATGCAGTAAATGTTTGATTTGTATACCTATTTCATATAGCTATATAGCCAGGGTTATATAAAAATTTCTCAGATGAAAAGGGGTCACAAATAGAAAAAGTTTAAGAAGCCCTGGTCTAGACTATTCTACTAACTTTGGTTATTTGTTTTCTTATTTTAAAGTAGATGGAGTGTCACAGACTTGAGGGAAAGTACTACTTCTCTAAGAAACAAATGACAGATAACAGCAAGGAAAGAAAGAAGGAAAAAAAAACACAAAGAGAATTTTTAAAACTAGAAATCATAGTTGTTAAAATCAATTTCCTGGAGAGGCCCCAATATTATATAGCCCAGGACAGTCATTGATGTTTATAAAGAAGAGCCTGGGCCATAAGAAAGAGATTAAATAGAATGGAAGCATCATAAGGGTAGGGCCAGGTTTCTTTTTTTGTCTTTGTATCTCTGGTCCTTAGTATAGTAGCTGGCAAAGAGTAGATGTTTTAAAATAATACACTGAGCTGATTTCAGGCTCCATTCTCTTCATTAGTGGTACTTGCCTGTATCTCTTAACTTCTTCCTAGTTTAGCTGGGATGTTTGCTTAGATCCAAGACCAATTAAAGATGAAATGCTTGGAAGTTGAACATTTCTCCTGTTTTTAGAGCTGTGTGGAGGAATAGATTGGGGAGGGGCTGAGTTAAACTAGCACATTGGGAGGTCCGGCAACAGAGACTGGCTGCCTTCCAGGGGAATAAAGGATTACAACTTGAAGACCAGTGACTTTAATGATTTGTAGTGGCTATTATTAATCGCCATAAAACAGAACAAAACAAAAACACAAACCTGAACATGAACAGATCATGACAAACTGCTCAAGTATGAGATACTCCGTTTTGTTATTCGGTGGAACTGGACACTCATCCTAATAACAGATTCAAACACAATGAAGGAAATTCTTCCCCTGCTCTAAGAAGAAAGTAAACCCTTTGAGGGCAGAGATTTTTATTTTCATTATTATATCCCTAACAGCTAGGATAGGTATGAAAAACAATATGCATTTAATAGATAATTGTTGAATTGAATATTTTTATATCTCTAACATCTAGGATAAATCTGAAAAATATTATGCCTTTAATAGGTGATTGTTGAATTGAATATCATTGGATAAATCTGTAGAACAGATGGATCATCTTAGAAAAATTTGCACCAAAATGGCAAAAGAAACAAATGAAAAAATAAATGAATAAAAGTTTGGTTTTTGAAAAGATACAATTTTAGTTATCTGGAAAATTCAGATATGTGAAATAATATTTTCATGTGCTGATGAAACCTGAAAAAGGAGGTGCTTCTGTAGAAGGTAAGATGGTAGTTTTTCTTTAGCATTTTACAACTTTGATACTGCTGAATAATAATTTTTAAATGGTGCTGGCTTGCTTTCTTGACATTTGCACAAAGAGATTATAAAAAAAGCTCTAAAACAAACTGTGGTTTTGACTTTAAGGGCCCGGTGAATTTACTTGCCTCTCTGGGAAGTTTGCACAATAGGCTTTGACTCTGCTCTTGCCCAAACCTCAAAAGGATATAGCTATGGGCTGGGAGTGAAACTTGGAAGTGGCTCATTCTTTGGGCCAACATGGGTGAAAAAAGAAAGAACAGAACAAACTCAGCTGGGGTGGATGATGGGCGGACTGACTTAAGGGGGCAAATGGGGGTGTGGTAGAGGGAAAGAAGAGTCAACTAAAAAGAGTGTAATTCAGAGCAGCTTTCTTCTAGAGTTTGCCTTGGTATGGAAGACAAAGGGGGTGGCATTGAGGGGAATTGTGCAGGAGTTTAGAAAAGCATCCAATGTGCTGAAAATAAATGAATAAGCAACAACATCTGGAAGTTGATGGAAAAAGAGGAAATGGTTGCAAGTGTAACAGGGGAAAAGGAAAACGGGATCCAGATTGTGTCCGGTCCGGAAAGATCAAGAGGACCCTGAAAAAGATCTTGCAGCAGAGTGACATGTAACAGGAGGCATGTGGGATATGCAGGCCAAGAAACCGGATTGTGCATTTCACCATGCCTTCACCACCATGAAATGTAGGCGAGAATGAGGGCCCAGAAGAGCCAGAAATTCTGATGATTAAGCAAAGATGGCAGTACTGTAACAAAAGAAGAAAATCTGCTGAAATGAGTGAGGACGGTCTATGCGAGCGGCAGATCATTTGTTAAATGGAAAACAAGTTGATTTCATTGCCTCTTCAATCATTGTTTCATGTCTTCACATTTTGCACTCTACTCCACCATGGAATCTTTTCAGGAGGCCCCGGGTCACAACATCTTCGAGCTACTCAGATGACACATGACACACTTGTGTGATGTGCCACTAAAGAGCCCGTTAGCTCTGAATAATGATAGCCCTGAATAATGGCTGCATCAGCACAACCAGTCATAAATCATGCTATCATCACACTTTCCAATCATATGGAGCCAATCATAACTTTCCCTCTCCGTTTCAAAAGAATGCAGAATAAGTCCTTCAACACAGCCCTTCACACATGGCGTTTGAGCATTATCCACTGGCTTCCTTTCTCTGTCTCATTTAAATCTCCGAAGAATGAACCCATGGTGGTATCTGTAGCTGTAATGGGGATCCTTGTCATGTACAACTTACTAGTGGTGAAAAGACAAAGACTACAAGCATTGTTGGCTGGATCTTTCTAAGGGAAGAGTAATCAGAAGTGACATAATTTGTTAGGGAAATGATGGGGCCATTTGCCAAGAGCCTGGTTACATGGCCAAGGAAGAATATGTCATTCTTTGTGATTACCTTCTCTTCTGTTTTATATTTGAGACCTGCTGCTCAGTTTTTTCACAAAGGATAGAGCTGGACCTGCTTTCCTGGGCTCAATTAGAAGGGCTGGGCCATGGAGTTTGATGATGATCACTTCTATTTTGTGAGAACTAAATTATACTAATCTATACTGGAAGATCATAACTCCTTTCATTGCTGAAAAATTATTCTGCCTCTTGGAAGGAAAGAACCAAAAGCACTAATTTCATTTTAGCATCTGTCTTGAGCCTCTTAATCTTTAGCAGAAACTAAGCTAAGAACTCTAATTCTTTTTGCATTTCTTTTTTTAAAGTAATAATTTCTTTTTCTAAATACATGTAAAGATAGTTTTCAACATTCATTTCTGTAAAACCTTATGTTTCAAATTTTTCTCCCTCCCTTCCTTACTTTTTCTCTCCCCAAGACAGCAAACAATTCGATATAGGTTAAATATATGCAATTCTTTTAAACATATTTCCATATTTGTCATGTTGTGCAAGAAAAATCAGCTCATAAGGGGAAAAACCACAAGAAAAAAAAAACAAATAAACAACAAAATAACAATAACAAAGGTGAAAATAATATGCTTCAATTCCATTCAGTCTAGTTCTGTCTCTGGATGCATCTGGCTCTCTCCATCCCAAAACTATTGGAATTGAATCACCTCATTGTTGAAAAGAATCAAGTCCATCACAGTTGATCGTCACATAATCTTGTTGTTGCTGCATATACTGTTCTCTTAGTTCTGCTCACTTCACTCAGCATCAGTTCATGTAAGTCTTTCTGCTCTTCAATAATATTCCATAACGTTTATATACCATAACTTGTTCAGCCATTTGCCAACTGATGGGCATCCACTCTGTTTTTGGCTCCTTCCCACTACAGAAAGGGCTGCTAAAATATTATTAAACTTATTTTTAAAAAGTATTCATGAGGTCACCTAGGGGCACAGTAGATAGAACACTGTCCTTAGAGGGAAGAGGACTCAATACAACCTCAGACACTTGAAACTTCCTAATCTTGTTACTTTGAGCAAGTCACTTAACCCTGATTGCCTTGACAAAAATAAACAAAAAATTAATCATGAAAAATAGGTCTTAGACCTCTTTCATTTCTTGATACTAACTCTTGCTACTCTGACTGATGCCTCTTTGCCCCATCTCCTTTGAAGCAAAAGACTTTAAATAAACTGACTTTTTCTTATTGGGCAATAACATGAGAATGTTGTATGTTTAATGGATATCTCAATTAACTATCAACAGTGGGATAAAAGAGGATTTCTACATTACAAGGAGAGAAAACCTGGAGGGTTTTTTTTTGACTATAATTGGGGAAGGGGTTCTCAAAATCTAAGTGCAGTTTTAATAGAAACTGGGGATTCATTGTATTTGAACTACCCTGAATGTTTTTATTCACTTGCTTTATATGTTACAAGTATTTCTCATTTTTTTTTTTTGTTGTTTCAGGAATTGAACTCAAAAAGGAAATTTCAAAAAGCTGAGAAAATCCAAACTTTTAATGTGTCATGTGAACAATGAGTATTTATTTTGTACCCACTGTGTGTTTTATTGCAATGACAATAAGACCTTTCTGAGAGGGAAACAGCAAATGCATAGACAAAGAAATAGAGAATAGGAATAAAATAAGTGCATTTGGGAGACAAAGGGAATATACTAATAATGTTCTCATTGATAACAGTGGTACAACCAAAATTTTCTCAGGGCAGGAAAAGACTTAGACTGTTTTTCCAAAGATCACGTCGGCTAATTTTTAAAAATTGCAGGTGTATTTAAAAAAATCTCTTAGGGGACTGGAAAGTTGGCATTTTGCTGTGCAGGTTATTAAATTTTCATTTGTCTCTTTTCTAAGAAATAAGAATATGAAACAGAGGGAACTGTGCATATGATTAGGGGTCATTATTTGACCAAATGAAAAGGATAGAAGAATTTTCCACTCTTAGCTCAACAAAAACTTTCACAGTTTTTAGAAAGACTCTAGATCTTTTCTTCTGAACCATTCTTAAAGTTGTTTTCTTTTTGTTTTGTTGTCGTTTTGGGGAGGCGGAGTGGGTCGGTGGAATTCTTCCTGTGTGGCAACACTAATAATTAAATTATGAAAAGCATTTGGGTCTGAAAATTATGAAACAAATTCTTTGTGAAATCAGATCTGTGCCTATAAACAGTGGTGTTTGTTAAATATCTGTATAAATATTAGAAGACTTGGATGAAGGCACAGGACATTTCTGGACTAATAAGTGGCAGTATTGACTTTCATAACTCCTTTCACTGGAAAAGCTCAGAATGTTTTATACACATGACTTGAACCTCATGGGCAAGAATAGCCAAGAGGCAGGAAATAAGGAAATATAGTTCAAAATGCAACTTAAGAATCAATGAAAATTAGAGCTGGAAGGGCCCTGAGAAAGAATTTATCCAATCCCCCTTATTTTACAGACTATGGGAAGAGTGGAGTGGGCTGAGTTCCTGCTTACTGGAGGTCTTTGAGCAAAAGCTGGATGACCACCTGGGCATGCTGTCTAGGGGATTTTTTCCCTCAGGTACAAGGCCACTGAGATCTTTCCCAATTCTATAATTCTATGGCTCTGGGAAGATTCTAAATTGGCTATCCAGAAACAGCTATCTCTAACCAGAGCTGAATTTGGTATTTTATGTAGTGACCACTAGTAAAATGTACCTTTTGTATTTGAACCGAGACAAAGTGGACATGTCTTTCACATAACTGAGGAACCATCTGGTGCTTTGCTTTTGCAGGATAATAATAAACAGTGGTATCCAGCGGTACCAGGTAAATGCAGATTGCATTTTAGCATCTTGGTCAAGATCTACGCTTCCCTCAAAGCCTTCCTTGTGCCCAGTGAACGTCACTGATAACAATGACTCCACTGTGTGACATGCCTGGAACTTCTCTCAGAAATGTGGGTATCCCTACGAGACATCCCAAGTCTAACGTCCCTAAAGACCCTTTCTGTTTAGGAATATAATAGGATTGCAGAAATTAGAGCTGGAAGAGACCATTTAGTATGAATGTGGTAATTTTACAGATGAGAAAACTGAGATCTAAGAAGAGATGAAGTGACTCACCCAGAAAAACTGAGATTCAAACTAATGTTCTCTCAACCAAACTAAGAGTATTCTTTCATAAAGAGACCTTAGTGAAACATTTTTTTTCTCAAGAAAAATTCTCATCAGTTTGGTTTAACCTTTAACTTGGGACACACTTCTTGGGACACGTTTCTTCTTTACTGTTAGCATTTTTTTGCTCCTCAAATTTATCTTTTTAAATATATCTCTACCACCATTCTTCATAACTCCTTGGGAGAAGGGACAGGTTTTCTCTTTGTCCTTGTATCTATAATGTCCAGCATATGGGAGGCTCAAGGTAAGTGCATACTGAATTGAATTGAAAAAAATATTTCACAAAGCAGATGTTCCTCAACTTTAGATTAAGCCATTTATAAATCCCATTAATATTCTGTGGGCTAATGACACAACCATTATCTCTTTTGAACTTTTAAACTACTTTGTGAAGTATATACTATAGGTTTTATTATCTTTATTTAACAGATGGAGAAATTCAGGCTTGGGAAGCTTGACAGAAGGTCACACAGCTTTTTTTTTTGTAAACAAGGCAGTGTATCATGATGGCCAGAGCACTGGATTTGGTTAGGAAGTTGGGTTTGACTCCTGCTTTATCTACTTGCTAGCCATGAGCAAGTGACTTAGTATCTTTGGATCTCGGTTTCCCAGTCTGCACAATGAAGGGGTTGGACTTTGACATCTAAGCTTTCTTCCGGCTTTAATGCTAGCATCCTGTGAAGTGGTGGGGTGTGGATCAAGATGTTTCCAACTTTAAGTTCTTTATGTCATCCATTATACTAAATAGCCTTAATTCATTCCTCTTCTGAAACCACAGGATTGGGGTAGAGAGGGATAAAAGGGACTTTTTGGAAGCAATTCAATGAAAAGAAATCACTTTCAAAGCTAACCTAGACAGGTTAGATAAGGTAGCCTTATTCAGTGGAGAGGCAGGAGCCATCCTTTGGGGGCTCAAACCCTTGGAGGAAGGAAAGCTACTAAAAATCTGGTCTGGCTGAATTCAGGGGTCCACTAGGTGGCAGGATTTTTAAGCAATCATGAACCTCTTGTTCCAGAACCTAGAGAGGGACCATCCAGAATCCTCCACATGGACTGTTCAGAGAAGGTGTTTAGCAAGCACATGTCTGTGGTTCCATTTGATCACCTCTTATTCCCCTCTCACCCACGTGGTTTATTTTTCCAAGTAAATAAGGTATTAAGAATGTGTCTTAGCTTTTGGCCTCATGTCCCAATTGCAGAAATGATTTTAATCCTAGGTCTTTGAACTGAAACACATGTTGCTCCTTGCCTCTTGGAGAGAGAAAAGAGGAGTGTCCTCCAGTGGTTCAACCTACAAGAGATTGTATCTTTCCCAGCTGCATGAAATCTTCAAGTATCACTAAAAGAAAGATGCAGCCTTGGAACACGTGTTTAAGATACCGTCATTGTGGGATTCAGTGATGACCTAAGGTAGAATGGAATTTTAGAGTGGGGTCTTCTCTTAAGCGAACATTATTCTCATTTTCAGAAAAAGACTGGAGTGAAATCATTCATTCAAGGTCACATAATTAATCACTTATTAAGTTCAAATGCAGACCCAGATAGGTCTTAATAGTCTTTTCACTAGACCATACTGCTATTCCTGTCCATATCCTGTACTCCAATAGTATTGAACTTGTAGAAATGGGGCTCAAAACCATATATAAAGATCCCTGCAGGCTACACAGTGACTTAGAAAACCACATCTTAACATCATCTATGTTTTAATTAAAATTTTATTTATTTTGCTATATATTTCCCAATTACATTTTAATCTGCCTTGGGCCACACTTGGAAGTGTTGTTTGCTACCTCTGTTTTATGCCCAATCTATCCCTTTACTTTTCTTTAGAGCAGGTACAATCTTTATAATGGGTACAATCTTTATAACGGACCAAAATGAGGGGAAAGAAAGGCAAATCATAGTTTGCTTACTTCTATAATTCAGATTCAAAGGAAAATTTTAAAAATTCTTAGTCTGTCATTTAAAGCTGTCCATAATCTGGTTCTCATCTACCTTTCCACTCTCATTTCATCTTATTCTCCCTCGTGGCCTCTCTGTTCCAGTCAAATTGGCCTAATAGCTGCTCCCCATTGGTGACGTGCCCTTCCTGCCTTCATTTCATTTTATAGGCTGTCTCCCATGATTTGAATGTTCTCCCTTTTCATTTTTACTTTTAGAATTTCTGTTTTCCATCAAAGCATGGTGAAGTACTGCTTCCTACAGAAGGCATTTCCTGGTCTTTTTTACTTCTTGAAATTACATTGTATGTACTGTGTGTATAATTGGTATTTATGTATCTATGTATATGTTGTTTCTCTTCAGAAGCATGGAGGCCCCTTGAGGGAAGGTACTGTTTCACTTGATATCTTCATATCCCCAGAATTTAGTACTTATGGTGGTGTGCCTTTCATGTAGCTGGAATTGACTATGTCTTTGTGGAACCAAATAGTGCTCAACTCATCCACCTGTGTGGTGGAAAAGCCAGTGGAATTTCATTGCTTCTCTGAATCAGAAGCATGTGTATTTACTTGGATGCTTAGGAGTTAGGCAGGGAAATTCCCAAAAAAGCCATTAGATTGGATGTGAAGAACCAACTTCTTAGTAATTAGAATTTCTTAAAGGACACAGAATAACTATTTCTCAGATACATTACAGTGGGAAGTTCTTTTATGTAGGGGACATTGAGGTCCATCTATCTTACAAATATTGTGATTTTGTGATTATAGATTTAAAACTGGAAAGAACGAGATCTAACCTCATTTAACAGATAAGGAATTGAGGCACAGAGAGGTCAAATGATTTGCTCAGGGTATATTTTTGAATAAATAACTCACCTCAGAAGCATGAGGAAGATCTGACTTCAAGTTTCACCTTTTGACAAATATTGGCTGCACGATACAAGCAAATCACTTAATCTTTCTGTACATTAGGCAACTTTCTAAGACTATGAATTGTAGAACTACCTAGATGAATTGGTAGAAGTAATCAACTCATCAGGATTTTCCCTATACCTCTGAAAACACTGTCCCAGTTACTCTCTTGGCTTCTTTCCCTTTCAGACAGGATGAAGAACTGGGATTTGATCTATTTAGTCTGAATCCAGCCATGCTGATGTTCCATTCCTGAAAAATGGGCATTTGGGTTTCTGTTTCAGCACAAAAGGAGCACATCTGATAAGTGTAGTTAAGTTGGAAATTAGTTAAGATACTTTTGGAGTAACTTTATTCACTACAAATGGTAACACAAAAGCAATTTTTGATTATTTGGCAATAACCCAGCATAAAATGATAGGCAGATGGTGAAGTGGGTGCCAGTTAAAAGAGACATGGGTTAAACCCCACCTTTGGTACATAATTAATAATTGAATGAACCTGGAACTATTACCTTATCTCTCTATTCTTCAGTTTCTTCCTTGTAAAATGGAAGTAATATCAGCACCTGTCTTAGTGGGGTTATTTTAAGGATAATGTGGGTACAGCACCTTGTAAAACTTAAAGCATTGTATAAATTAGCTATTACTAGATTAAAATGGGGGCAGTTAGGTTGGGCGGTGAATAGAGTGCCTGGTCTGGAGTCAAGAAAACTTGAGTTCAGATCTAGTCTCAACATTTATTAGTTGTGAACTACCTCAGTTTCCTCATCTATAAAGTGAACTGGAGAAGGACATGGCAAGCCATTCCATTCTCTTTGCTAAGAAGATCTCCAGTGGAATCACAAAGAGTCTGACATGACTGAAATGACTAAACAACAAGATTGATATTACTAAATTAGTAATATTAAATAGATCTAATAATAGCTTATAATAATGGAATATTACTAGATCTCCATAATCTAGTGTGTGTGTGTGTGTGTGTGTGTGTGTGTGTGTGTGTGTGTGTGTGTGTGGTATGGGTAGCAGTGACAAGTCCTAAGGGCTCCATCACAGATAACTTGAGATTTTGTTATATGAAATGAGCCTTTGGAATTAGGTTGAAGGGTGGTCCTTATTCTTGCTCACCACTTCCACCCTTTGGTACTGTTAATTAATATTCATAAATGGATCCAAGAAAAAGAGTCCCACCCAAAGGGTGACCTCTGGTGAGAGAAGGCTCACTTTAAATTGGAATTGAAGAATTCAATGCTTATTACTCCCTTATCCTCCTCCCCAGCCCCTCTACTTTGGAATTTGATACTAAATACCAGGAAATATGTACCTTTTGGCTAACCTGACTTTTGGTATTGAATAGGATGTCAAGGATTTGAAGGATATGTTTTTAGGATGAAGACAGGCCATTCTTTTTTTTAAAATGGTATTTATTTTTCCAAATACATGCAAAGATACTTTTCAACATTTACATTCACAAAACCTCGTATTCCAAATTTTTCTCCCTGTCCTTCTCTCTGTTCCCTCCCCAAGACAGTAAGCAATCTGATATAGGTTAAACATGTTCAATTCTTCTAAATATATTTCCATATTTGCCATAATGAGCAAAATAAAATTCAGATCTAAAAGGGAAAAAAATGAGAAAAAAGAAAATAAACAAACAAACAACAGAATGAAAATACTGTGCTATGATCCACAGTCAGTCCCTGGATATTGAAATTGCCATGAATCAATTTATTGTTGAAAAGAGCTAAGTCCGTCACAGTTGATCATCATATAATCTTGTGGTTACTGTGTACAATATTCTCTTGATTCTGCTCACTTCACTCAGTTCATTTAAGTCTTTCCAGGCTTTTCTGAAATCAGTCTGCTCAATAATATTCCATTGCATTCATATACCATAACTTATTCAGTCATTCCCCAATTGAGGGTCAGCCACTCAGTTTCCAGGTTCTTGCCAATACAAAAGGCCTGCTATGAATATTTTTGTACATATGGGTCTTTTCTCCTCCTTTAAGATCTCTTTGGGATACAGCCTCAGTAGAGACACTGCTGGGTCAAAGAGTATGCACAGTTTGATAGGCCTTGGGCATAGTTCCAAATAGCTCTCCAGAATGGTTGGATCAATTCACAACTCCAACGCATTCATGTCCCGGTTTTCCCATTACCCTAAAAAGCCAATCTTTTAAAAACCAAGGATCACATCATAGATACAGAAGTTGGCAAAGTCCAGATATGGAAGTCTCCCCAACTCTGTCTGTGACTGGCTATTTTGTCCGCTCTCCATGATTGTCCTAAAGATACTATAGCAGGCACACTTGTTCATAACTTCCTTTCATAAAGATTGCAAAGAGTAGAAGATGACACTGTCAGGGTGAATGATGGATGAGGAGTGAGTGGCCAAAGAACAGGGGAAAAGGTGGCAGTGGGGTTGAAACCTGAGCTATTCTAGTCCCTTGGAGTAGGACACCTGGATTGGACCCTACTTTCCAACCTTTTTTGTTATGGTAGAGTCATTTCAACCATGTCTGATTCTTCATAATCCCACTTGGGATTTTCTTGGGAAAGAGAATGGGATGGCCTGCAATTTCCCTCTCCAGAACATTTTACAAATGAGGAAATGGGAGCAAATAGGGTTAAATGACTTACCCAGAGTCACACAGCTAATAAATGTCTGAGGTTGGATTTGAACTTAGGTCTTTCTGATATCTAGCTGTCTGGATCTTTATGTCCCTGTCCTTTATATCCAGTGCATAATCTTTCTTTCTCTCTGTCTCTGCCTTCTTCCCTGAAGGTTACCTTTTCTCTTCCCTATTATTTTTCCCTATAAAATACTCTCAGTTAAAGCAGAGAGGAA
Source organism: Antechinus flavipes (assembly GCF_016432865.1). Lineage (NCBI taxonomy): Eukaryota > Metazoa > Chordata > Mammalia > Dasyuromorphia > Dasyuridae > Antechinus > Antechinus flavipes. Next base: position 71,231,702 of record NC_067403.1, on the reverse strand, counting down.
ATGTTGTTTGAAAAGAAAAATATTTTGAAAAGTGCTTTGCACTTATTAAATACTCAATAAGTGCTCATTGAGTTGAAATGAATTAAATTGAGTAAGATTATGACACAGAGAAGGGCATAGTGCAGTGGAGAGAGTGCTGAATTTGACGATGTAAGATCGCTCTGGTAGTTACAAACCATATCACCTTAGACCAATCACATCAGCCTTCCTCTGGGTCTCAGTTTCTTCTTCTGTGACACATGATTTCAGATCCTCCTTCCAGAACTAAAGGGATGATTTTATGATTTCTATGTTCGACTTTTAGTCCTCTTTGTGGCCAGTATGACATTTGTTGATACTATTACAGAGAAAATTGACTTCTCAGTTTTCTCAGCTATTAAGTAATAGTAGCTCTTTTTAAAATTTTGAAGTAAAACTCATCTTGGCAAGATCCATTGTTGTGGATTTGGTGACTGCACTTCACATCTGTAATTCTATGTAAGATTGTATCTCCTTGGAGAAAGCACACTTGACTTAGTGACTACCAGTATATTAGAAACATCTCCCAAAGATTCACAGTTAATGAACATTTTCAAAAGTTGTATGTGTTTGTTAGAGTGGAAAAGGCACTGAAATAAGATGATCTATGTTCACATCTTTGCTCTGATACTTACTACCTGTTTGACTTTGGGAAAATCATTTCAATTCTGGGAACCCAATGTCTTCATCCATAAAAATGAGTAGAGAGACAATATGGCAAAGTAGATAGAGGGACAGACTTGGCATCAGGAAGATCTGAGTTTGGTCCTTCCTCTTTCTCCTTTCTCTGTTTCCATGACTATGGGAATATCTTTCAACTTCTCTTTGTTCCCAGCAAACTCATCAGTCACCAAGTGTTATTGGTGGGAGAATTCTCTGCCCTGGAAGTTCCTTTAATGGATGAAATCATAAAAACCTTCAATGAGTGAGTTGCACTAGACAATATGCAAGTTCTCTTCTAGCCCTATGACCTTGGATGCTTAATGAAATAGTCTGAAATGATTGTTTTCTTGTTTTGTGTCATCTTAGGATGGTATTATTAGGAGATAGATAAGTGATTTTCTTATGGAAACATCTGAATCATCCAGCCCGGGCATCTGACTCCTGAAGTTACACTGGGAAAAGACAAAGGAAAAGACAACAGTACAGAGTAAGCTATTGTAAACAGTTACCCCTTGTCTAGGAGACTGCCTTCTTTTTACAGTCTTTTTCATATCATCCAATTCAGTTTATTAAGCATTCATTAAACTACTGGCATCGTGCTAGGTATTGGAAGATACAAAGGCAAAACAAAAGAAAATAATTCCTGTCTTTGAGAAGCTTCCATTTTATTAAGGGAAAAATGTAAGTATCACTGCTTTTTTTTGGAGGAGAGGGTCATTCCCTTTTTTTCCATATAAGTAGCAACTACTCTGTGTTGGGCATCCGATGTGTGAGTCATGAAGCAAAAGTGACCTGCCTACGATTTTTCTTTTACCCAATAAGTAGCATACATTAACCGTGACCTAGGAGGACCCAACACCTTCCAAAGCCAACCAATGTATAAAAGATTACCACTAGATGTCATGCTATTGTCCTACCTCATTCAGTGATCTAACCCTACTAGACTGCTTGCTATTCCTGATTCTTCTAGTCTGTGTGATTTTGCCCCAGTGGGCTACCATGACTGAGATTCACTTCTGAATTTCCAGCTCTAAGAATCTCTTTGTTCCTTCACATTTTTACTCGTGTCACCTTCTGCTTCTTCATCTCCAGTCCTCCTTTCCCCCTCAGCTACTAGTGACTTCCCCCATCTATTTTTTTGTATGCACCATATACATGGGTACCAATTGGACATTGTCTCAGTCATACTAAGAGCTGCTAAAGATCTTAGCTTAAAAAAGCCAAAATCTTGCAGCGATGCAGGGCCATCTCCAGTTGTTCTAATCTACATTTGGCCACTGGACCTGGATGAAGAAGAAGAGGCAGGTGACTTTGCACAGTCCTCACTCACTTAAATCTAACTCACTTGCATGTCATGGCATCATCTCCCTGATGTCATGGTCCTCTTCCATAAGGAAAGACAACCACCACCAAACATACGCAAATAATATATACATGCACACACACACACTCATACATGTACAATTTGTCTCTCCCAATAGAATGTAAGTTCTTTGAGGGCAGAGACTGTTTCATTTTGTTTTTGTGTCTCTGTGATGTGGATTGACTCTCTCCCCCTGTCAGGAAAAAGCCCTACAGGCTATAATCAGACATAATCAAGTCCCAGACTATTCTGCTTATATAGAATGATTTGTTAAGTTTGGAACTCTTTTTTAAAAATTGGTTTACTTTTTTTCTGGCTATATATGTATATGAACATTTTTAATACACATTTCTTTATGAAACATGTTGGGAGAGAAAAATTGGAACAAAAATGAAAAACCATGAGGAAAAACAAAACTGAAAAAAGTGAACATAGCATAGATTGATTTACATTATATATACATTATTCCCTATTTAATGTTTATTGGGATTGCCTTGGATCTCTGAGCCTCTGAGAAGAACCAAGTTTTTCATAGTTGATAATCACATAATCTTGCAATTATTGTGCATACATTTCTGATTCTGCTTGTTTTACTCAGCATCAGTTCATGTAAATCTTTCCAGGCCTTTCTAAAATCAGTTTGTTCATCATTTTTTTATAGAACAATAATATTCCATTGCTTTCATATACCATAACATATTCAGCCATTGATGGGCAGGCATCTACTCATTTTATTATTCTTTGACATCACAAATAGCTGCTACAAATATTTTTGCACATGTAGATCATTTTCTCTCCCTTATGATTTCCTTGGAATATTAAGTATCAATTACTAGGATAGTAGTAGAACTGCTGGATCAAAGTGTATGCACAGTTTTATAACCCTTTGGACATAGTTCCAAATTGCTTTCTAGAATGGTTGAATCATTCACAACTCCACCAACAATGCATTAGTGTCCTAGTTTTCCCACCTCCCCTGCACTATATATAATTATCTTTTCCAGTCATCTTAGCCAATCTGAGAGATGTGAGGTGGTATCTCAGAGTTGCATTTCTCTAATCAATAGTGATTTAGAGCATTTTTTCATATGACTAGAAATGGCTTTAATTTCTTCATCTGAAAATTATTGGTTCATATCCTTTGAAAGATGGAATTCTTTATCAACCTCCAATGTCAATCCCTCAAATCTCTGGGCATCTTTAAACCAATCTTTAAGATTCTGATCAGTGTCTCTTTAGACAGGTCTGGGACCTTATCTGCCAGGTACTCCATCTTGCACCTCCTTGATCCCTCCTTCTGAGCTACCAAATTCTTTCCTGGTACTTCCTTTCTTCTCCTGAGAAAGCCCCATGGTTATATTCCCCTTATAAAAGATCTGCTCATCATGAAGATCTTTGGCAAGTCCTTTCCAGAACTAATCCTACTATGAGGTACTCTTCCTCTATCTCTCCCTCACAGTGCTTCCTTTTAATGTCATCTTTCTCATTACTATATAACTAATCGTGATTAGTCTGTCAAACTCCTCTACGGACTTAGATTGCCAGTCAATGGCATATTCCCACCTCATAGAATATCTCCTTTTTCCTGGTTAATATACTGGGGAACTTGTCTTTTTCTTGCTATGTGCTTTTCCAAATCTGTTTCATATTTACCATTCCTGGTACCTATTTTTGCCTCTTATCTTGTCTATAACCTCTTTTCTTAAATACACCTACCTTTTGACAAAGAGAATGGCCATTGAGAATTTGTCACATTTATTTCAAACTAGGAATTGCTACCCTGACTTTAGCAGTGGTCCTGAAACTTTTGTTCTCAATATCTTTATTCTATTAAAAATGATTGAAGATCAGTCCAAAGAGTTTTTGTTTATGTGGTTTATAGTTATAGATATTAATCACATTAAAAATAAAAACTAATTATGAATTTGTAGACTGTCTGAAAGGATTTCAGAGGTTCCCAGGATGCTTTGGACCAGACTTTGAGAACCACAGACTAGAGACTGTTAGTTTTCTCTCTCCCAATCTTTATCTTCTGACTGCTCTTCCTAGGCTTCCACCAAATCCCACCTTCTATAAAATGCCTTTCCTGAGCCACAGTAGGTTCCCTCCCTCTGTTTATCTGCAGTGTATATTGTCTATGTGCTGTTTGCACATAGTTGTTTGCATGTTGCCTCCAATAGAATGGGAGCTCTTTGAGGACAGGAACTCTTGTCTTTCTTTGGATCCCCAACCCTTAGCAGAATGCCTGGCATATAATAAGAGCTGAATATAATATGCCCATGGGCTGGGTGACATTTTTATTTTGTGGTTTGGTCAGCTCAGTCATGTCTGACTTTTTGTGACCACAATTACAGCTTTTTTAAAGCAAAGTTGGTTTGCTATTTCTTTCCCTGGCTCAGATGAGGAAACTGAGGCAAACAGGATCATGTGACTTATTACACAACTAATAAGGATCTGAGGTTGGATTTGAACTTAAGGAAGATGAATTTTCATGACTACAGGCCCAGCTCTCTATCCACTGCACCCCCAGCTTCCTTTGCCAAGTTGCTTTGTATTTATTTTGTAGGAAGTGTATAGTTATCTGTCTCTATGCATCTCCCCACCTCCCAATAGAATGTAAGTTCCTTGAGAGCAAAAAAAGTTCACTTTTTTTCTTTGTATTGGCCCCTTTCTCTTTCTCCCACTTTACCAGTGTCTAGTATAACAACTAGAATATTTATTAAGGCTTAAATTTAATTGACTTGACTTGATTTTGGAGAACATTTACTTCAGAGATTCTTTTTTAAATCTTATTTTATAATTAATTTAAAGTGATACAAAAATAGAATTAAAAAACCAAAATAAAGAAAAATATTGCCATGTGCACAGCAGAGCATGAGATTTAAAATATGAGACAATAAATTTCCATTTCAAGGAAACCTATATAATAAATACTACATATTGTGTTCAGAGCTGTCCATCTTTTCTCTACTTCCCCATAGGTTTTCTTTTGTTTTTTTGTTGTGCACTTTTTACTTTATTCTTTTTCCCCTTTCCTCCCCCAGAAGACTATAATTAAACACTGAAATACACATATACACACTTATATACACATATATGTGTATATATACAGATAATATACATATAATATATGCCCATATAATATACACATACATTACAATGTATTTATATAGACATATAATGTATGTACAGATAATACATACATTATAATATATGTATGTATGCACATAACATATACATATATAATAATATATTTATATAGACATATAATATACATACATCCATATATATAGATATCTATAATCATACTCTTAGATCCACATACACATTCATATGTATCTATGTAAGGTCATACTATCCTTGTTCTAGTGATTCTTAACCAGGAGTCTCTGAACTTCTTTTAAAAATATTTTGATAACTCTATTGCAATAGAACTCACACCCTTTGCAATCTTCTGTATTTTGTTTTATGAATTTAAGAATATTAAAGATTATTCTGAAAAGTAGGCTATATGTATCACCAGACAGCCCAAGAGGTTGGTTTCCCCAAGTGCTCAGTGACTTAGTTGGATCCAGAGCTCAGGTCTCTTGACTTCTCCAAAGCTATGTTCTCCAGTGAGAAGGACTTTAGACTGTTGCATTCTGGTTGCATTCGGAGCGCTGGCTTTGGAGACATGTTTCAGATACTTAATATTTGTGTCACCATTGGTAAGTTTCAGAACTGATTAAGATCTCATTTTTCTCTTCTTCAAAATCAGGGGGTTGGATACAATGGCCACCCAGATTTAAAATTCAATTTTAGATCCATGTAATTTTAGAATGAAATCTTTTTGTTTTACCTTTTCCCTCCCTCAACTATAAAATGAATAGGGTTGGACTAGATACTTTCTCTGCCAGCTCTTACTTGCTGTGAATTCTTCCCCCTCCCCATTAGTTAATTATCTCTGTTTAATAGATTTGAGAAAAATGGAATTCTCACTGTTCAACCTACCTACCCTTAGATGATCATCCTTAAAGATGAGAGATAAAAAACAGGTAGTTTAAAGCTGCAAGAAAGGGAGAAGCAAATATTGGTTTCTCAGTTTTGAGCTTCAGACCAGCCTATGTATGTATGCCAGGAGCAATCATTTGATTTATGAATCTGAAGTTTATAATTCTTCTTTAGTAGAATGTAAGCATCTCAAAGGCAGGGACAGTTTCACTTTGTATTCCTAGCATGTAGTAGGTGCTTAGTAAGTTCTTATTGGATTGAATTGAATTTTCATCAGGTATCCCCTAGCCCAAATTCATAGCCTTAGCAAATACCGTTCCTTGGTGATCCATTGATAAATCCTTTGGATTAGAATTTCTGAGAATTTTTGAAGTTAAGCTGAAGCTCAGGCTGAAGCACAGGGAATCTTCTCTTTTTCTTTGAATGTGGCATGAAAGCTAAATACCATTTCCCCCGGCGATCCATAGATAAATCCTTTGGATTAGAATGTCTCAGGATCTTTGAAGTTGGACTGAAGCTCAGGCTGAAGCACAGGGAACCTTCTCTGTCTCTATGAATGTGAAATAAAAGTTAAATCATCTCCAGCCACAATCTCCTGTCCAACCTGCACTCTGATGAATCTCGTTCCAAGGGTAGGATATTTTGCCAAGCATACTGGATGGAAGATCTGCAATGTGGATTGGAAAGGACACTCTTGTCCTAAGTTGGGAGGTGTTATTTTTCCCATGGTTTGATTTGCCTGGCATTCTTTGCCTGGCATTTTTCCTCCTTTTCCTTTGCAAGGAAGAGGAGAAGAGAAGAGGGCAGGTTGCTGACGAAGTCAAGAGGGTGCTTGGGCTGGCTGGGTTTATTGCTTTTGGCAGATGGGGCCCGTGATGTGGTTTTACTTCCCATTCGTAGAGCCTTTCTAGAAACCTATACTCTGTTCTTCAGTAAGTCCTCCTTGTTCATAGATACACATACTATGCATCTATGCATGTTTGTATACATAGAAATACACGGATACACACATGTATGAATGTATACACACATATTTTGCATTTTATCTGCTTTCTGGCAAGCACACGTAGGCCCCATGAGAAAACAGGAGAGCTGGATGAGAGAATAGGAGAACTTCACCATAAATAGCCATCTTCCTCTCAAATTCAGTCTTTGCTTTTTAAAATGACACTCTTGTGTAGTAAATTTCATAAATTTAGAGTTGGGAACCTCGTGTCCAATCTTTGCCTCCCTCTCCCCAATTTTACAATTAAGGAAACTGAGACCCAAAGAGCTTTGGCTGAGTTCATATACATAATGTCAGAAACAGGATTTAAATCTTGATTCTCTGACTCCAAATTGTGTCCTTTCCCATTTCATCCGCGTGCCTCTTTTCTTTGGTTCCCGGGGCAGTAAGAAGAATACTCTGGGCACATTCACATTGGAATGTTGGGTTTTCTGGCTCTTAGAAGGATGGCTTCGATGTTTGATTGAGTTAAATTCCTCGCTTTCACAAAAGCACAATTTCACAATCAAACTGGCTGGTTTCTACTCCCCAAGAAAGCAACTCATTCAGAGGTTCACACTTGGTTCACAAAATCATTATCTTCTCAAGCATTCAGCTTGCTGGGAAAATATTGCTCTTTTTGCCAACATTTCTATTTTGAAAACAGAAAAAGGCTCTAGGAAAAGGTTGAAATAGTTGTGTGTAGTGCAAGTATTGTATAACGGCCCCACTGTGTTACAAGTCTAAGGAAAACAAGAACCACTTACTTAGCAAGGAGAGAAATGCCAAAACTTGACTGTAGCTTCAAGCCAGGAATGTCTCCAATTTGCACAGGAACAAAATAAAGTGTCCTGTTAATTCAAGGGGAGTTTCTAACAGGCTGTGGAAATAGGAAAAAATAAAGAAGAGGTAATCATATCTGCAGACAGGAAAGAACCATTTAGTTGTGTTTAAACAATGATCTGATGATTGGGAGTCTGGGTGGGGTGGGTCGTTGAAGACCGAGGAGGTTAGGAATGGTTGAAAGCACCAGTGTTTAAGCCAGGCAGATTTTTAATGAAGAAATGAAATGTTGGGAATCATGTTTCTTCAACACACAGGCTACTTTCCCACACACCTTCCAGTGGGGGATTGTCACTGGAGAGGGCTCCTTTTGAGAGATGCAGAGGGAGAGCCAGGGAATGGGAAGGCTGGGGCAGCGGAGGGGATGGGTCCTTTGAGGTCTTCAGGCTCAAAGCTCTCATTCCTCTCAGGGGCCAAGACTGTGTTCTCCCTTAGTTCCAACACAGCATTGTGGGATCTTGTGATCATTGGACTTGGAATTGGAAAAGATCTTAGAGAGATCATCTTTTTCTTTTTTGTATTTTTTAAAAATCAACTGTATTTTATTTTCAGTTTCAAATTCTCTCCCTTCCCTACCTCTCTTCCTTTGATTGAGAAGGCAAGAAATTAAAAAAAAAAAAACACCACCATTACAAATATGAAGTCAAGCAAACCCAATTTCACCACTGGTCACATTTAGGGAGGGGAGAGAAAAAAAATGAAAGGGAAAAAATATGCCTCAAGCTGAGTTCAGAAAATAAGTTTTCATCACATATTCTTTGGAACTGTGGTAGGTCATCGAACAGTTTCTATATTTTTCACAGTCGATTATCTTTTTTTTTTTTTTTTTTACTCTGTAAATTATCTCGCTTCTGCCCATTTCACTTTGTATCTGTTCATAGGTTTTCCCTGGCTTTTCTGAATCGACCCCATTCATCATTTCTTATACACAAGAGCTTTCTATCATGGTCACATCCCACAGCTTGTTCAGCCATCTTAATTGATGGGTATTCCCTAGGTTTCCAATTCTTTTCCATCATGAAAAAAAAAAAACTGCTAGAAAGAATTTTGGACACATGGGTCTGAGATAATTTTTTTGAACCTTTCCAGTTTTTAGAGATAATGAAATTGAAGCTCAGAGAGACCAAATAAGTCGCACAGGATTTGATCTTAGATCTCTGAAAAATTTCCGAATCTGGAGTCAGAAGACTTGGGTTGGAATCCCACTCATGTGTATTATATCTTTTGGGGTAAGGCATTTGGGTCTCAGTTTTCTAATCTGTAAAAAAGAAGGAATTGGGTCAAATATCTCTTCCAGTTCTAAATTCCACACTTTTCCCATCATACTTTGCACAGGAGACACTCAGCATTAGAAATATAAACTTAGGTTGGTGGACCAGATCTCAGGGACCATGGAGGCGGTTGGTTTCTATAAGGGTTGGGATTCCAGTCTGGGGGGGGACCTCTCATTCAAAGCAACTGTCTAGCCAGAGGAACACCAGCAGAGGCGGGAAATGCCATGGTTGGCAGAGTGAGTGTTTCTGCAATGACTCCTGGCCTTCGAAGTCCCACCCAGGTAGTGGCTCTTCCCGATGAGGTCAAGGGCAACCTCTCTCCAGCTGAGCCTGGAGTGTGGGGGGGTGGTGGGGACTTTTCAGTTCCTCTCAGTTGGAAGTCGCTCTTCACTACATCACACCTGGCTGTATTTCAAAGATTAATGAACAGCATCTTGTCAGGTTTGATAGATCACGCCGGGGGTGTGGACTCGGACGATGTCATCATAAATCCCCTGAGCTGCGAAGTCTACCTTAAGGACTTAGCATGAGGTTCGGGTGAGAACTGAAGAAGAGGGAATGACCGTAAAATGTGGAAAGTGCCAGTTTTGAGAGAAAACTGTAAATTTTCTAGGACATTAGGTTTCAAAAGAAGGATTACGCACAGACTAAACAAAGTAGAAGTCATAAAAAATTTAAAGACACCACAAAACATAACAGAACTAAGATCCTTTTTAGGTATGACAGAATCCGAAGAGGAAACTTATACCCAATTATGCCACCCAGGCAGGGCCATTAATTAACCTAATGAGAAAATATGTTCCATTTCCATGGGCCTAAGCGTGTCAGGAAGCTTTTGACATTTTAAGACGGAAAAAAAAAAAAAAAAAAGCAATTGCTCCATTCTGAAAACTTCCAAATGTTAAACTTATCGGGTCGAGTTCCCTGAGGTACTTCTGATAATGGCCTTCTGGGCTCTCTAGGGGGATATGGTAATTGGGTCATAAGTAGAATGGGAATTAGAAAAACAGGGGAAGGGAAGAGGAAGTTGAAATCAAGGGAAAGATCAGGGAACTAGGAATCGGAGATCCTGAGCAGGAGCTGCTAAATCACTGACTCCCTCCACTGAGCCTGCAGAGCAGAGGCTGAATAATCCAGTGCATGGGGACAGTGTAGACAGATAAAAAAAAAAACAATCCTGGATCCTCACCAACTCCTCCCTCATTGATGGCCTAAATTAAGCTGTGTTTATGTGGAAGGCTGAGGTGATCATTGGATTCTTTGAATCTAGAATATTTCATCTGAATTATCTGTATTTGGGGGAGGGGAGAGAAATAGGGAATGAGAATTTTGGGGGTGACTTAATTGTTTTGGGGTTGCTATAAACGAGAGATCTAGAAGAAATTCCCTCCCCACTCCCATGGTATTTATGAAATAACATAGATAAGGAAGGAAAGACACAAATATAAGTGCTTTATAAATACTATCTTATTACTTTCTTGCAATAGCTTTGAGAGGTAGATACTATCATCACCCCCATTTTCCAGATGAGGAAATTGAGGGAAAAAAAATTCAATGACTTGTCCAGGCTCCTATAGCTAATATGTGTCTGAGACTGGATTTGGTCTTCGTGACCCTAGGGCTAGCATTCTATCTACTATTCCACTTAGCTGCTTCTATGACAAGGGTGCACAGCATAGGAGTACATGGAGGGATTGTAATGAACATTGATGGATAGACTCTATACACCTTGGACATCACGGGTCCATTGGAGTTTTTAATCGTTGGATGGTTCAGTTCATTATTTCACTCTATATGAAGACATAACCTTCCATAAGGTCCCCAATAAGAATTATATTTAAGTCGCTTGTTTTGGGGGCTGCTTTCCTGTAGTAGTTGGTCTCCTGGTAGAATTGACAACTCTTCTATCTTGTCTCCTAGCCTTTTGTCTACTTTGCTTGTTGCATGCAGAGTCATTCTTTTTCCTTTTCATTGGGACCATTCCAACACATACGTTATGTCGATACCCTCTGCCTGAGAATGGCCAGCTCTGGATTTCCCATTAACTGTGAAGTCATAGCCTCATATAAATCCTCTGTTCCTCAGTTTTTTCCATCTGTGAAATGGAAATAATAATGCTTCCCATCTCTTTCATTGAAGTCATTTCAAGGATTACTGAGGTAATGTGGGCAAAGGGCTTTGAGGTCTTCAGATGAAAGGGGCTGGAGATGTGCAACATATAATTAGTCAGTTTTAATCAAATTGTTGCATAGCCTTTTAGTACCAAAGTTATAGTATAAGTGAGAAGGCAGTCCTCAGTTATTTATGTATTTCCACCTCAGATTACTTTCAGAGCTGAAATTTCAGAGTTTTTACAGGTGCATAGGAAACGAGGGACGGTGACAGGAGGCTTTTGCTCTCCTATGGGGAGCCTAGGAGGGATTATAGTCCTAGGATTAGGTGTTTGCCTGACAGCTGGTGGGAGTGACTTTTTATATTTCCAGAGGTGATAGATGGTGGAGGAGCAATCTGGAAGGCCTGGGGATATGCCCAGCATATTTTGGGGACTTGGGCCAATATTGGTTGGTCTTGTTAATTCTGAGGTTGTTTTCCAAAGCTTTCCAGATCACCAGGGAGAGAAATGACCACCCTGGTTCTCTCCCATCTATACTGTGGAACCTGGCATCTGCTCAGGCCTCTGGAAGCCCCTGTTATTGTACCCCTATCTCAGGGCTAAAGCTAAAGAGCTCGATGGCCATTACTGAAATATTGGAAGCCAATTTGAAATTTGAGCCCTTTAAGAATACTCAAACACCATTTCAAAGCTTCAGGGATCTGTGATTTCTTTGATATGAATTTTCCCCGCTACATAGATCAAAACCTCTTTACAATTTCACTGACTTGTCTTTAAGAATTATTGTGGTGTTGTATGGATATGTATACATATATTGTATTTAACTTATACTTTAGCATATTTAACATGTATTGGTCAACCTGTCATCTCGGGGAGGGGGTGGGGGGAAGGAGGGGAAAATTTGGAACAAAAGGTTTTGCAATTGTCAATGCTGAAAAATTACCCATGCATATATCTTGTAAAGAAAAAGCTATAATAATTAAAGAAAAGAATTATTGTGGTAGAAACAAAACAAAACAAAACAACAAAACCAAACCCTTGAGCCAAGCTGGTGATGAACCTCCCTGACTTTCCCAGGCTATTATTAGATCTTATCATTATCCCCGTTTTACAGATGACATTGAAGTTAAGTGATTTATTCAGGATCACACAGCCAGTCCATATGCTAGTTTACATTCCTTTCCTTTACACACTGGACTCTAAATAGATGTTCTTGAAGGTTCTTATTAATGACTTGTGAAATTCCTAGCTTCCTTCAAGGCTTAGTTCAAGAGCTACTTTCTACATGGAGCCTCTCTGAATTTTCTTCTCTCTTTCTAAGTGCCCTTCTTGCTGGTTTTCCCCACTAAGAAACCACTTTGAATGGATTTTGTATTTATACATTTATTTATATGCTGTTATCACTCAGTAGAATGTAATGTCATCAAAGCCTGTTTTTTTCAATTGTTTTTCAGTATCATCTGACTTTTCATGACCCCATTTGGAATTTTCTTGGCACAGGTACTGAAGAAGTTTACTATTTCCTTTTACAACTTATTTTACACACGAGGAAACTGAGGCAGAGAGCAGATTTGAATTTACAAAGATGAACCTTTCTGATCCTAAACCCAGTACCCTCTCCACTTTATCACTTGGTTGCCCTTCATTAACACTTTAAGGATAACGGGGTCAGCTAGATGGTACAGTGGATAAAGCATTGGCTCTGAAGTCAAGAGAACCTAAGTTCAAATTGGACCTCAGACACTTAACACTTACTAGTTATGTGACTTTGGACAAGACACTTAACCCCAAATGCATCCTCAAAAAAAAAAAATACTAAAGACTGGTCTTGTTTTACTTCCTTGTTCATGTCCGCATTACTTAAAACAATTCCTGGTAGAGAATAGCTTAATAACATTAGCTAGGATTTACCCAATATTTTGCAAATATCTCATTTTATTCTCACAACAACTCTGAAGGTACAAGGACTATTATTACTGCCATTCATAGATGAGGAAACTGAAGCAGAAGTTAAATGATGTGTCACACAGCCAATAAGTATCTGAGACTGCATTTGAACTTGTTTACTCTGGGTCTAGATTCCATTTAGTTGCTTCATAAAAGTGGCTTGAATGATCTTCAGACAATAGAAATATTGCACCACTGGGGCAATGCTGTGACTCAGAAACAAAATACTAGAGGACAGGCTGTTTATAGGAAGAAGCACGAGAAATTTGTATTGCTTAAAGAAAGGACTTGAGGTTGGGAGTGGGGGAGAGGAAAGGATCAAGGCTTTTTATCATATGTAGATGTGTCTCTATATCCAGAATAGAAAAAAATGAAATGGATTAAATGAGGGGTACTATGTTTAGGTTACATTTTTAAAGGCGCTAATAGGAGGGGTCAGTAATCACTGAGAAAGATTCTGGTTATTGGTGCTGGAGTCGCTTTAGGACAGGGACCAATCCATCTGGATGAATGAAGGCTGTCAAAGGCAAGGGTGGGGTGATCTCTGGAGGGCCCGGGCCTCCCTGTGATGATTTCATAGCCTGGAGGTTTGGATTCTGAACTCTGGAGTAAGTGGCACTCATCTAGGACAGCCCCATGGCCTCTGCCCCTGGCAGGCCTGAGGCCCCTAACTTTCAGCTCTGCTAGAACTCTGAGTAAATGTGAGAGCCAGGTGGCCCAGGGCCTCACACTGAGACGCATTCACATTATTGCCATACAGGGGTTTACTGCCAGCTGCTCATCAACAGCTACAAAAGGTGGGAGGGAATGAAGTTAAGTGGAATAAACATATGAGCACACTTCCTGCAGGAACCAGAAGGACAAGAGCAAGAGAGAAAGATGGAAAGATAAAAACGGGGATAGGAGATGATAAAGTGAGAGACAGAAACAGACTTGAAATGAGAGAGAGAGAAATGATGGGAGACAGAGACAGAAGAAAGAAAATGAGAGGCAGGAACAGAAACAGGAAGACAAACAGGATGAGAGAGGGAGGGGAAGAAGGAACAAAAGAGAGAGGGAGGGAAAGAGGGAGGGCGAGAAAAAAGGAGGGAAGGAGAGGAGAGATACACACAGACATATAGAGACAGAGAGAGACAGGGAGACAGAAACAGGCAGACACAGACAGACACAGATAGACAGAGATAGAGAGGCACAGAGAGATGGAGAGACAGAGACAAAGATGAAGACAGAGAGAGACCAAGAAACAGAGAGAGACAGAGACAGATACACACAGAGAGAGACATAGAGAAAGAGACAGAGAGAGATGGGGAAGAACAAAGAAAGGGATGGGGAAGAAAGAAGGAGGAAAGGAGAAAAAAGAATCATGGAAGGCTTAGGAGGCTTTGTCCCTGCAAGGCCAGAATGAACAAAAGCAAGCACATGAGGCAACCTCCTTTTGGCCCAGTTGAGTGTCAGTAGACAGCTAAAATGTAAATATACTTGGTGGAGTGTGCTGTAATTCTCAACCAGGTGTCCAGTATCAAACAACATTGCCCCTGACCTAAAAATATTACATAAAATTTTAAGTGAAAACTAAAGAACTATGATAATGCGTCAGCTATCTTGCCTCCCTTTACTCCCACCCTAAGGACCCATGGGATATATGGATAACCTATAACCTTCAGGAACCAGAGCAGAACCACAGAAATCTCTCTCTTTCCCTCCCTCCTTTTCACCCTCTCTCTCTCTATGTCTCTCTCTTTCCTTCCCTCTCTTTCTCTCTCTTTCCCTGCCTCTCTCCCTCTCTTCCTCTCTCCCTCTTTCTCTGTGTCTGTCTCTCTCTGTTTTTGTGTCTCTGTCTCTTTGTCTCTTTCTTTCTCTGTCTCTTGTCTCTCTATCTCTGTCTCTGTCTCTGTCTCTATCTCTGTCTGTCTGTCTCTCTGTTTCTCTCTCTCTCTCTCTCTCTCTCTCTCTCTCTCTCTCTCTCTCTGTCTCTCTGTCTCTCCATCTCTGTATCTCTCTCTCTCTTTGCCCTCTCTCTCTCTCTCTCTCTCTCTGTCTCTGTTACTCTCTATTTGCATCTCTGTGTATGTTTATAGATTGGGCTGCCATCTGTAGTTCCACACATGTAGCAAGCATTCTGTGGGTCAGATGCCTCATTTATATATTGAGCCAGACTGTCACTTGATCTTTAAGGGTCTTTCCAAAGAGATATCCTATGATCCTATACAATCCCAGTGCATTTATTAACTGCCTAATAAATTCAAAAAGAGCCTGTAGCATAGATGGACAAGGAGTCCTAGATCAGAAATACTGGATGACCATCAGCAAATGTCAGCACCCCAGACAACCCTCTAAGATTTTTAAGGCACAGAGAGATTCTGACTCTCTATGGATGGATGGAGTTTCTATAAGAGGAATTTTTCACAAGTTAAAAATAGATGTCTTAGACCCTTTCCTTTCATTCCCTCCCCCCTCAAACCCCAAATAACAATAAAAATCCATGCAAGGCCCTGCTCTGGTGCTGGGAATGCAAAGACAATATACAAAACAATCTCTGTCCTTACGGGCCTTACATTCCACAAGAGGAACACAGCAGGAATGCAGATAAGCACTTACTTCTTGTTTTGAGGAGAAAGAGAAGCATTTGCTCGATAAGCATCTTCCGTGCGCCTGACATTGTGCTAGGTACTGGGCATTCCGAGACAAGAACGAATCAGCCCCTGCCTTCAAAGAGCTCACATCCTATGCAGGGAGACAATATGTATGTGTGTAAATACTATACAAATATAAATAAATACTGAGTATTTTCTTAGGGAAGTACTGGCCTTGGAAGCATCAGGAAAGCCTTATGTTGGAGATAGCCTGGAGCTGAATTTTGAAGGAACTAGGAATTTTGAGAGACAGAAGTGAAGGTGGAGAGCATTCTCTGAAGGGAAACTGTTTGTGCAGATGGTGATGAGAAGTACGACATTATGTGAAAAGAACACTAGGTCAGCCAGTTGGGCTTCTGATGGGCTGCAGAACATATGAAACAGATTATTGCATGAGATTGAAAAGGTAGTTTGGAGGCGGACTGAGCCGGACCTAAAATGCCAAACAGAAGAGCTTGCATTTGATCCTAGAGGCCAATTCCCAGAATTATAGGGAGTCATTGGAGTTTATTAAGCAGAAGAGTGACCTGTGCTTTGGAAATGCCACATTGACAACAGTATGGAGGATGAATGGTTGATGGGTGGGGAGATTTGAAGAAGGGAGAATAATTAGGATGCTATTGCAACAATCTAGATAAGAGGTAAATAGGGTCTGAACCAAAGTGGCCACTGTGTAAAGAGAGAGAAGGGGATGTACATAAGGGATGCAAAAATAGAATATATATATATATATATATATATATATATATATATATAGCCTCAGATACTTGACACTAGCTGTGTGACCCCAACTATTTCTCCAAAAAAAAAAAAAAAAAGAAAATGGATCTTACAAGATTTGGCAATGGTTTAGCGAGATGACATGACAATACAATTGAGGACATCTGGGTTGTGAGCTTGTCTCATAGAGAAGATGGTGGTATCCTTAAAAGAAGTAATGAAGTTTGAAAGGAATTTGAGGGGGAAAAGAGTGGATTCTATTTTGAGCAAGTTGATTTTGCGATACTGATAGGGCATCCAACTCAAAAAACCTAATAGACAGTTGGTGATATAAGACTGGGCTTCATAAGAGAAACTATAATTGACTTTGTAGATGTAGGGATCATCTTCATAGAAATGATAACTAAACCCATTGGGAACTGAAGAAATTAACCAAAAAACATGTAGGGAGAGAAGAAAGCCTAGGATGGAGGCTTAGACAACACCCACAGTTATTAAGTGATTACACAACATATCCAGCTATAATCCTTTTCCTTGATGGTAATGATTACCAGCAATTACATTGCTGAATGTTTCATTTTGGCTTGAGTCTTGTACTGTTCTGTCCCTTGTTAGGATAATTCATGACACAATGCTGGGTCGATTCCTGAAAGTGTTGCATAGACAACCGGCGGGTTCAGTATACCTGCAGGTAATGACCTTCCAAGAAAGACAAGCACAGGCTTTCTTCAGGACACATGCAGGTAATGACCTTCAGAGAGAGAGACAAGCATTGGCTTTCCAGATTTTGTTCCTTCACTTTGGTCTTCCCAAGTCCTTCTCATGAAGAATGCTTGCTCATCAGTGATTTTAGCCAGAGGAAAGCAAGTTACCATCAATGTGGATCAATGGAGACATCAATCAATTGATTGATTCACAAGCAAGTATTAAGTATCTACAATGTGCAAAGCATCATGCTGAGTATAAAAAGACAAAAGTTAACAATTGCCTCCCCTCCAAAAGCTTATATTCTAGGGGAAGATAGCAAGGACTTATACCAAATTGCAGTTGACCACATCTAATGGGCATTTGATGGCTCTAGAGGTCAGACAGAAGAAAAAAAAAGCATGTAACAATCACTCAAATTAATTTCTTTTCTTTATTTTTGCCTATAAACACTGTTGGATTTCTTGTACCCAAAGCAAATTTGAAGTCTAAGGCAGCAGCAATAAGTAAGAATAGCTTTTTTGGTTGTAACTTTTAAGTCAAGGCTTTTCTTTGAATATCTTTCATTTTAAGCAAAGCCATAACTATGGTGGAGTGATCAGGACTTTGCTATAGGCTGTTGGATTTAGAAGGCACCAACTTTAGAGGGAGAAAACAGTATTTTCAGTTATTTGGTGCCATAGAAACACTAGAAATTAGTAATTACAGAAGTTGGCAAGAATAATCAATTAAATTAGGAAGCAACCAGAGGACAAGCACAATTGGGCCGCACTCCAACAGTATCTAGCTCCCCAGAATCTATAACGCTAACTGCAGAAATGGCATCAAGCCAGAGACCATAGTCTCCATCATTGAGTGTAAAGGATAGTGTCTCTCCCCCCGCCATTTTTCAAGGAAGACTAGCTTTAAACTGTTTCCCCTGGGTGCAAGCATTTTTAGATTCTGATTCTGATTTTTTTAGACATTTGGTGATTATTAACTTTGACTCAATCTGTAATCAGGACCCATCTCCTCAGATCCAATTATTGCTGCTGCTTACTGAGATAATACATCATTTCTTCTATTTCCCATCTCCATGCCTTTGCATAAACTGTTCTGAATGTCTGGAATGATGCCCCTCCTCCTCTTGGAAACTTGAGCTCCTTTCAAGGTTCTGTTCAAGTGGCAACTCTTACAAGAAGTCTTTTTTTTTTTCTTTCTTCAGTTTTTAGTATTCACTTATTTTATGAATTTCTATCCATTTTACTATTTTCTTACCTGTGTATATGTTGTTCTCTCTTTCCATTTCCCTCCCTCTCTAGTAGAATATAACTGCTTTGAAAGCAGGCACTGATTAATTTTTCTTTTTGTTATCTCTAACACCTAGCACAGTGTTTGGCACCTCATAATAACTACTGGCTGTATTGAATTGAATTGAATTCCACCACCCTCTCCCCAAATCCCATCCTATCATGCCCCAAACTTTTTAATTATCCTAGCTTTTTCCCTCTAGAATCTTCAGGACAGAAACATCAGAACAGGTAGAGATCCTTCCTCCACTGATTCCTAATAAAGCAATGCCTGATGGAAATTGCACCAAGGCAGAGTGGGCCATTTGGCAACACAAAATTTAAGGCACTGATTTTAAAGGCTATGGGAGTTGTGTAGGATGTTTTGGCTCTTTCCATTCTTGATTCCTCTGGTAGCTGTATTCTCTGTTATGTGCATCTCATCTGTTGATTCAAATGACATTAGGCTAAATGGAACTGGGCTTGAATCGTTCCAGACTTGGCTTTCTCACTGGGCCTTTTCTCTGTGAGATGGGGATTGCATGGGCTGCTCCTCCGGAATGCCTGTAATGAAATGAACCCTGTCTGTCTTCTTAATGAATAGCAGTGATGTGCCCTCACACAGAGCTTTTCATAC
This sequence comes from Antechinus flavipes, assembly GCF_016432865.1. Classification (NCBI taxonomy): domain Eukaryota; kingdom Metazoa; phylum Chordata; class Mammalia; order Dasyuromorphia; family Dasyuridae; genus Antechinus; species Antechinus flavipes. Next base: position 71,212,543 of record NC_067403.1, on the reverse strand, counting down.
GAAGATTTCTTCCAAATATGAACCTCCCCACATCTCCTCTATAACGAGGGGAGAAGTGAGCTGGGTCACGTAGTGAGCCTGGCAGAGCATACTGCTCAGTCCCCCAGACCAATCTCTGGAGCCCACATCCTCCTGTTTCAACATCTGTAACTATCTTCAGTTTGTATCTCGGGATCCATGTGCCAGAGATCATTGACTGGGCCTATTATGCTGGAACTGTATTCTCATCAAATGCCATCCTGTTCCTGGCCCGGGGCGAGCTTGGGGGGGACAGCTCTTGGAAAGCAGTTTCTAAGTTTGGGTCTGCTTTTTTTTTTTTTTGCTACTACCACTGTCACAGATTGATTTGACTAGAACCAAATGGAAGAGCTAGATCAAAGAATTTGAAATGAGTTTTGTGACATCAGCCATGGTAGTAGGAAGAACCTCTATGATAAAGGAATTTGATAAAGACAAATCTATGTATTATATTCTCCAAGAAACAGGAAGGCAGATGAGGGAATTTGATAAAGATATATCTATATATCTATATGTATATATATGTATGTATTATAACCCTGTCCAAGAAAAAGGGGGGCAGAGGATAGAGAACAAGATAAGAGAGGATGACTGGAGTTCATGCTCCACATCTGACATAAATGGGTTGTAAAATCCAATTGTTGTTTGTCTTCCTCCTCCTCTTCTCCCCCTTTCCTCCTCTTTCTTCTCCCTCTCTCCTGCCCTTCCTCTTCTTTCTTCTTTTCCCCTTTCTTCCTCTTCTTTTTCTTCTTTTCTCTCTCCTCCTCTTCTCCATATTTTCTTTCTCTTCCCCTTACCTCCTTTCACCTATTTTCTCCTTCTCCCCTTCTCCTTTCCCCCCTTTGCTCTTCCTTTTCCTCTTCCTCCTCTCCTCCTCTTCCTCTTCCTCCTCATTGATAACTAACACCTACAATGTATCAGCAAAATGCTATGTACTTTACAAATATTATCTCATTTTATTCTCACAACAACTCTGGAGTTTAGGTGCTATTATTATCCTCATTTAACAGTTGAAAAAACTGAGGCAGAAAGAGGTTAAATGATTTAATCGGGATCATCTACCTAGTGAGTGTCTGAGACTGAATTTGAATTCAGATCTTCTTGAATACAGACAGTGCCACTTATTTGCTTCTACCTCAGTACTACTCTCACTCACTACCTGTATGACCTTACCAGTGGTTCTCAAACTTTTGTTTTCAGTATCTTTATCTTATTAAAAATTATTGAGGATCTCTCCAAAGTGTTTTTGTTTATCTGGGTTATATTTATAGACATTTACCACATTGGAAATAAAAACTATTTTTGAATTTGTAGACTCTCTAAAAGGGTTTGAGAACCCTTGCCTTAAACAATCCACATTACTTCTCTGGGTCCCAGTTTTTCTCATCTGTTAATGAGAAGATTGGACACAATTGTCTCCAAAGTTACTTTCAATTCTAAATTTATGCTCTCAGACAGTGAATGCTGACCAGATTCTATTGTCTTTAATGGATTATGTAGGGATTTCCAACCTAGGATATTTATATATCTATATCTATATCCTAGGTTGGGAATTTGTTCTTTGTGGGTATCTTATTCCCCCAAATCAGAGATAGGGACAGAAAATGTGCTACTTCTCCCAAACTGATGTCTTGATTCCTCAACTGGGTTATAGATACTCTTGGGGCAGGGACTGTGTTTTGTGTTTTATTTTTGTACTCTTTTATCTCTACCTCACTTTCTCACATACACAGTATGCTTAGAATAGTCTTGATACACAGTGGATGCTTAATCAATATATTTGCTGCTTTAGTGAGTCATTTTGATTTTAATTTATTGGTGACAGAAGTGATAGATCCAAGTAGAGCTAAATCTAGAAGTGTTTTCAATTAAGGTTAAAATAATTTGGGGAGAATGGGGTGGAGGGAGTGCTGATAGTGATAGTGATACAGAGTATAGTGCAACTGGAGGAGGCCCATCTCATGTCTCTGCATGATAGATATTAGTGTGGAAGAAAGATATTAGTGTAGGATAGCATTGCAACGAACCTCTGTGAGTGCTGGTTGCACCAAGGGGGCAGAGTGATCTGGAAGAGACTGTTGAACTGAGGCACTGGGATGGTGGCTTCCAGGGAGAAAGTGCACTTACCCCATCCTGGTGTCAGCATTCTGGGACAAAGTTTAGTTTCCCAGGCTAATTTTAGTTCAGTTCTTGTTTGTCTTTATTGTTCGAATGATAAATTTCCAAGCAGATCCAAAGTCTATCCAAATGGCTTTGGAACAGTGTAGACACTAGATCTAGAGTGCCAGAATGACTTTCCTGAACCTAGCTTCACTTTCACAAAAGCAGATGCCATTACACATGGGTAAGACTTTCATAGTCAACCTAGTTCAATTTTGTAGGAAACCAACTATTTTTGGTAATGTATAAAGCATGAACTATTATATGTTTGATCCAAACAAGAAGGATAAGAAACCATAAAACAAGCACTTAAGAGGAAGGATGAAGTAAGAAGTGATTTTTAAAATCCCATTAAATTTTAAAGTTATGGGATGGAGAGATGGATATTGTCTAATACAATCCCATCGTTTTATAGAAGAGGAGGCAGCCAGATGGTACAGTGGCTAGAACATTGGGTCTGGAACCAGGAAGATCATCAGCCTGCCTTAAGACACCGTGTGACTCTAGGCAAGTTACTCAACCCCAATATGCCTCAGTTTTCTCTTCTATAAAGTAAGGATGATAATATCAGTATTTCCTGGGATTATTTTCAGAATAAAATGAAATAATATTTGTAAAGAATTTTGTAAATTTAAAGTATTATTCAAATGCTATGATGATGATAATAATGAAGAAAAAGGCTCAAAAAAAAGGCTGTGTGATCTCATGCAAGTTAATTGCCTCCTTGGACCTCAGTCTACCTATATGCAAAATGAAGAGGTTAAGATAGATGTTCTCTAAGGTCCCTTCCAGTTCCAAATATGTGGTCTTTATAATTTCAAAGTTATACACATAATCAGGAGAAGATCTGATATTTAAATTCAGATATTTTGACTCAACTTTCCATTTTCCAGCTCTTTCTATCATAGAGGAGGAATCAAAGCTCAGATATTTTCATCATAGGATTAAAAATATGGCAATTCCATTATATTGGCTCAGCTTCATAGAAGCCATTAGAAGGAGGCAGCATGGTATAGAGAGACTGAAAAGATTAAGAACTTGATGGTTTAGTCCTGAGTTCTAATCCTGACTTTGCTGCTGTGAGACCTTGGGTAAGGCATCTACCCACTTTGGGACATTCATTTCCTCACCTAAAAAATGATCAAGATAAACTTGTTGAGACCAAAAATCTTTTCCAGTTCTATGTTTCTGATCAGCCCATGAAGCCATCCTTAGCTTCCCAGCATTTGGTAGCCCATGGACTTTTGGAAATACTCTTGAGGACTTATTTTAATTAATTTTTACCAAAGTTAGTAGCAAATTGAGTCAAGCTCAGTAAAGACATGCCTTCCTGACAACAGTAACAACATTGTTAAGCTTGAAAACAAAACGGGAATAAATATTACCATTAACTTGGCCATCCCATTGTTGGAAGAAACACAGTCTTGGCATTTGGGAAAAATGAAATCATTCAATAATTCTAGTGTTTGCTTTTTAGGAATATATCAACTTAGATGTACTTCAAAGTTCCATTTTGTACTTGCCTTTTTGCTTAGGGCTATGGTAGTCATAACCATTGTTACTATACCTTCTTCCCCAACTTATCTTTTTATTGTTGTTCAGTTGTTTTCAGTCACGTCTGATTCTTTATGACTCCAATTGGGGTTGTTTTGGCACAGATACCGGAGTGGCTTGTTATGTCCTTCCCCAATTCATGTTACAGATGAGGAAATTAAGGAAAACAGAGTTAAAGACTTGTCCAAGGTCAATAATCAATAAGTATCTGAGACCAATTGAATTCAGGAAAATGAGTCTTCCTGACTCTAGGTCTGGAACTCTCTATCTACTGTGCCACAATCTTTTATCGCCCAGCTCAAATGCTATCTTCTTTGGAAGGTCTTCCATGATCTATCTTGGCTACAATGATCTTTTCCTTTGTATATCTCCCACAAGTCTTCGTTTGCATCTCTCTCAGTTTCATCATATGCTAATAGCTATCCATGTACATTCCTGATTCTGCTACTGGACCATGAGCTGCTTGAAAGCAATGACATGTATGTCTTCTTTAATATCTCTCTCTCTCAGCACAAGTCCCTAGAGTAGGAATCTAATAAATATCTGGTTTCATATCATCAGCTGTCTATTGGATATTTACAACTAAATATTCCATAGGCTTCTCAGACTCAACATGTCCAAAACAGTGCGAGTATTTTCTCCAAAACCCATCCCTCTGACCTTCCCTTTTTTCAGTTGAAGGTATTACCATTCTTCCAGTCTTAGAGTCTTTCTCAACTCCTCAATCTACTTTACCCCATCTATCCTAATGTTTGCCAAGTCTTATTGATATTATTTCCACAACACTTCTCCTATCTAGTCCCTTCTTTGTGCTCACTCGGCCCCCAGCCTCATCCAAACCTTTACCATCACTCACTTATATTGTGGCTGTGCTCTCCTAACTGATCTTTCTGACCCTCTCCAATCTTATCTTCACGGAGGTGTTCCAAAAGCATATATCCTTCCTTATTGAAGAAGCTCCAGTGATTCCCTAGAGTAAAATACAAACTCTGATTTGGCATTTAAATTCCTTTACAAATCGGATTCCTACCTATCTGTACAGATTAATGAATAAATGAGTAAGTATCTATTAAGTGCTTACCGGGTGCCAAGCGCTGTGCGAAAGTCTGGAATTCAAAGACAAAATCAAAGACAGACACTGCCTTCGAAGAGTTTATATTCTAACGGAATGAGCAATTCAGAAAAACCCATGGGGAAATGCACTTTAGAACAGAGCACTACAGAGATGATGAATGGGGCCACAGAGGAACAGATCTGAGGTACTCCATCTACTCTTAGATATGGTACTTCAGATTTGTTTCTCTGTGGCCCCATTCATCATCTCTGTAGTGCTCTATTCTAGTGCTAGGAGCAAGAGATGGGGCACATGATATAGCAAGATGGTAGAAAATGAAGTGAAATGTGTTATCTGGATCTTCTCTGACATGGGGGCGCTGCGAGAGACAATCTTCAATAAGGACAGTATGGCCAAGGGTGGACTGTTTTAATATTATTCCCCATCAGGCACTCCATTTTCAAGCCCAAATTAGATCATGGGGTATTGCCTGAATTCAACAGTCATACTTCTACCTCCAGCCTTTATTCAGGCCATCCTTCATTCCTTATTCTTGGAATCACTAGATCACTTCAAGGTTTAATTCAGGATTTCTTGATTTTTGTCAATTGCTCATTCTCTGCTCCCCTTTACTTTGTGTTTTTAAAAATTTCATCTGCATGTTATTTTATGAAATGGAATTATTTATTTCAATCTGTACACATTTTAATATATATATATATATACATATGCATATATATATGTTTTTTCTCCAATGGAATAAAGGCTTCCTGAGGGCAAGGACAATCTCATTTTAAAAATAAACATACCTAGTACAGCAGCACATGGTAGGTGCTTAGTAAATACTGGTCAGATTGAATTTGAACTGTTACCATCACTTACATTTTTCTAAGTACTTTATAGTAAGACATTTCTTTTATATATATTATCTTGTCACATTTTGTCATGTGGTAGCAGTGAAAAGGGGGACCAGTATAGCCAGGCACAAAGTCAACAAACTTTATTGGCATTAATATAGTACTTTCTACTTTTCCTAGGATTTTCACACGCGTTATTTTATTTGATCCTCACAACATCCCAGTGGGACATTCATGCATTCATCCATTCAATAAACATTTATTGTGTCTACTGTGTATGGACCATTGTGCTAGGCACAGAAAAAAAAAATTGCTAGAATTTCTATAGAGATGGTTTGGAGGGATAAATCAACCAGACAAAACAATGGACTGAATATGGGGATGGTGAGGTAGAGAAATTAACATATTTAAACCCTAAGGGAGGAATAAATCAATAGGACATGGCAACTGATTGAATATGGGTAGTGGTGGTGGTGGTGGTGGTGGATGATGGTGATGGTGAACTCATTAGCATATTTAAACCCTGTGTGATAGACTGTGGAAGCATTATAATTTCCCAGTTTTACAGAAGGGAAAACAAAAAATCATTGTCGCCCCATATTGAATGTGGAGGAGTCATGAAAAATTTGGCAACAGTAAAAGGTATCAAATATTCCATCAATATTTAATTAAATAAGCACATCCATCTCATTAGAATGCAAATTTGCTTTTGTTTTTAACAAATAGTAAAATTGTATGTACACCAAAGAAAATACATTTCTTTATGATTTATTATCAGTTAAATGTTTGATTTACGTACCTATTTTATATATCTATATACCCAGGCTCATGTCAAAATTTCTTGGGGAAAAAAGGGCCTCGAATGGAAAAAGTTTAAGAAGCCCTGTCTTAGATGACTTATCTAAGATCTCATACTCATTGAGATTAGAATTCAGGTATTCTGATTCAGAATCTAGTAATCTTGATATCATAGTCTATTTTCCCCCTTTTCCTTTTCCCTTTTTGTTCTTTCTTTCTTCTTTCTTCCTTTAATCTGGGGCAGAAGATAAAGCCTGGTTCAACAATTTCATACGAAGAAATGGTATAAATTTGTATATAGCAACTTTAATCCCCAGATATCTATGTATGTATATTTTATATAAATAAATGTATGCAAATGCTAGGCAGTATAGTATACCTTGAACTAGGAAGTCCTGAGTTCAAACAAAGCCTTGAATCTGGCACACATTGGTTGTGTGACTCTGGAACATTCATTTAACCACTCAGGTGGTGGAAATTCTGATAAATTTATAAAATTATAAAATTATAAAATTATAAGTTACAGAAAAAATGCCCAATTGCATTGGCAGAGTTCTCTATGGCAGTGAAATCAGAGATCTAATTCCCATTCCCATATATTTATGTATACTGACATTAAACACAGAGCATTGAAATCATTTTACTGAAGGGACTGAAATTGTCATAGTTAGCCCCATGATCTGTTTTAGTGGTTTTTCAAGTGAAGTCCAGAGAATCATGGAGTCCTTGTTTAAAGGGCCTACAAATTCAAAAATAGTTTTTATTTCTAGAATGGTAAATATCTATAAATATAATCAATATAAACAAAAACTCTGGACAGATCTTCTAAAATTTTTAATAATATAAAGAAACTGGGAACAAAAGTTTGAGAGCCATTGTTCTACTTGACCTCACTTTGTGATATAGAGGAACTCTGTTTGATGGCATCCTTTTGACATCATCTATCCAGGCTAGCTCTCATTCCCAACTTCTCTTCAAAATCATTTATAGCTCTCTCTTTCTCAGATCTGTCCAAATTCCATTGAGCTTTGATAGAAGTGACTTAATGTCAATTGAATCCTTTAGCCAGGGATTGAAAATAATTGTTTTTTAAAAATAGATTATAATAAGAATTGGGGAAATGAAGTAATTGTGTCCCAAGTGGGAAAAATCAATGGATTCATATGCATATGATCTTGCCTGAGTTCTGGATTTACTACTTAGCAGCTATGGAGCCCTGAATATGACGCTGGATCTCAATGAGTGATGGTTTCCTTTTGGACAAGGAGAATTTCCTTACATATCCCTTATAGTATTGTTGTAAACAATAAATCAAGTAACTTCTGAGAAGTATTTTAGAAACTATAAACTGTTTTGTCAATTCCATGTCATATTTATATTTTCTAAGTTTGTTTTTAGCTTCAGTATGAAGACAAAGGTTTCTTATTTATCTGGTATCTCTGGTGACTATTGTCATCTCTTTCAGATTTACTTATACCTGGATTTCAGTTTCTTTAAGCCATATGTGTCCACAAGCTGCTATACTCCTGAATGCAGCCAGAATCAGATTAGAATGTAAGATTTTTAGGAAATATTTAACAAAATAAATAAAAATATGACAAAACATAAATAATGTCAATATATGGTTTTCCAAGTTTCTATGCATGAGGCCTACAGGAATCCTTAGGTATATTTCTGTTTCTTTTTGACACAAAATTTTTTGGACACTTGACACAATTCTTTTAAATATTAAAATGAAGGGATTGGATTAGATAATGCTTTTGTCTTCTGACTTCTGATGGTTAAGAAATCTTGGCTCTTGTCAATTATGTTGGTGGATTTCTAGTCTTAGAATCTAACCCCCTCTTTGCCCTGGACTACACAAGTATTTTGACCTGGGCCAGAATTCAATTGAAGAAGTAATGAAATATTGATTTTATTGGCAAATAGAGTCAATTAGTTGCTGATCTGTTCCTGTGGAGAAAGATTCTGTGTTGGGAGTTTCCCCCAGTGATGAAATCATAGAGATAGACAAAAATTGTGTGTGATTTTAAAAATTGAATGCTAAGCCACATTTACATGGTTTAATGAATAGAATACTAATGGACAGGCCCTAGGAACCAAAGAGTAGGAGTTCAGGTAAGTATTGAAATACTTAAATTTAGATTTTAAATTTAAAAAATTTAAAAATTAAAAAAATTTAAATAAAAACATAATTAAACTCAATCAATAATTTTTTTTTACTCCAGATATACAGAAGTTTCCAAACTGATTTTTCCCTCATTCTCCCACATTCTCTAAGCAACATTCCAAACTGGAAAGGCATCAATCAACACTTTCAGAACCCACCCAAGCACACAGCTGGCCCAGGATTGGGATAGGATAAATCTAGCCCCATCTCTGGATGAGTAGGTGATAGAGTGTCTAGATATAATACAGTACCCCCTTCATGAAGCCCATTGATCAATCAATTAATCAATCAAAATTTATTAATTGCCTATGTGCCAGGTACTATGCTAAGTACCTACAGTCAAGTTGTACTATAATTCTGTGACAGAAAATACTAAATAACAATATTGATAGGATTGTAATCAAGGCAGTCAGAAGAACACTAGCATCTCCTTCTCCTCCCAAGAAATCCCAATTGACTTCTATTCAGGTATATGTTCTCTCTGTCCAACCCTAATCAGTAAACTTCTGTTTGACTGGTCTTGAACCTGCACCCTTTTCATGACCCAATTCCTCCTAGGAGTTGAGGTATCAGGGCAATCTGACACATCATGGGGCTGAAGATGGCTAGAGGATGGGCTTTTCTAAATCACCACATCAAGGTAAATTGTTCTTTGCTCCAGATCCTCACCCGATGGAATCCATTACAGGCACTGGAATTCCTTATTGGGGCCATATGCTAACCTTTCTTTGAAGAATAAAGACTTTAGTAAAGCCTATCATCTGTCTTTTTTCTAATATCACAAATTATGTATAAAGAGCCTAGTGATTATATTCTTCTCCTTTTAAAAATTTATTTTTGATACACATTGTTTTATGTTGGGAAAGAAAAATCAGAGCAAATGGGAAAAACCATGGGAAAAATAAAAAACCAGAAAAAAAAGTACACAGAGCATTGTTGATTTACATTCAATCTCCTTAAGTTTTTTTTCTGGATGCAGATGGTTTTTTCTGACCAAAGTCTATTGGAATTGCTTTGGATCACTGAACAACTGAGAAGAAACAAATCTTTCATAGTTGATCATCACACATTCTTGCTATTATTGTGTACAATGTATTCCTGGTTCTGCGTGTTTCACTCAGCATCAGTTCATGTAAATTTTTCCTGGCCTTTCTATAATCAGCTTGTTCATCATTTTTTATAGAAACAATAATATTCCATTACCTTCATTATACTACTTGTTCATCCATTCCCTATTTGATGGGCATCCATTCTTCTTTTCCACTTCTTTGCTACCACAAAATGAGCTGCTACAAACATTTTTGCAAATGTGGATCCTTTTCCCTCCTTTATGATTTTTTTGGGATATAGACCCAATAATGGCACTGCTGGGTTTGCACAATTTGATAGTCCTCCAGAATGGTTGGATCATTTTACAACTCCACCACTATTGCATTAGGGTCCCAGTTTGCCTACATCCCCTCCAACATTTATCGTTTTCCTTTCCTATCATAGAATGATTACATTCATCTACTACTAGAGATAGATTTTTAAAAAATGGTTAACATTACTGACAACAATGTAAAGTGGAATTTATCTGATTATTGATATCATTTTGGGTACTGTTTTGCCAAATACATCACAAGATAAAGAAGCAAATAAGAAATTTCACAGATGTAAAACTAGGCATGAAAGAATATTTCAGGTTAATTCCTCATATGTTTAACAATTTATAAAAAAGCATGGGATACTATAGGTTAAAGTTGACTGCCGTGGGTGATCAACAAAGATTGTATAGTGACATAAAAGATACTATCAAAGATATAAATATCTGATGCTCTGTGCCTTCCACTACCTCTAGGACCAGTACAGCAGCTAGAGCTCTCTAGCTTAGCGTCTTAGGCTTATTAGACATTACTCCCCTTTGAATTCTATAGTCCAGCCTTCTTGCTCCTCACACATGACACCTCTCCTTTCTCCGTGTCTGAAAAGCAATTCACCCCCATTTCTATCACCTCATAGAATTTCAGGCCTCCTCTGGGGCTCCGCTAAAGCGATCCCCACTTGAGAGCATGAGGTCTTTCCTGATTGCCTCTAGCTGCTAGTGCCTTTCTAGCAGAAATACCTTGTATTATAGTATGCAAATATAAACACACACACAAATATGTATGTAAAAATATACACACAGAAGCATATATTTATTATGTATGTGTACACATATACACAGAGATTTGTCACTACTCATCTGTGTAAATGTTATTTCTCCTAATGAAATTTAAACTCCTTCAGAGTAGGAATTCACTTGTTTTTGTCTTTGTACACTGTCTGATTCTCAGCATGGGGCCTGGCATATGCTTAATGGTGCTAAATGCTTACTGGTTGGTTGAAAAAGGAGGTGGGCTGGTTACAAAGAGTGATGAGATAACCTAGGGATGCACAAAGAATATTAAAAGGTCCCAAGAAGGGCCTCTAATGTGTTGGGTAGGTCCTCTAGGGAGGATTTATGGGAAGGTATGGGCAAGAGTTATGCAGAATGAGAAGGCACAAAATTGGAATCAGAAAAGGGGGCACCATGTCAGTGGAGTAGTGGCTTTTTTCCAATGGAAATATTATAAGAATTATAGAATTTCAGAATATTAAATCATCTATTCCAAATCCCTTTTTTAATGTGAGAATTTCCCTCCCATATCATTAATGTAATGTCACAAAAGCATGAGGGTCTCTGTCTCTGTCTCTATTTCTGTTTCTCTCTTTCTCAGTCTCTTTCCCTCCTCTTTCTCTCTTTTCCCTCTTTTCCATTCCTTATTTCTCTCTCTGTCTTTGTCTCTCTGTCTCTCTCTCTGTCTCTGTCCCTGTTTCCCTGTCTCTGTCTTTGTCTTGTCTCTCTGTCTCTGTCTCTGTCTCTCTCTGTCTCTCTCTCTCTTTCTCTCTCTCTCTCTCTCTCTCTCTCTCTCTCTCTCTCTCTCTCTCTCTCTCTCTCTGTCTCTCTGTCTCTTTCTCCCCTGCCTCTGTCTTTTATGTGCAAATAAGTACTAGAAGAAATAGATCATTCAGATATAGCATCTGAAAGGGTCCTCTCACAGCTATCTTTTGATATTGGAATTGTTCTGTGGGTCCTATTTTGCCAGCTAGCCTCCCAAATGAGGGTGTAATAACCCTCACTTTCTTCCTGCTCCCTCAGACATCATCTCTCCTCAATGCAAACCCATCCCTTTGTGAATCCACACACCCACATGCTCCTGGGGCTCTATACTAGAACACATCTAAGCCTGGTCAGGAGTCTGCACCAGACACACCCATCAGACACACCCTGACACACCTTTAAACAAACACATGGACTAATTTATACACTTTTAGCTTCCATACAGTAGAGTCACTCTCTGGTGATTCTTTTTTTGACTCAGCCCATTAATTGCAGACCCTAACGCTGACTCTGTCTCCACATCCTCCTCTGCACTTTATAGTTCACGTATCCAGAAGATAATGTCTTAGTCTGATCTACTATACTGATGACCAGTGTCAAGAGAATGCCTTAGACACTCTTTTATGGTGTAGGGAGGAAAGATAATTAGTGATTATTCTATTCTTCTTTTTGGACACAGTGGTTCCTTATTCTTAGGATCATAGATTGGGAGCTGAAAAGGAGCTAAAAAGTTATCTAATCCAGGCTTTCAGTTTTATAGTTGAGGTGTTCAGAGCCCAGATGGGAAGTGGTTAACATGACACTGTGACAGAGCTGAGATCTAGACTCAAGTCCTTTGCGTAAAAATCCAACACTCTTTCCACTAATGAGCTGATAGTCTATGTGTGTTGGTAGTATTCTCAGGATCTTTTTGTCCAGTAATCTTAGGGGAAAGGAAATGAGTTAGTCTGATATGACTGACTCTAAGTGAACATCTGATGATAATCCCGGTTCCTTTGAAATACCCTGAAACCACCCATTTTAATATTTCTTTCATAATCTTTATGGGGATCTAATTTTTTTTTGAATCAACTTTTTGCAAGCATATAGTGTTTCAATAGCACTTCTTTTCTCTGCCCTGCAAAGCTCACTGACTATGTTTTGGGATCACATTTGCAAATTCTTTAAGTAACTTGGGTTTTTATTCATCTAGACTAAAGGAAATGAACTCATTTAGACAACAGGTACACTTTTTCTCTCCTGTCATTTATCTTGGAATAAAATCTGGAATCCAAATGAGTTTATGATACATTCTTCTACTTTGAGACCATTTGCTTTGCTGAGTAGTTTTGCCTCCCCCACTCCTCATTATTTTTATTGTCTGCTCCAGTCAGTCGGCCCAATCCATCCTTGTTCTTCATCTGACTCTTGTTTAAAAAAAGATTTTTTAAAAATCTAATATAATCCACCTTCTCATCCTTCCACCTTAAACTTTTTCCCCCAAAGAGAGAATATTCAAAGATGATAATCTTTCATTAGTCTGAGTTCATTCTGGATTTTGGATTTTAATCCTCCTATTATTTATAATCATATGAGTTTTTTATATCTTTGGAGATATGTCTCTCTATTTTTTGGTATATGTCCTTTAAAAATTTAACCTAAAAAATAAGCTAATCAGGCAACTCCCAATAAAGCCATGCCATTTGTTTTTAGATGCTTCTCCTTTTCCTTCATTACTGCTATAATTCATAACTAAATAGTCAGATTTTTCGTTTTGAGAACTTCTTCCTAAGCCATCTTCCATATTCAAATTTCAGGTGATGAATTCATTCTATACTTTCTCTTAAGTTTCTCTGTCATTAATATGACATGATAATTTTTACCCAGCATTCTTATCACATGCTAAATGTTCTTCATGCTCACAATGTTGCTTGCTTAGTATCTTCCTTTATCTTCTGAGAAGTGAAGCCCTTCTGCAGAAAACTTTATTTCATCAATTGCTCTGACCATAGAAATGGGTGTCCATGATATCCTAATGACTACATATGAGCCACATGGATTTTGAATCAAGGACTAGTTTAATTATAAGACTATAAATATGTCAAAGGAATCTGGCAACATCTTACTAAGTTACAAGGGTGAGCTCCAGCACTTTCTAATGCTGGCACAGCCACAAGAAGAACAAATTTTTATAGTAAAGAACTACACAGACTTTTAAAAGTTTGGGTATTCGTGATACAAAATACTCTATGGAAACATGAATATAAATCAGGTTGTGAAAATATAGAAAGAAACATTTAATGTGTCTTGTTCTTCTGTACACTGTGTACTGTTTTTCCAATAAATGCCTCCCCTCATTTCTTTGAATAAATGCAGGATTAGGCTTCTTTGGGACTTTTTTTTGGATCTTTAAGTAGGAGAACCAGTGCTTGTCCTGAGAAGAGATGAAGTGTGGCTGCTGCTTTAAGAAACACCTACTGGAAAAATGGCAAAAAGTAAATCTCTAAGTTTCTAATGGAATGAGTAAGTTCTATTTCTCTCTTTCCTCTTTCTCTCTTTCCTTCTCCTCTTTCTCCCTTTGACTTGTATCTCTTACACACAGTAAATCTCTAAGTTTCTAATGGAATGAGTAAGTTCTATTTCTCTCTTTCCTCTTTCTCTTTCCTTCTCCTCTTTCTCCCTTTGACTTGTATCTCTTACAAACAGTAAATCTCTAAGTTTCTAATGGAATGAGTAAGTTCTATTTCTCTCTTTCCTCTTTCTCTCTTTCCTTCTCCTCTTTCTCCCTTTGACTTGTATCTCTTACACACAGTAAATCTCTAAGTTTCTAATGGAATGAGTAAGTTCTATTTCTCTCTTTCCTCTTTCCCTCTTTCCTTCTCCTCTTTCTCCCTTTGACTTGTATCTCTTACACACACACACACACAACACCCTCTGACTGATTGAATCTATTCAGATTCAGCTTCAGACAATTATTTGGACAATGATGTTGCCTATTCAGTCAGGATGACCATATCACATAGATTTACTTCTACCAGAGAGACGACCCTTAGTCACCAGAGAGATTCAAATCATAAACATAGCACAAAAGCATGTTGAGAAGAGGGGAGACAGACACATCATTCTTTTCTACTATTACTCTTCTCTCCTGGTCATTTTCCCATGGCTTAGAGTTAGAGTAACACTGGTTGGACCACAAACACTGTAGCCATAATCTTTTGAGTTCTGAAAGCTTATTTGAGTCTAAATTCCTCTTGGAAATTGTCATCTATCAACAAGTTCCTCAGTTGAGGCAAGTCTAATTATTTTGTACCACCAGCAGCAATTTTTTCTTCTCCTAGCTACATATATTATTATATATGTGTATATATATATGTGTGTGTGTGTGTGTGTGTGTGTGTGTGTGTGTGATTGTGTATATGTATGTATGATGTAGACTAGGGTTTCTTAAACTTTTTCCACTTATAAACCCTTTATGTCCAAATAATTTTTTCATGACCTCGAGTATATAGGTATATAAAATAGGTGTACAAAATTATGATAACAGGTCATAATTTTGTAGCCCTCATAATCAGTTACATAACCATATGGGACATGACCCACAGTTTAAGAAACCTTGGAGTAGACCAACTGGCTGACCAATGCATTTCACTAGCCATAGTGCTGACCCTTAAATGCTAATAACTTCTTTACCTTCTCTGGCCTTGGTGCTGACAATCTATGAATGAGCAAGCCCCCCACTTACACTGCAGTTAATTCTGTACTCATCTGCCTCTTTAGCCACTGGTCTGATAGAGCATAAGTTTCTAGATTTAGAGCTGATGTGACCTCAGAGCCCAACTATCCCGACTTTTTCATTTTACAGATGAAAAAATGGAAGTCCCAGAGAGTTTGTTTATAGTCACAGTATGAGAATAATAATAATGACATATTTATGGAGAACTTTAAGGTTTCCAAAACACTTTTCTCATCAAAACCTTGACATGCGTAATGCAAGTATTCTTATCTTCAGTTTATACTTAAAGGAAATGGACTCTGAGAGGCTATGGAACTTGTCTCCAAGTTAGTAAGCATTAGTATCTTTCCTGATATTTGAGTTATGAAAACAATCTATGATAGCATTAATTAATTTTTTGATTCCTAAATAACCTAAGTAGTAAGTATTTAATTTGGAAATCAGATTCCTCTCCTCATGCTATGTATAAAATACAACAATGCAGATTTATAAGGGCCATAGTTGAGATCTTCATAGACTTTATCCTGATTTGGAACTGCAGG
Source organism: Antechinus flavipes (assembly GCF_016432865.1). NCBI lineage: Eukaryota > Metazoa > Chordata > Mammalia > Dasyuromorphia > Dasyuridae > Antechinus > Antechinus flavipes. The sequence goes on along the minus strand of NC_067403.1, from coordinate 71,196,773 downwards.
ACAGTATTGGTTGCCCTATTTATTGAATCATTCATTAATTCAATCAGTCAACTATCATTATTAAGTATTCAGTATATATTAAATTTATTCTAAATGCTGTGTTTATAAAGTAAACGAAAGACAGCCCTACTGTTAAGAAGCTCACAATCTAAAAGTGTGTGTGTAGGGGAGATATCATGTGAACAACTATATATAAATACTAAAGGTATATATGTATATAGGAGCTTACATTGTCTATATGTATATACATGTGTGCAAGATAAATATATATACCACATATATATACACACACATACACACACAGAGAGACTACATATGTCTAGATACGTTATATACAGCATGTATACACACATATATTTTTTGTGTGTAAATCCACGTGCACATATGTGTATATTTATATACCGAATGGGTAACATCAGAAAGGCTTCAAGGATAAGGGAAAGCTTTTGGGGGAAGGTTAATAAAGCTAATAAAGAAGGTAGGGGAGCCAGGGGGCAGAAGTCAGGGACAGTGTTCCAGGTATGAAGAGATAGTTGTGGGGAGCTTCTCATTTGGGAACTTTTTCATCAATGAAGGCTGCAATCATTGTCTGACTTCGTAGACAAATACTAGGGGACTACTCAAGGCACATAGAGTTTAAGTGATTTGCCTAGCTAGTAACTGTACGAGGGGGATTTGAGTCCAGATTTTTCCAACACTAGACTTAACACTTTACTGACTCAGTCTGTTGTTTGTATGTTTATTATATTGATTACGGGTACGCTGAAGGATATCAAAGACGTAGGAAAAAAACAATCCTTATCCTTCAAGAAGTTTAGTCTTCTTAGAGAGGACAACATATGGTGCATATATGCATACATGCATGTCTATGTGTAAATATATGTATATGTGCATGTATAGCTGTATTGATGTGCAATATATCTGTATTTATGCATATACACAAATATATGTTATATTTATAATACATAGTATATAATGTATATGTACTATATATTTATAAATATATGTATATATAAATATTTATATATATACACACAAATACATATATTTATGAAAGAAAAGGAGATACTATAAACTAGGGTTAAATTATATGGCATATATCTCCAAATGGTGGGAATATAGTTCAGGAAACAAAATTCTGCTCCTATGGAGGTCTATAATAATGATCAACTAAGTGGTATTTAAAATAATTGTAAAAAGTGAATTTGCTTCACTTGTCAGGTACCAATATTGCTGTAAATGAAGTTTCACTGAATACCCTACCCCTTACCAAGGACCTTCTACTGTCTCCAGCTAGATTTCTAGATTTGATCAAAATGCATTTTTTGACATATGTAGGAATAAAGGAGCAGATTATCTATCTATCTATCTATCTAATCATCTATGTATCTATGTATCTATCTATATATCTATCTATCATCTCTATATCTATCTTCCTTTTTTGATTTCACATTTACATGAACAATATTAAGAAGGATGAACATAGACAAAATTTTAAATAGGAAAAACCTGTTTTAAGTGATCCCAGTCTCTCATTTCTGGATCTTTTCCTCACCTCCATAGTTCTTAATTTCTCCACTTTAAGCTCTGTATTCTATATTTCCTCTATTGAGTGTAGCTCTTGTATAAAAATCTTATATCAGTCATTTGCACCTTAAACTAAATATAAGTCCATGGGATGTTTCTCCCATTGTATTTGCATTTTAAAACTAATCTTTATAATTGTGGATGGAAGCACTTTATTTCCCCCCAAAGAATCTTGATTATCAGGCGAGAGGTAGGAAAAGTCTCTTTGAGGGATTAAAGAAGAAGAGGATGATTTGGCAAGAAGGATACTCCTAGAACCTTTAAGATCATGTGATCCAGGTTATAACTATTTCATTTAACACTAAATCAGCTCTCAATATTGGTAAACCCTTTTATGAATTAAAACTTCTAAGTTTGATCATGAAAAAACTATCAAAGGCAAGGATGATTTGTGTGGAGATAAACTGGATGTAGACTGCTTTCAAAATGGTTGTTTATAAAGTTGGTGCAATTATGAAACACTTTAATGCATTTCAAATTATTCATTTCACCAGAGTTTTTAAATGACTAAAACCAAAATAATTTAAAAGTAGCACATGTACATTAGCTCATAAGATAAAGTTTAATACATTTTTATCAGTTTAAAGGACAACACCATCAATCTAACCAGAATTCCAGGCATGCATTTACATAAATATATTAAATTAAGGAAAGAAATTATACACTTAAACATCCTTTTTTGTCTAGAAATCATTAAATCCACAGATCAACAATAAAACCAATTCTCTGCATTTACCACTTCAAGATACAAGTGTTCCATTTTCCAGATAACACAAATACACTTGTTAGAATTTATATGCATTATACATATATATTACATAGATAGTGTGTATACATATATAGTGTTTGTACAGGTAGATAAATACATACATATACATGGGTGTGCTTCTGCATACAAATCCACACTGATGTATTGTATGCAGTATGTACTGGTCTTGCCGGATGCTGATAGAGAGCTATAACGGAGATAGCTGGATGCATATTCTCCATCTCTTCCAATGGACTTTTGAGCATAGGGATCCCAGCCTCCATGATCTTACACCTTTTTGCCTCCCCTAAATGGTTTAGCCCAGTGCCATGTCCATAGTAGGCACTTAAAATATCTATTGAATGAATGAATGAATAAATGCTGTCTTATGGAACATTATGCACACTATTTTTCCTTGATTAAACTTGAAATATAGGAGAAGAAACTGTACTAAGAAAACTGTGGGGTTCTTCGCCAAAAAAAGTTGCAACAATCTCAAGTGTATGAATCTTGACCCCTTCAACATGCACCTGCCCTCTAGCCTTGTTGCCACAGCTGTTTGTCCTTTACTGACAAAGATGTTAATGTGAATTGGTAGGGATAGCTTCTGGGGAAAAGAGTTCAGAGAGACTATTCTCACTATTTCTGTTTACTCAAAAGAAAATTTAAAAAGTGAGAAAGTATGCCTAAAGGATTATGAGACAATAATTCCATAATTTAGTGATAATGTAACAAATCTGTAAGAAATAGAGAAATTCAGGAGATTCGAGTGATATTCTTGTGATGTTCACATTTTTATACTTGATCCTTGTCACATTTTATGATGTTTACTTAAAAAGTAACCTAATTACTGAATAGTCAAATTCCACATTGATAAAAATAAGACAGTAGAACCCATTAAAATTACCTCTGTCACATGACTTCAAAATCCCTACAGGACAGATTGTCCCTTAAAATCAAATTATCTATTGGTCTGGCTCTAGGAAATAGTCTTTTAAAAGGGTCCTACTGGCTGATAATTTTATCCCAAGAAATGCATGACTGAAAACTGCTGAATTAATGACATGTCCAACCTATATGACTGTCCAAATAGAAAGTGCATTTTATGGCAGAAACTGAAATTGGATTGACATTCTTCTTTAAAACCGAATGCTACTGTTTATTAATAAATGGAGTAAGAGATAAAATACATGGAACAGTTCTCCTCTTGTGGAGAATTTCCTCTTTTACCTAAGGCAATCCTCCTATTCTTATCCTCAACCCTAGAAAAATATGTAGATTTATTACTGGGTCATAACAAAATTCATCACTATTCCCACTCCAACATTGATAGTCAAGCCTTGTGAAGAAAAAAATATTGCAACTAGATGAGAATGTTCACTGTTTATTTAGTGTCTCTTATTTATGTATATCCTGCCTATATATGTACACACACATTTTGAAATTTAGTGATATATATCATTCTTACCCCATATACAAAGAAAAAAATAGCATTTAATTGCCAACTTCATCATATGACAACTTTCATAACTCATTACAGGCCTGATGCTGCAGATCTTTTGGACACAAGTTGATAATTCTGGCTGGATAAAAATGGTAGACACTATGTGCTATATTGATAAATGGGACTATTCTTCTTTGACTATTTTCCCATTACTATGTCCTCAATAACACATATCTACTTTTAAAAAGTTATGGGAAATGAAATTAAATGAGTATATGTCAACTTCATATATTTTAAAAGAGAAATTTAATTTTAAAAACCACAAGTGTGATAATTGGATATATTTAACCTGAAATGTCTATTGATCTGATAAGAGACACATTGGACTAAATCTTATTTTAAATAGTTATGATTTTGTGATTCATTCATACACATAAGGAAAGCTTTGAAAGAAATACACTTGCAAGAACTTGAGTGTTTTTGGAAGTGTTTGTCCAATGGCCCCTTTTCGTGGTGTAATGGCCAAAAGTACATCCCTTTACTTAGCATTTCTTGCTCTTCTTCAAGTCTTATTTATTATTACCTGTGTGACTAGTTTATATGCAAAAGGTGGGGAAGAAATTGAAATGAAGAGCATTCATTTCTTCTTTTCTGTCTTACTTAATTTAATGAGAACCTTCTTAATTATTATAAGCATTCACAATAGCACTCTAAAATTTCTGGGGTAGTATTTATCAATACAGGAGTTCATTTATATATTAGAATGTGTGCTTCCCTCTCTTCCCCTCCCCAGATCAATCCCAGATGTGAAATAGAAAGTCTATAAAGTCCATATTAAAAAAAAAAAACACTCGGATCTCTCCCTCTTTCAATGTCCATGCTAATTGCTCTTGGAACAATGTTCTTTACATTGAGTCAATGTAAAGTGTGACAGCTGCTACTTAGGTGGGAAACAGCTGCTAACTTTTCCTCCCCTATCTCCCCCCAGCTGAACCTTCTACTCTATAAGCAGAATATGTGAAACTGATGCCTTTGACCTAAAGCATATGGATTTGTGGTGTAGAAACCGGTTGAGCTGGAACATCAAGACTTCATTTCATTCCCCAAGCTTGACTGGCTACACAGTTTAGCCTTTTAGATTGACCCTTGACTGTTGTCCATCATGGAGAATCTGACTTGGCAATACTGAACTTGACATCACCAGTGGGATAATTTGTAGTGAAAATGTTGAAGGAGATTAGAGTTTGAGACTCTAAGTATCTACTCAGACTAAACCACTAGAGAAGGATCTTAGAGAAGAAGGTGAGGAAAGGATGAATGGAGGCAAGAAAAAGAAAAATGCTAGAGGCAGCATTTCTACATAGGCTGACAATGAATATGGGCTGAATTGATTTGTTGCTCAAGGGTTGACTATTGCTCACTGGCACTGGTCTAAGTCTCTTTGTTCCTACTTTAGGGCTGGTTTCTCTTTTGGTTTGATGCAGACCAAAGACAATCAGTTCCATTTTTAAAAGTTGGTCTAGTTCAGATGTTCATTAACTGGGGTCTGGGAAATGTTTTAAAATTATTTTAGTAAATAGATTTCGGTGTAACTATTTTCTTTTAAAATTCAATATATTTTATTTTATGCATTGCAAAAATCATTCTGAATAGGGATTGATAGATTTCACCAGTCTGCCAAAAGGATCAATGACACAATAAAGACCCAGGGCTTAATGGGACAAATACATAAACTAATATGTATTTCACAAGACTGAACAGATAGCTCAGTGGATGGTGCCATAAATATTATGAAGACCAGATGGTATAAAGATAACTTAAGTATTGGGTAATTATTAGATTAGTCATCTTATTACCATGAATTTTGATTTTTTTTTCAGGTGGGAAATAAATAACTAGATGTAATACTTCAATGCATGTGAAGAGAACTAGAGTGTATCAGCTCACGAAAAAGTTCTCACAGACTGGCAATTTTATTTATTGGAGTGGGAGGGCATTGGAGGGCAAAGGGATGGTAGAAAAGTATGGCATTCCTCTCCTCTCCTCTCCACTGGGCAACTCCAATACTAGATCCTTATTGTCAAACTTATTTTAAGTTTAAGCTAATGATGTGGGATAAAAGAGTGTTTGATATATAATGATTTTCACTAGTTTTTTCTTCATTTGTAAATATTTCCTCACTTCCATTTTTAAAACATGAGCTGTGGGAGCTAAATGATGATTGACTTACATAGGGAAAATAATTACCTTTTACGACATACCTCTTAACCAGCTCCTACCTGCTTTTCATCATAAGTCACTTGAGATTTTCTACAGATATGTATGAAAAGTTGTTCTGAAAGAAAAGTCCTCTGGATTAAAAAAAAAAACTGAGGAAGCAAGTTTGAATTTTTGGTTATTAGTTATTGATATCTCCTTTCTCAAGGACAAAAAGAAGCAACAGGGACCAGATAATGTGTTTAAGTTTGGAATCCACAAGACTCAAGAGCTATCTTTCTTTGAGAGTTCATCTTCTATTCCAAAAATCCACAGCAAGCAAAGCAGTGACAAATGAGGATAATGGGGATTTCTAAAGCTACTTGGAACTCTTTCAACTTGGGAAAAAATTTAACTGACAAAAGAAATGTTGGGCAAATGATATCTGTTTTGGAACTACGTTAAATATGGAAGAAGGAAATTTGAATGGTTCAGATTTTGCTGAAAAGCAGGCAGTATCCCTAGTGTTTTTTGCAGAAACTATGAAGAGTTTAGTATGTAATAAAACTGCATGATTTGACAGATTCAGACAGCTGGTTTATTCACGAGAAGTTCACATTTTGTTAATGTCACCCACGTTGACTAGGGGAAGATTAGATGGTAAGGTCAATTTACAAAAAAATGGTTGTCAGGACATTTTCTTAATTGTCAAACTTTTTTTGTGATGGAATTTAGCACTGGGGCTAGGAAGAGAAAGCAAGGAGACAAAAGACTGCTCTTAACCTACAGATGCAAGCCGCTGCAGGGTTCATTGCAAGATTTGTCACACCATTGGGCCAATGGAGTGTTAGTGGAACTAGCAGGGACCACCCCTTTTCTGGGGTAAGAGGGCAATTTGGTCTCCATGCTCATTTAATCCCAAGACTTCTTTGAATAGACTGTCAATTGAATCTAAATCGTGCAAAATTATGCATGCACTTTTTAATGCAGGGTATTGTTCATGAAGCACTGGACCAAGATTTCTCAACCAATTTCCATTTGCCATGAGGTCACTGGAAACTGAAGCAATCATATATGGAAGACAAATGCAGTGGACTTAACGCATCCTTTTGCATTGTGGTCTAGTTACAAATGCTCCCTGGCTTTAATTACAGAGCTTTCACTTTAAAACAACAGAGAAATACCGCCTCCTAAGATACTGTTCCTCGTACTCTCCCCTCCTCTTCCTTCATCACTCTACAATCAAGGCTTATTTTTCTAAAGGTGAGAAATGGAGCACATTTGAAAAGCCAGTCTGCATTGCCTACTTTACAATAGTGTACCCAGGACTCAGAAGGAACAGGTGTTTATAGGAACACCAAGGTGGGAGCATGCTCACCATGAGTAGATTTTTTTTTTCAGTAGTGCAAAGAAACCTAATCTATTATTACAATCCAAACGTGGCAAACTGGCCACTTAAAACCATTAAGAAAAGGCCAACCAGTCAGAAGATGTCTTTCTCAGGTTTAAATTAGAGTATTTCATTTCTTTAAAAATCTGAACAATACATTTACAGAAGATTTATTGATACATTAACCAAAGTGAAGGTTTCCATGGCATCTGGAGGGACGCTTACATGAAAAGTCCTATTTGGCAAGAATTCGTTATGTTAAGAGCTTTCCAAGATTGGTTCAGGACAAGCTCTTCTCCGGGAGAGTTCCATGCAGTGTGAAATCGGCACCATTCTAATCCCATACAATCTGGGCAGTCCTGCTATGGTGAAAAGCACTTTACAAATGTTTAATGCTGGAATTTTATAATGACTGGTTGTTTTCTTGCTTTTTTTCATCCCGTCTTGAATGATTACATGTTGACCCAAGGATACATGGCTAGCTTAGATCCACAGCACATTAAAGAGCGTGTTTGCTCTCTCACTCCCCGTCATTCCAATTAAGTTGGTGAAAAATGAAACTTTAGTATTTTACAGGACATGGTAAAGCGGTTTCATCTAGGTGATGTCTATATTATAAAAATAAAATAAAATAATATAAATATGTAACATGAACCCAGTGCCTATTGTTAAATAAAATATACAATAAAAACAGACCTTTTAGGATGATTGGTTTTGAAATATGCTGATATAATTTAATTATAAAACACTGGAAAACAATCTTGAGATTAAACTGGGGGTAACCCAATTTTTATGCCAATAAAAAGATAAGTGCATAACATTCTGTAATGTAATACATCGATGAAGGTGAAGATTACAATTCTATATCAAGTTGCCCATTCAGAAATGCATCAAGGAGTTCTGAAACATTATCTCATCATATAGTCCTTCTATTTAAAAATGTTACATTAAAAAAGGATTAAATCCACCAGTTTATACAATGTAATGTTTCAAAACTCCATCTTAAAATTTTTTCTTAGCTATTACAGACACAAAATGGCTGGGATGTCAAAGAGTCTATTCTGGTGACATAAAAAATGTCCTTTCTCAGTATACAGTGGATTCGTTGTGTAAACTACTCCATATAAAGAAATGTAGTTTTAAAAAAATCCACCAAGAAGCAGCTACACTCGTGGGGTTGAGGATAGGGGATAAATGAGTGTGTGTATACATGTGTGTGTATATATACATATATATTATAACATATTATCTATCTACACACACAGGCATATATATACACACACAGTATCTGCAGGTTTGTAGAAGTGATTTTTAAATTAATAAAAAAGGAAATGAAATCACAGGAGTTTGTAGCAGGATAACAGTCTTTTCATTTTGTTTTTTTTTTCTTTTTTAAATGACAGGATTAAAAATAAATGCCCATCAGGAAGGAGAATCCAAAAAGTCCCCGAAACTATACAATGTAACTTGTTAGATCCAGCAAATAGGATGTCATGTCAATGATCTGATCAAGAATACCTGCCCTGGTAACTCTGCGGATGTTTCTATCCACTTGTTCACATTGGGGTCCCAGGTACCCTTTTTTACATAGGCACTTATTTGGTCTAATGCAGACTCCTCCGTGGCGACAGGCTGGTTCACATTTTGCTAGAAAATAAAAGGAAGAAAAAAATAAATAAAAGTTAAAGGGAAGAAAAACAAATTCTGCAAATGTAGATATAAAGAAATAGAAACTCACTGTTGTTGGGCGGTTGTTTGAAAAACACACATGGGATCTCGTGATTTGAAATTATATTCCTTTTTTGGTTATTGTTATCAATTTTTTTTTTTTTTTTTGCGTATCCTTATTTTGTCCAGGCTGGTTCTATGGGGGCTGAGTCATGAGGCTGGTTCCACTGTTCAGCAGGGGAAGTTTATAACCTGCTGTTACCGTTCACACTTCTCAAGCAACCTGGTGGTCAACTGGTCCCAGGGTGTCATAATTTTAATGCTCAACTTACTGTGGACACCCAACTGGCATAAGCTACTGCAGTTCAGAAATCCTTAGCTCAAAATATTCATTAGTCTCAGACTCCTCAGTTGCTGGGATTACATGATGAGTGTCACCATGGCCAGCGGCCAATCTAAAATGATTTTAGAACTATGAAGCTATTTCTGAATAAGCAACATTTACTGAGGTTCCTCCCTCCCCCTAAAAAAAATCCCCTAGTAAATCAACTACCTTTACTAATGGGGGTTTAGGTCTACACAAAGAAATTCTTCCTTTGTACCTGTTGGGATATTGAAGGACTTCTTATCTAACTGTGTGCTGATTTTTCAAATTAAAATTTAAAACCCAAAGAAGAGAGATTTTTATTTCCCCAGGTCTCTGTTCATATTCATAGGGCTGGGCAGTCAAAAGTTGGCTGTGATGGCACCTTCTAACACCTTAATCAAGGAAGACTTGACTTCTGCCACCTCCCCTAATCTGTAGTCTAAACTTTAGATATTTTACCACTCACAGCAACATCAATGAAAGAGAGATTAGGTAGCCATGTCTACTATTATCCTTCTAATCTCATGATGGGAGTCATAATCTTCCCCCGAAGGGGTTGGTGGGAGTATTTAAACCCCATAGTACTTTTCTTTAAATATTGACTCGCCAACTCTGCAGGAAAGGCTATTCTTGCTTTTCTAAATGTTTTAACTAAGTTTTCAGAATGGCTGCCTGACGTCTAGGAAGGAAATTATATAGTCCCCCAAATCGGGAAAGATGTATTAGGGTATATCTATATGCACAAACATTTTCTTCCTTGGAACAAGAATACCAATCTGCAGTTTTATTTATATAACAAATTTTTTAAAAAATTGGTTCAACATATCAAAATTTTAAATATTAGTCATTATTTCTATAAAAGTCATATGCTTTGTAGATAATGGCTAAAATAGTGAACTTCACTAAATTATTAACTAAAAATGTGAAATTCACATGAGTCAAACCATTTTTTAAAATTTAGGATTTATTTCCTTGTTTCCAAAAAACAAGTTTAAGGGGGCTACAACTATTAGCATGATGTTAAATAGTGATGAAAAAAGGAAATGAGGCGATAGATCTTATCTGCCACCTAAAATTAATTGATTATTATAGTAGGTCCTTGGGAAATATGGTAGCCAGTTTAAGGCTGTTTTGAATATTAGCTTAACTATATAACCTTTATTGATTTGTCACCAAGCTTTTGTTGTTTACTATGTACCAGAGTTTGTGGGGCATACAGAAGGCAAGAAAATAAGGAAGGAAGAAATATCCAGAGGCTGCAAAATTTTAGACAGATGTGGAAAAATTATAGAATAAGACTTTTTGTTTTCATGTTGCTCATTAAGTCATTTGGTTCTACTTTATTATATGCTAAGATGTTATGCAAGATTTTATTCTTTAGTGTATATATTTATTTGATTATTTATTTTTATTAGCATCAATTAAATTTATGATGCATTTTAAAATAAAAGTTTTATCTAATTCTAAATATTAGACTAATACTGACTGTTGCAGAATGTATCTTTAAAATAAATAAAAAAGACATTCAAAAAGGATTTGAGTAACAGGAAATTTCATGAGTTTCCTATCTGAAATGAAAGTAAAATCCAATTTAAATTAGGAATTTTATTCTTGTTGGCAAGACTCAACCTCAGTATTTGGACATCTATTCCCCTAGTAGTTTGCTTTTCTTTTCTAAGTCACACATACCTTCAAATGTAACACAAATGCATACATTTCGGTAAATCTTTAAGTTTTAGCTAATTTATTCTTGCACATAATTTAAAACCGAATTGGTCTGATCAGAAAAATGGAAGAAGGAAGGTAAGACTAGCCAGAGATAACTCTTTCTTATGTATAAAGTTACAAAATATAATATTTTGAATTCTCTTCAATTTAATGCCATAAAGTTAGCCCATATTTTTAAAAACTTCTTTATGCAGAGCCCAGCCTAAGGTTCACTCTGTTATAGTGAAGCACAGGTTTATGGAAGGGACAATTTAAGGATAAGTTTCTTGTGCTCCCTTTCTAAATGGAAGGAAAAAAATGAGCAGGAAATGGGCAACTACACACATGATGCTATCCCAACATATTGGATTTCCTACCTTTTGAAGCAGAAGTTAGCTTGTGTATGAAATCTTAAAATTTGTAATGGAAAAGTCATCTTAGTCAGATTCCATCCCCTGTAAATCCTCCCATTACAGATAAGGCTGGCTTACAGAAATGTAGACTTCAGCCCATGAAAATAAGGGAAAAGTTTCCTTTTTAAGCTTTGAAAAAGAGTCTCCTTTGATGCTTTTGCAAATTGGCAAATGCCATTTAAAGTTTTGAAGTTTCTAGAAAAAAATGACTAGAGTGGAATTATTGAGTATGTGAAAGTCCTATTTCCCACCCAAGTCCCACCTCTCCCCCCTGCTTCCCATTCCTATTCCAGAGCCTTGCAGTTATGGTGAAATACTAACCAATTCTGCAGAAGTCACCCTCCCAACCTAGACTACAGCAGCATCGCCCCGTAGGAGTGCAGTAGCCATTTCTACAAAGTCGAGAACATTCCGACGTTAGGGGCTGTATGGGCTGAATGATGGGTCTGCATTCTTCAGGCATTAAAGGTCTGCATAAGACAAATAGACAAACAAATAAAAGCCAAATTTGTATTTCCTTTAAAAAGACAGTCTTGGAAAGAAAGTCACCTTATAATTCAAAAAATATGCCTTTTAAAATTTTGCTCTCTACAGAAAACTTTGTTTCCAGGGACCCATTCATAAAGATTTATAGCTTTTCCTTAAAAACAAACAAACATGCATACCTGCAAGGAGAAACAAATCTGTTTTGAACTACATGAAAATGTTTTGGGAAAGATATGAAATATTTTAAGGATTTGGATTCTGAATCATCAATTTTCATGATTCTAACTGCAGATTTTTATCATATTAATATTTTAATTTTTTAAATTTTAATTTAATTTTAATTTTAAAATTTAGTAGCCAAGAATGTTCAGCCAATTTCACTTATTCAAAGTGAGATTTGGAGAAAATTAGGAAAAAAAGCAACTTCAGACCTACAAATATTTTAAGTGTGCCCTGTGAAATTTTCACCAGTCACTATCATGTTTAAAGTTTAATTAGAAATGGAAAGTCAAAATGATTCCTGTATGGTTGGATGAATTTGCCATTTCAATTTTTATTTGTTATTCTTTAAAGTTTCTTTTGGTCTCGTCATGGTTTAAGCCAGCTGGGGGGTCTCTGCAAATTTGCATGATTATTTTAACTATGACCAGGCAATGAATAAAACAGGCAACGGAAATACCAACTTGATTCAATGTTAATAATGTGTTATTAAATTCATGTTAAAAGGCAGCCCAATATTAGTCATAATAGATATAATATTAGTCACCTATTCTTGAATACAGCAAGATCTGTGATTTCACAAGTGGGATGAAGTCCAGGTGTGGGAACTTCTTTCTCTAAAGTAGATTGTAATTTTTTAAGACTTAGGAGACTGGTTCTCTGAAGCTGCCTTAGGCACTTAAGAGGTTAAGTTAAATGACTTGTTGGGACACAGTAAACCTCAGAGACGGAGTCTGAACCAGTTCTTCCTAGTGCCAAGCCCAGTACTTGATCTATATGGGTTGTAATATTGTAATATAAATGATTAAATAACTATTACTTATAATGATTAATTATATAAAGAATAATCAATTATAAAATATTAAAAATAAAATATAAAAATTAAAATATAAAACTATTATAAGCAACACTAGTTACAATCATTCAGCGGATATATACTGTTAGTGATTACTATGATTAACAATAATGACAGAGGCAGAAGAATATTAGAAGTGGGTAAAAACATTTTTATTTCTAAAATTATAGGCTTTTTCGCATTTTTCAGCAATTGCCTATATTTATCGATGAAACTAAGATACTTAGTAAGAAGAAACTTTTTTTATAGAAGACCTCACTGTTGCTGAAATAAAATGTAGTTATCCTCTCTGAATCCTCATCAAATGGGGGAATCACTTCTTACAAGTGACTGCTACCTAACCTTTGGAACAAAATGAGCAGATTCCCCACCCCCTTTCTATCAGTCCCTGCAACTTGGCCCCCCACTCTCGGAAGAATGCTGCATTCGTTTAACTAATATAAACAAGAAGTTTTCATCACTATCCCAAATGACCACCCCCAGGATGACCAGCCCTGTTGCTATGACTCCCAGAGTTCCATAACAAAGAAAACACACAAGGTGATAATTATAGGTCAAAACTCCCACAAGAGGTAAATTATAGAGCCGTGCAGAGATAAGCAAGCCAATTAAACCAAGCCGACTCAGCTCCCTTAAGACATGTTACTTTTTTATGTTCCTGTGGCAATATTAACAGCAGCGATAATAGCACTTCAGAATAATATGGAATGTAAACGATGCCTCTGGGCTATTTCTATACTGGCTCAGAGGATTATATTATTTGCAAAATTTCTTAAGACCATGGGACTCTTCCCTTCCCCCAATGTCCACCACATCTCAAAAGTCTTCTATTTCTAGTATGTTTTTCAAGGAAAACATCTGATGTTCTCACAGATCCTATTTAATGTTTTATATTTAGATATATTTAGATATTTATTTGTTATCAATTATTTATTAAATACTATATATTTCGGTAGGATATTATATGTCTTTATAATGTTCTAACTGAAAAGCTCCTAAGGAATTCCCTAGCATTAATTACATTTTCATTCTCAACTCCTTCTTAAACATTTTCTTTGTGTTTCCTCAGAGAGGCAACTTTTTTTGGGGAAGGAAAAAGCATCAAGTGCCCATTATGTGAAGTGGACTAGAAAGTGTGGTTTGGCCAATAGAAAGTACTACTCATGTGGCTCGATATTTGAGATATTTTTCTGTCTGCTGATTAATCTCAAGGGACTCATGTCCCTGTAATATATTTTGAGATCTTCCTTGACATGGTACCAGTCCAACTTTGTGGAGATTCTTCTCCCTGAATATCTGACATTACTCCTCTGGTTTTCTCTTTCTGCCTTCTCAGTCTTCTTTACAGGTTCATGATCCATCCTAGAAGTACTTCAGGGGTCTATCCTGGGCGCCGGACTTCCTTTCTTCTTCAGAATCTCATCAGTTTCTCTGGATTCAATTCTCATTTTTATGTAGATTAGTTCCAAATCTACATTTTCGGCTCTCATTTCAAACCAGAGAGCTCTAGTGCCAGATCTCCAACCATTCATTTGACATCTCTACCTGAGTGTCCCATAGATATCTCAAACTAAGCATAGCTAAAAACTTCTCTCATTATTTTTCTAACAAACTTTTGTTTTTCAGTCATAACCGATTCTTTGCAAGCCTGATTGGAATTTTCTTGGCAAAGATATTAAAATAGTTTGCCATTTCCTTCTCCAGTTCATTTTATAGATGAGGAAACTGAGGTAAACAAGGTTAACTGATGCTGGATTTGAAGTGAGGAAGATGAATTCTCTTGCTTCCTAGCCCAGCACTCTTTCCATTGTAATATTTAACAGCCTCTCTCAACAAATGTACAATTCCTAACTATTTTTGCTGAGGGTATCTCCTTCTAGTGCTTCAAATTCACATCCAAGGGTTATTATAAATTCACTTTCACTCACTCCCCCAAGCCAAATAATTGTTAAGTCTTATAGAGTCTACCTCCACCACATCTTGAATATCTGTCCCTTTGTCTACATTGACACAATCACCCTCAATCAGGCCTTTCTCACTTCTTTCCTGAGTTATTAAAATAACCACTTAAGTAGTCTGTCTTCTGTCTCTCCACTTTCCAAACCATTGTCCTTTCATCTGACAAAGTGATATTCCTAAAGCACAGGCTTTCCCCTGCTCCAGAAGTCATAGCAGCTCCATCTTGTTTCTAGAATAAAGTACAATTGGTTATTTAACCACTTCTCATTCTATCTCTAGCCCATCTTTCCAGACCAGTCAAACATTGTTCTTTATATACCCTAAATTCCAGCCAAACTGGACCACTTTTTGGTCCTCTACAATTACCTTCCATTTCTGTGCTTTTGCATGGCTCATCTCCTAATCCTGAAATGCTCTCCATCTTGATTTACATTTCTTAGAACCCCTTTCTGGATCCTCCAACTTTTTACTAGCCACTCCCTTCATCAATTTGTATTTAGTTTGTATATGAATTTGTAGCATCCCTACAGTAGAACATAAGGGCAATTTAGGGCATTGTTCAAACAACATTTGAATGGTCTGGAAAGATGGAGCTAGAGACAGATTGCGAAAGGTTTAAGCTTCAAGTTGAAGGATGCGTTTGTATACATAGCATAAAACATACCTGACACAGTAGTGTGAGATCTAAAAAGTTCAAGAAATGTAGTTCCTGAGTAATTTAATCATATTTATTAATAATGTCCTCAGGTTTATAAATAAAAGGATGGTCATTTGGCTGTTTCTCTTGGACTAAATCCCCTGAAGGTAGGCTCATAGTTTATAAATCCTTGGAAAAGTAGGTGTTTCTGAGGGTGGCAATCAGCTCTGATTGGTTAACAATTAATGAATGAATATTACAGTGAGAAGGTGACTTATATTACAATGAGAGTCTTGGGGTTCATGATCTGGGTCACATGATCTGGTCAAAGAGACATCAATTTCCATATCACCATATTACCATATCCATATCAACATTTACCCAGACCTGTCAGTGTAAACACAATGAGCAGGCCTCCTCTCATTAGCCCAAATTTAGCATTTTGTTTAATGCCTAATTAGATCTTGGCCTGGGTAAATCTTTGAGAAAAATTTCCCACGCTAGTTGATTTCTGGATGAGGAAGTAGAAAAGGAGAAAAATCTTGGTCCCAATACAATAATTAGTCATTAAATATAAGAGAGAATTAATTATTTCTTTCAGTAGGCACTTCATAAATGCTTGTTAATTAATTGATATGTTTAAGTATGGTTCTCTTATATTTGTCATAGAGTAATTGGGAATGTAAAATCTTCTGAGTCACCTTTTTTTTTTTAAATTCAAAAAGACTTTTCATCAGTCCATGAATACCCACGTTTATATATTTAACCTTGCAAATGGGAATCCCTGAAGGATTTGTGATTTCCAGTTTGGGGAATTTAGCTAGTAACATTCTTCCTAAAATGAAGAGAATTTGAGGGAGTCTTACAGGATATTGGGTGGGTCCCCTGTGGGGAACTTATGGAAAGACCCAGATAAAAATTGGAAAGCAGAGGCAGGGAAGAATGAGACTTTTATTGTTGGAAGGATTACACTTGGTACTGAGATGATAGATCTAGAGGAGACTAGGCGAATTTAGTTAATAAGCAGACTCAAGGAAGTCCTGAAGAATTAGGAGATAAGTCTTAGGGAGTTACCAGAGGCATACTGAGGTTAATTGACTTGGATAGGGTCACAAAACTAATCAGGAGAGAAAGGTGAGCTATAATTCAGGTCTTCCTAATAATTCCAAGTCTGGGCACTCTACCTCCCATGCAGCACTGCCTGTTAGACATATTTCATCAAGGCCATGAAATATTTGCTCTGGCAGATCCTAGCAAGCAAAAACTTTTGAGTTCAGAACCAGTGATTGACTTTATGTCTGTGACTAAAAGAATTATTCTAGCCAAGGGTGGATAGGTCTAGAACTGAAATAATAATAAAAACAATAATATTAACAATATTACCAAATAATGAGAACAGCTAGTATTTCTAGAAAACAATAGGATTTTGCAAAGCATTTTACATTGGTTGACTTCTGGGAAAACACAGAAGAGATAGTCATGTAGTCCTTTCCACAGATGAAAAATATATAAACATGTTCTACAAAGACAATCTGCCTTGGTACATCTCATTGAGGGAGAAGAATCTGTTAACTACATGCATGCACATAGAGCTAACATTTACATAGTTTTTAAGTTTGCCAAATATCTCCTTTGATTTTTACAATAACTTTGAGAGGTAGTGGCTAATATATCATTTTAGATGAGGAAACTGAGGCTGAGGGAGATTAAGTAATTTATCTAGACTCATTTATCTAATTAGTGTCTGAGCTCAAGGAATTGAACTCAGGTCTTCCTGACTGAGCTCATTATTTTTTAATCTTCTGTGCCTTAGCTGCCTACATACAAATCATTATGTTTGTATAATACTTAGGTGATTGCTCCAATCAGACCTGGGGCAGGTTCCAAATTCATTTATGACCGAAGACAATTGATCGCCATTTTAGAGGAGTAGAAAAACATTCAAAATTTCATAGTCAATCTGGAAGATAAGAAAGTCTCCCATTGCTTAAAGAGATTCCAGTATAGCTCAGAGAGTATGGATAGTCTATCACCAGAACAATAATGGAAGCCTTTCTGGCTTGGAAGCACCAACTAAAGCTTGCATAATTTTCAAAATCCCAGGGTCACCTTCTTCCTTAGAAAGCTAGGTCACACAATGGATGGAATGGTGGACCCAAATTCAGAAGGTTCAAAGTAAGATATTACCTATCTCAGATACTTAGTAACTGCTTTACTCTGAATAAGTCGCTTAACTGCTCTCAGTTCCTTCCTCTGTAAAATGAAGATAATATTAGGGTTAATATGACAATAATATGACAATTATGACAATACAATATTAGGGTCAACAATGACCCTAATTGTTGTGAGGATCAAATAAAATAATATACAGAAGGTGTTTCATGAACCTTAAAGTATTGTTGTTTGAGCCCTTTCTGAAGAGGACCATTGACATCATGACTTGATGTCTTGACTTCTGCATAGAAAGGATTTATTTAATATTTAGGTGAAGCAGAGTTGCATCTTCCTCTCTTTTTCTTCCAGAATCATCAAAGGCCATTGGGAGGACAAAAATCAGGATGACTGATCCTGGATGGGGTGGATAACTCTGACATCTAGTTCTATATGTGCCACAACACCTTCATGATTATTGGAACAAATTGCTCTCATCCACCCATTCTAGAAGTCTTCACATGTCTGGCATGGACATCCCCTCACCTCACCGAGGAGCTGGAAGTCCCTAAAGCACCTCATAAATGTTAGCTTGCTGGGTTGGACCAAGTGGGATTTCTGTGGTGGTAATCAGTAAATCACATGCATAGCCAGCTCTTCCTCTCTGTATTTTCTTAAATGCCGGAATCCAGGGATCGTGGCCAAAGGTGCAGTGCAATTACTTGTGATACAAGATGAACAATCCATTTAGCCTGTGGTCCAAATAACTTTCCTCTGGCCTATGCCCAATTGAGTGAAGCTTAAGGGATATAAAACACTTATCAGATGTGGGATGTGGTGGGGAGATCCACTGATGAAATCAAATGAATGGAGTCTGAGGGCTGTAGCATTAACTTGCAATTGTGGTAGGAAAGATGAAGATGACTCAGAGAGAAAGAAGCAATCCCACAGAACATTTTTCTGTCAAGCTGGATAACTTCCTTTGTCTCTTTGCCAGTTTCCTAATCTTCCTTGATGTTTCATCTACATCCATCACTCAATTATTTAGATTCCTACAGATAAGTGAATAGCTTTTTTTTTCTTCTGATTTTGCCTGTTATTTAATGTCCCAGATTTGGTGATACCATGTACATAAAATCACAGGAGTATAAATTTTAAAGACTTTAAAGAAAGCCCTCGTGGGCAAACTGAAGTCCAGAGAAGGGAAGATGCTCAAGTAGTACATTATAACAGCTGGGTTTTGAAGGCAGGTTCTTTTATTCCGAATCTGATGTTCTTTCCATTGTATCACCCTGCTTTTTGCACTCATAAATTTTTGTTTATGGAAGCGTAACCTCTCTAGGTCCTGCTTGGTTGCCTCATTATGGCTATGCCTGTGGAGTAGTAGTCCTGGAAGGTCCTACTAAGCTGGAAGGGTTTTTAACTGCTGCCTGAGAACCAGGCTCAGCATGGGTGGGCTCACCAGCAGGTGATCAATTCTTTGGCTATGACAACCCATAAAACAGAAAAATGCAGAATGGCCCTCAGTCCTGGGTGGCCTCTTTCCATTTCTGAAGTGATAATAGCAGAGTGGTAGAAAAAGACACAGAGGGTACTAATAATAACAGAATTTTTAGATAATCTAGACACATTAATTTATCTAGATAGGGGGATTCTTAACCTTTTCTGGGTCATGGGCCCTTTTAGAAGTATGGAAAAGCCTGTGGACCCCCTCTTAAAGCAGGAAGCAAAAAATCGAGTATTTCAAAGGAAACCAATTATTGTAGAAGAGTTATGAAAATGTTTTTAAACTTTGTAGCATGTCTAGTTTATATCGAGTCTGATAAGTACAGTAATTTTGAAGCAGTGATGAATTTAAATGATGTTTTGAGATCTCTTTGACGACTGTAATGTTATGATTAAAAAATATCTGATTTCTATTGGTGACAAAGTCACATCTACTGCTAATGTTACTATAATTTATTGCCAATGTTCAAAATGGAAGGGAATGCTAATTTTCTGTTGGGGTTAATGAAAGTAAAGATTTTATTTTTTCCTCCATCCTTGCATCCTTGCATCTTGTGAATACCAGATTAAGAATCAATGACATGGGGAAAGTCCTCTAGCAAACTGGATAGACTTATGAAAAATTTATGGGAAGATCTGGGGGAGAATCACATAGGTTAAGGAAGCATGGATGAGCTGTCATCTGTACCACTGAAAAAATGATCTCCAATGATGAGAACATGTATCTACTAATATATTAAAATTAAAATAGCAGATTATTGTGGAAGGGATCATTTTACTGTTCAATTGAAATTCTGGCTTAAATGCTTGGCAAAACTTTTTTTTTAATTTATGATTTAAATTTATGACTTTCTCTACCTATTATACAAGCTCTATGTAATTTTTAAATATTATTAGTATATTTTGAATCATAAAATATTATTTTATTTAATTCAGAAGTATCTATTAGTAATATAGACATCCCCCTGCATTTGATCTAGAACCTTGATATTAACTTTTTATTATTGCTGTTTGGATCTGTGATTTCACTGATATAAGAAACTTTGTATGCAAAACTACCTTCAGCAATAATCTCTATCTTATAGTCTTTGGAAACTAAGTATAATTATGAATTGAAAGTATTTTTAAAAAAAATCTATTTTATTAATTTACATTTTAAAATTCAAGTGATTGATTTGGGCAAATCTAATTTTATTTTGTTTTTGTTTTGAACATATAGATCCTTTTCCTTTTTTTTTAAATAACTTTTTATTGACAGAACCCATGCCAGGGTAATTTTTTACAGCATTATCCCTTGCACTCACTTCTGTTCCGATTTTCCCCCTCCCTCCCTCCACCCCTTCCCCCAGATGGCAAGCAGTCCTTTACATGTTAAATAGGTTACAGTATATCCTAGATACAATATATGTGTGCAGAACCAAACAGTTTTTTTTTGTTGCACAGAGAGGATCGGATTCAGAAGGTATAAATAACCCGGGAAGAAAAACAAAAATGCAAGCAGTTTATATTCATTTGATTTGGGCAAATCTAACAGTACCTTCCTTTTTTCCCCCTTTGCTTTGGATTCATGGTTATAAGTAGGGAAGGGCAGTATGGAATTTTCTCCTAGGGTGCAGACATGTAAAGGAGTGTTATTTATACTTTTGGTCATTTAGTAGCATACAAATAACTGAGTTTAACATCTAATTAGCAAGAACAATTAACTAAAGTGGAAAACTGCAACATGATGGCTTCTTTCCTCCTTCCCTACATTTTCCAGGTGAATTCATGGTTGTCCTGACCATATCTTTCTGTGTTACTGTCTCCTTCCTTCTCCCAAGTAAATTAAAGATACATTTTCCGATTCTTTCCACCAGCCTACATATTATTACCTGAGCCTCTGAGAAAATTGTCAAAAATGACAATTGAAATGAGAACATTAATGAAATTCTAACTTCAAAATGGCAAAGCATAGAATTCTATATGTTCAGACACCGTTGTCTTTCATAAAATACAATTCAATCCAATAGGTATAATTCAAGTCAATTCAATTTAATTCAATAAATGCTAAGGACCTACAATCTGGAAAAACTGGGAACAAAAAGATAAAAAAAGATATGCTTCTTGACAATACTCCAGAAGGGAGAACTGATATTCCTTCTTCTCTGGGATCAACTCCTTTCTTTCTGGACTTCTTTCCTTACCATGGTCTGGCAAGTAGCCTTCTTAGATTGGAAGTTTATTTCTCCTTTGAGACCCCTTTTTTTTACTGGTCAGAGTTTCTCCTGGAGTTACCATATCAAGAAATCGCTCCAACCCACACTATTCCTTTTTGACCTCTGCTCATGACTCTCTGAACTTCTTGCTGCTTCCCCCTTTCTCCTGCGTTTCATATTTTCAGCTTCCTTTTATGTGTTCTCTTTTCACCTTAGAATGGAATTACCTTTTTGCTTCTGTTTGTATTCCCAGCACTCCATACATTGTCAGGCACATAAATGATTAATAGATGTTTGCTGACTTGGTTGAACACATATATGACCGAGTACATACAACAAGGTATGTTATACTAATTACGTTTTAACATTCAATCATAAGACTGGATTGGTGTAGTGTATTGAAAATTTCCCTTTAATATTTAAGCAAGAGATATCAAATCTTTATTTCTAGTATTTGAAATCAATAGGCACTTTTCTAGACAGACATGTTTTTAGGCTTAAAGTCTGAGGTCTAATAGTTTATTTGGTATCTCCATAACCCCCACACTTATTTAAGCCAGGAACATGTATTTCTTAATTGCACTGAATATGAAAAACAGACAAGGCTTTCAGTAGAAATTGTGCAAGACTGTTATTCTCATTCTCTCTCTCTTTGTCTCTCTGTGTCTGTCTGTCTCTCCCTCTGTCTCTCTTCTCCCTCTCATTTTCAACAATTCAAATCTCTTTTTTGAGAAAACTTGCCTAGGACTGCATTTTAGAGAATCATAACATTTGTAATTTTTTTTAAATAAGGGAAGTGAGTCTTCTAATTTTCACCACAGCTACAAAGAGAAAGAATGGAAACATGGTAATATAATTGACAAACAGGCAAAGTGTGTGACCAAATGTATGCTAACACAGAAATCTTAGCTCTCTCATTCTTTTTTGGTAAAAAAAATCTCTAGTTTCTTTATAAAGACTTTCATTAAACCATCAAGTGTACTGTCATGCAGATCATAGGTTTAGAGCTAGAAAAGGTCTTCAAAATCATTATGCCTAGCCTCTTTAATAAAAATTAGAATATGAAATCCCTGAGATATCATTTATCTGAAATAATGGGCAGTAAATAACAGAGCCTGGATTTGAACATAGGTCCTCAGGTTCTGAATTCCAACATTTCTTTCTATTCTCTCCCTAAAGTCATTTCCCAGCATAGTTATTTTTAAAAAGACATTTTTATAGACTTACTGAAAATTATTTTTAGTAATGATTGAAAAGTAGAAACTCACCTTTCTACTTATTTTTCATTGTTCTCTTTTGGGATATGTGAAATTTCTCTAACAGTAATAGCAAGACATTTAAAATAAGCTTAAACAAAGAAGGAAAAATAGAGCTAGACCAAATGAAAAATCTATGGAGGTAGAGTAGTCTCAATGTAAATATTAATTAAATAGGCCTCAAGCTTGGTGAAAAGATGGGGCTTTCCCAGACTCAAACTACATTAAGATAGCAGTCATCAAAACCATCTGGTATTGGTTAAAATATATGGAGGTAGATCAATGGAAGATACTAGATGAAGGAGAATTAGATACAATGGAATTCAAAAACTGTATTTGATAAAATGGGGGACATAAATTACTCAGGAAAGAAATCCCTATTTGATTAAAAACTTCTGGGAAAACTGGAAAGCCATTTATCAAAATAAGGCTTAGACCAACACCTTACACCATTTCCACAATATATTCTAAATGGATATATAACACTTTAAAAAAAATAGATTAGAAACAGGTCATATACCTCTCACAGCCATGAATAGGATGGAGGCAATTATAAAAAATAAAATAAATAATTTTTATTATGTGAAACTGAAAGAATTCTACACAAGTAAAATTAATGCATCTAGCATAAGAAGAGAAATGATTAAACAGGAAAACATGTATTAACTTTCTCTAGTAACAGTTTGGTATCCAATTAGAAAAAATAACACTTATGTAAATGTGTATATGCATGCCCATATTATACATATAGGTGATCAAAAGCCATTTTCCCAATAGATAAGTGCTTTAGGATGAGAACATTTTCAAAAGATTTGCAAAGTATTAAGAACCCTTTGAAAGAATACGTCAAAATACTAAAAATAAGAGAAACAAATCAAAATACCTTGAGGTTTCATCTCACATCCTGAAAATTGGTAAAGATGACAAAAAATAAAAATAATCAGTTTGTTATATTGAATGGTTTTCTGGAAGATTGAGGAGATGGGGAAGGGAAGGATAGTGGGTGATTTAAAAAAACAAAAGAAATCATAAAAAGTGATAAATAATAAACAAATGGGGCTTTGTTTCATTTGTATTTTGGGATCTTTGGGCAAATGTAAGATAGTATAAGGGAAAGAGTACTGGCTTTGAGTCAAAAGATCAAGGTTCAGTTCTAAACTCTTGTCATTAACTAGCTGTGACTTTGGACAAATCCCTAAGGGTACTTCTCCTCATCCATAAAATGAAGGGATTGGATTAGAAGTTTTGCCTTAACTTTCTTTGCCTCAGTTCCCTTATCTGTAAAATGAGCTAGAGAAGGAAATCATAAATTCCTCCAGTATCCCTACCAAGAAAAACCCAAATGTGGTCACAAAGAATCAGACACAACTGAAATGACTGAGCAACAAGAGGAACTTCTTGACTTCAAGCCCAGCTCTATTTACACTAAACCATATTGTCTACCTCTATAGATTTAGATGAAATTGGCCATTCCATATCATCATTCCTTTAATATTCACATTTCTGTGAAAGGCATAATTTTGTGTCTTCTCTATAGTATGTAAAAGATTAAGAATGATACAGAATGATTTTCCTGCAATGACAATAGAAAAGCTTTAAGTACGCAATTAAAATTAATTTATAGATCAAGTATAAAAACAACTTGAGTTGAAGAATAATTATGACTCTACCTCATTGAGTGGTATAGACTCATTCTTCTTTATCTGCTCTTTGTTCTAAAACAATATTGAGGCTGGGCTAGATACCACTGAATCCAGCCGTTCTTTCATTTTAAAAAATATTTAAATGTTAATTTATGGAACATAACAAGCATTTTAATAGGATAGAATATTAAAAAACATGATTGTATGTATAACTGCAAATCAATTATTTACAATTTACTATTTCTCTTAAATAAAAAATAAAGTTATCATGTAATTTTTTCCCACCTACCCTTTTTTCCCTTCTGTGTCTATCTGCCCCACTCTAAAGATGAATACTATCATTAGGGTGGAAAAACTGACCATAGATAGCTACTTTGGTGTAAAAGAAGATATAGGTTTATATTCAGAGAAAGATAGGGGAATTTTTAAAAAGTCACTTCTACCCCAAAGTATAATATCAAGTGTTCACAAGTCCAAAAAAGAGTTCTTAGAAGAACTTAAAAAGAAATTTAAAAATCAAATAAGAGAAGTTGAGAGAAAATTAGGAAAAAAATAAAAGTAATCTGAGAAAATTATGAAAAAGAAAGTTAACCAATAGGAAAAAGAGATACAACACCTTAAGGAGGAAAATAAGTCCTTGAGAATTAGAACTGGGTAAGATGAACTGAATAACTTTATAGTTTGCCAAGAAATAATAAAACATAGGAAAAATAGGAGAGAATCTGAGATGTTTCAGATCAGATATTTCCATATCAGTTGTTTTTCTATGGAAAACAGACTGAAGAGAGACAATGTGAGAACAGTCAGACTACATGAAAATTAGGATCAGTCATTATTTCCAGCGAGTAAGAGTTCAGTCTTAGACTATAAAGGGAAATTCT